>NC_137082.1:5635762-6032199 GCF_951640355.1 Cnephaeus nilssonii
ACCAGTGGGCTGCAACTCAGTGGGTGAGAGGGAGGATGGGCGAAGAGAGAAGGCAGAGCAGGCCATGCCAGGTTTTGTAGGCCACTGGTCCTAGGGTGGCTATTGGAGGGGAGCTGCGGGAAGATAGTGAAAAGTATTAAGCAAGAAGGTAATAGGTCTGATTTCTGCTTCCAAAAGACTCCTCTGAGTCCTGTGAGCAGTGATATAGTGTGGTGGGGGTTGGAAAGAGATAGCAGGGAGGAACACCTGGCTGAGAGCAAAAGGTGGCTGAGAGCATGGTGCTGGCAGTGGAGATGGAGAGAAGTGAACGATTTGAGATCTATTTGGAGCAAATGTGAGGGGGAGGATGGAGTCAAAGACGACCTCTGGATTCAGGTTTGGGCAACGTGGGTATACAGCATTGTGGGTACTTATCTGAGAACAGCAGGACAGTAAGGAAAATCCACCTTCCCCTGAGAGGCAAGTTTTCTAGGTTAAGGTGGGAGGGGGTATTCAAAGCAGAGGAAACAACAGTTCATGGGTGTGAGGGTATGGAATTGTAGGGTACATTGGTTGGGTCCTAGAGGATAACTGGTCGGAGGAGGTGCAAATGGAAACTCTGGCCGAGGCTGGCATAGTCAGGGACTTGGAGGCCTTGCCCAGGACAAACTGGCATCAGAACAAGCTCACGGATATGTCCTGGACGATTCTCACAGTACTTCAAACAATTTGTGATTCACTGTTACATGTTTAACTTTTCTGAAATGCAGTGGCTTGGCAACCATAGGCCGGACCTCCTCTCAGGTCTCCCAATGGGGTCTGGGTCCTACCAGCCAGTTCTCTTGACCCCTGCCTGCTGCCTCATTTACATTCCCTGGGCAAGCTCCTGGCTAAGACATGGAGCTTCAGGTAGGGGTGAGGCAGCCTTATACCTCAGAGCAACTATTCCTGGTGCAGAATCAATGGGAAGTGGGGGAAAGAAAAGGCAGGCAAACTAGCTAATTACAAAACTTAAGCCCTGGCCAGTTTGGCTCAGTGGTTGGATTGTCGGTCTGTGGACCTAAGGGTCACAGGTTTGATGCCTGGTCAAGGGCATGAACCTGGATTGCAGGTTCAATCCTAGACTCCAGTTAGGGTATGTGTGGGAGGCAACCAATCAATGTGTCTCTCACATCTCTCTTTCTCTTTCTTTCTCTTTCTCTCTCTCTCTCTCTCTCTCTCTCTCTCTCTCTCTCTCTTCCCCCCCTCCCTCCCTCCCTTCCTTCCACTCTCTCTAAAAATCAATAGAAAAATATCCTCAGGTGAGGATTAACAAAAACAAAAAAACAAAGAACATCTTAATAGGATTCTGCTATTATGGCAGCAGCAAGGGAGGCATAAACACTATTAACTCTTTTTTTTTGTGGTCTAGAAAAAAAGAGATGCTTCACATCATTGTGTATACTGACTCAAAGCATCATGGACTCTATATCATAGCCTGATTCTTTATGATGAGGGTGTTACTGTATCATCAAATATATGGGAGGGGTAAATTGAAACTTGGGATTCAGTGAAAGGGTACATATGTTATAAGTATGAAGAGCCACATGAGTTTTTGGTTAAAAGAACAGACACCACAACTGTGCCTACAGATATGTTAAGGAAGGCTCTGTGGAAGCAACACTTGGGAAGGATGGAAGAGTGATGGCTAGCAAAGGCGTAGCTGTCCTAAACACTCCATGCAGATACGGAGTACAAGGCATGGGGGAGACTAGGAGCTGGATATCAGATGAGCAATTGACACAGGGTATGACATCCAGCATTAAAACAAACAGAAGCAAGGTAACAGACAAACTTAGGTCATTACATCTGTACAGATGCATGGTGTCTATGTCCAGGACAACAGTAAGGGCTGTTTTGTTTCCTTTGTTTGTTTGTGATGATTCTGTCAGGTTTTATACCACACACAGTATCTCTGCTGTCTTAGATAAGACTGTGATGACAGACTATTTCTTCCGATTACTTCTGGTATACTTTTAAGAGCTTAAGATAGCACTGTGCATCCATCAGATGTTCTATTTGATAGTACTGTTTGAAAACAAAATTAAACAGCAGGTGAATAATGGGGTGGCTGTCAGACACCCCTCGACAGGGAAATTAGACTTAGGGCCCAGAGTAAAGTAAGGCAGCAGGCAGGTGTGTGTTCTCCCACCACCTCCCCACTCCTGTATGACTTGGGTGGGCTTCACCCCATCTCCACTCTGCACTGTGATGCCTCAGCCCAGTTCCCATGTCTGGTTCAGGCTCTTCCTTAAGCATATAACCATCTTGGACAATTTTATCATCAGGCACTTATTAAGTACCTATTGCAAAGCACTGTGTTAGCTCAACCATTTCACTTAAATCTCAAACTTTATATGCTGTAAAGTTCCTTCTTTAGCTTTTAAAAGGCAGCTATAAATGAGATGTGCTTAGCTCTCCCTTTCTACCACTAATTCTCTTCTATCTTTGCGGGAGGACGGAGCCCCAAATTACACACAATGCTCTAAGCGGGATTTTATCAAGCCCGTTAGTCAGCATTTACTTTAAGACACTAAAAAGTATAAAAATGCCCTCAGTACCCATTACCACTTTCTCCATCAATGGACTTTGCAGTTCTAATTGAAAAGAAAAAGGCTGTCCTACGCAAACAGGAATAAATGTATCTCAGGCACGCAGAAGAGAAGTGGGTAATGTGAAAACGACAGGGACATCAATGGTTTAGTTGGAGCTTTATTTGGGCCTCAGAAAAACACATAGTAAATTAAAGAGTGACTTACTCGTTCTTGTCCAGCTGTATCCCAGATTAGGAATTTATGTAGCTCATTTTGGTACTGGACAGTCTTGGTCATAAAGGATGCCCTATAAAGAGAGACCTAAATGATCAGAATACAATTATTTAAAGCATGTTGCCAGCCCCAGTCGGAAACATCACTTAGACTTAATGCTCAGGCTCCTGCTCCACACTCTGTCCTCATTGTGGTCCCCTCTGGAGTATTTATGAGATGATCAGATACTGGCTGCATAGTCTGTGTCAAAATAAAGCATTATGCACATCTGCCCAACACAAAAAAGAAAGCGTGCTTTGGCTTGTGACTGCCTAAGCTTTGTATAATTTGGTAATCCAGACAATACTCTCCCTTGTAAAATACAGAAATTATTATTTTAAAAGATGGTAACATGGAAGAACTTTCTATAATAAAAAATTAGTACTCTATTAAAAATATTACGCCATGTGGATTTGTGCTCTCCCATCCCCAAACCACATGGCCATATGTACAGCCAAATAAGAGCCAGTGTAAGACATCAGACAAGGAGCAGGAAGAAGGCTGGAGAAGCCACACCCTGGTGATCACCTCTGTTTCAGTAGCAAAACAGCCCCTCAGCTGACCTAATGGACCACATCAGGGCCTGACCCAGTCCTCGATGGGAAAGGAATGATGGTGTGCAGGCCATATCACTCATTCTGAGGGACCATTCTGCCCAGGGGCCTATGAAGTAGGGATCCTATTATTTGGAGGGGGGTGTCTCATACCTTCTGGAGAATCTCTGAGGTGCCACGGTAGCCCAGAGCACATGCTTGGGGAACTGTACTAAAGGGTCGCGGCATTAGAAAGGTTGAGAACCACTGCCCTAGGGCAGTGATGGGGAACCTATGACACTCGTAGCCATTTCTGATGACACGCGGCCGCTGAGGCGGCCGCATGCCGAGCATGAAACATTTGCGAAATAATGTTTTTTCCTCAAAGTGACACACTACCCACGTTATGCTCAGTTTTTTGGCGAAGTTTGACACACCAAGCTCAAAAGGTTGCCCATCACTGCCCTAGGGGCTCTTGAACATAGGTTTAGTCCTGCTCTGGGGCTGGGCCTGGCTCTAATACTATCTTCTACCCCCCAATGCACCCAGATAGTTCCCTCTTGGGAGTTCTTTGTCCTGCAGGCTCAACACATCAAAGACCCCAGAGATGATTGTTTCTCCTTTTCTACTGGATACTAAGCCCCTGGGGCCAAGGGCCCTGCTGCACTGTTGGAACCATACCCTGAACACCCCACTCAAGCACTTCCAAATACAATGGATGTTTGAAATACTTCTGAGATTCGTGTAATAGCTACATAAACTTTAAGACAGTACGAGATGAAATCGATAGAATGGCTCTCTGAAGAATCACTGAGCTCAGCTAAGTATCAGAATCCTTAGTTTTAAAAAACTTAAATTCTGCTACAATTGAATTCCTGGCAATATTTATATAAATTATGGTCTAGCAGCAGCCTCCCAAACAGTGACTGTGATGAGGAAGGGAAAGGAAGTTAGAAAGTAAGATCACATTTTTGGATAGGTACTATTTACTAGATATTTATTTACTGAAAATGTACCCCTAGGTATCCTTAGTAAAGTGCTTTATGCATAGAAGGTGCTCAATAAATGGTTATTGTTTTTGAGAACTTCTGGCAACTCACCATGATTAAATCAGGACGTGCAGCAAGATTTCTCATTCAGGAGAGATCTAAGCATTCAATCAGACTCGTTTATTGTAAAAATTAAATGATATGATGTCATGAAAGTGCTCTTATGTTGTAAAGCACTATACCTACACAAGGTATTATTATTATTATTATTATTATTATTATTATTATTATTTAAAAGCAGCTCCAGGAAACATTTTAGTTTAGACTTTACAATTAGTCCTAAAAGCTTGCAACTCAACTCTCCATCAATTATGGCTGTGGTGTTCCATTTAAGAGTGACAACGGGTGTCCAAAAGAGGCCTATTAACAGAGCCCAGGTATCCAACACATCCATTACGGTTGTGCAAAGAACCATACTTGCAGTAGACAAAAGGCTGAGAAAGGTATATGTAACAATTAAAAGGAAACGTTTCATTATATGGTCAAAATTCACTGAAGTTCAACCTACCTGCCAACCATTTCCCCCTCAATGGAAGTACAGATTCATTACTCAGGGGAAAGACAGAATGGCAGCTGTCACATAATGAAAGTATCTGAAAGGATTACACTCAACTTCCTGTCCCTGACCCCAGGCCATCCTTCCAGCTCCTGCCATGGTCACCTCAACACACCTTTCTCTCTACACCAAGGTCTTCTTGTGTCCAAAGCTCTCCACTTGGGTCTTCTTGGGTCTACATCGTTGGCTTCTGTCCTTTGATCATCAGCATCATTTACCCACACTGCCAGTTCTTTAGGAATCTTGTCTGTCCTGTCTCAACCACCCAGAATAGCCTCTCCACTGGCTTCTTCCACCCTGTGTGGGGATGGCTGTCTTGCTTGAGGAAAGTCACAAAGCTGTGTGGGCCAGTGTGAGATGATCCTATTTCTGCTGGGCCACCTCTTAGGCCCCTCATCCCATACAGCAATTATTCCACATTCTTATGACTGCTTTTCAACTCTCTACCACTTTCTGCTACCCTCCTTTTTCAGGACAACAGCTCCTTTTTGCCTTTGCAGAGAAAATAGAGGTTAGAAACCCCAAATCCTCCAAAAAGTTCCCCAGTCAACCCTTCCAACTTAAGAAGAAACAAATTTCCATTCACACTGACTGTGATTTCCTTTTCTGACTTTAGCTGAATCCAACATGTCCTTTCTTTAATTCACCCGTCACCCTTCCCCTAGATCATGATCCCAGCACATCCTGCCACGGGCACTGCAGTCATAAATTAGTCGCCTCCTCACAGTCTAAAATCCTTCTAATTGTTCCTGTTTCTGTCTTCACACAGACTTTTCCTTAATGCGTTTCCACCAGTTCTCCTGTGGCAAGATGCTCCTCATTCTTTAGGTCTCAGGTCAATTGCCAAAGATCACAGAAAGCTGTGTGGTCCACCCAAATGAGGCAGCTTTCCACTCCAACTTCACTCTGCAACACACATCATCCCTTTTGTCGTCAGGGCACTACTACCCTGTCTGATCAGCTTATTTATGTACTGTTCTTTTTCATTTATTTGTTCAAGCTCTCACTCATCCAGGAGAAATGTAAGCTCCATGAGGGCAGGACCTTGCTATACTTCTTTCTCATCTCCCTCCTCCATGCTATCCTAGAGTTCTGACAGTATTTGCCGTGTTGTTGTCTTTACTCTCACAACTCTAAGATGTTCTGGCTATGCCCTTCTTGGAGCACCGCCTATGAAGTGCAGGCAGAGCTGAGATCGGAGGTGACGGCAGCTCTCTAACTGCAGCTGGCTGTGTGGCCTCTCGGCCAGGGCTGATTATGCCCAGGGAAGTCTTTCCTGCCTGCTGAACCACCAGTTCTATCCCCTATGGTAGACAACAGGCAAAACCCAGGAGCTACAGCGAAGAATTACCAGTCCTTCCATCTCTTTCCATCACTCTTGGATTTTGCTAAGGAAGAAGCAGTGCTAGTAGATGGGGTCTCTTTGCTGGTGGCTCATGTGTAGAATTGGGTCTCACCTCCAGGATCCAGCTCAGGTGGCTATGGGTAAGATGACCACACCTCCCTCACTTTGCCACCTCTGAGCTCCACCAAAACCTCCTTAACAGCAATTGGCATCTCTGTTGATTTTTGAGAGTCTGAAATCTTGGCCTGTCATACCTGTAGAAACCATTTCATCCTTCTTAACATATGGATTCAGTTTGTCTATGTAGTGGTAAAGCCTGGATGCAGGGTCACATATGAGATAGGGTGTTGCCTAGTCGTTTCTTCCAAATGGTCCCTAGGGAGCTCTGGGCTAGCCCTGTGGCAGAATGACTCACTTGAATTCCCTCCCATAGCCTCACATTTTTATCTGCTGAGGACAGCACTATTCTAAATCTGATTGAATTTAGCTTAGCTGTAGCATCTAAACTCTAATCACCACCTCATACTGAACGTGATAAAGACAGCGCTTACTTTTTCCCACCCCACCCCCACAAAAGTCCCAAATTCCAAGTTCTCAATCAGTACATGTGGTCTGCCTTCCACAGAACTGAAACTGGTCTGCAACAACAGTTTATGTCCTTTGTTACTTGCATCCAATTTTGTAGAACTGTCTGGTTCTTCATTTTATATTTAATCTACACTCGAACCTCAATCCCTGATATAAGTTCATAAATTGGACCCTAATCTTTAAGTGAGACTACTACAATTTTTCCCTCCCACTGTCACTTGAACTTTAGGATCACTCCTTTACCATTCAAGTTAAATGATGGGGAGGGTATGATAACTTCCATATCTTGCTTTCTGAAAAACGGGCAATGGCTTCCTGCCATCCCAATGATACATTTTTATTTTCTAGCCTGCCATTTACTTGTCTGATAACCTTATTTTTCACTACTCAACCATCGCTCTTCACTCTGCCTAGGCAGATCTTATTACCTCTTTAATCTAAAATCCCTACTAGCATTATTTCCTAAAGCTAGAGTGCCTTTCATAGACTTCTCCATTTTTCATGACATTCTCAAAATATAACTTTCATGCACACCAAGTAGTCATGATCTCTGGTCACAGTACGTGTTCCCAATGAAAATACGTGCCATGAAATGTTTTAAAATTTTTCTTTGACTACAGTGGACTTGTTTGGCTCTCTCAGAACAAGGTGTGCCCTGCCCTCACAGTCTAGGACCTCTCTCGACAGCAAGCCCTTTTCTTGGAGTGGCACATGTGATGCTGTCATCCCCAAAATGACATATGGTGCCTTTTAAGGATGAACAACTCAGCACATTTAAAAGTGAACAAAAGACTGAAACTTCTAAACAACTCTAAATCTCATGCAAACAATGCCTGGATCTCTAGGTTATATAAATTGATAGAAACACCATTGAATACACCAGGATGGAGACAAAAGGTACATGAAATCTAGTAGTTCCTTTAATGAACACACCAAGGGGCCTTCAGGAGAATTTAGGATGGTGCCAGGAATTTACCAGGTGCTCAGTGAGAATTAGCTGAATATAAAGGCACATCTGTCTTATGTTAGAGTGGCTTCAAAAAGCCAGAAGTCTTATGAGGATCCGTAAATTCAGTTACTTAATGTGGGTTCCACAGTCATGCGTATTTTTAACCCTTCCTTTAAACTCTACCATCTCTTAAGCTAACAAGATCTAAGGGTTAAGGTCTCATTCTGCACAATGCTTCCTGGTAATAATCAGTCACCACCCACTCAAAACAGAGCATTGCACAGTAGGTGGTGGCTTGCTCCACAAGTTCATGGTCATCCCAAGCAAATCCTTTAGTAGTTTCTACATTTTTGTCATTCTAAAAACTTAGGGGAAAATATTTAAAATAACAAAAGATTTCTTTAAATATAAAGATATATATTTATATTCTTTAAATATAAATATAAGTGTTTAATAACAAAGAGTTTAGCCTCCTCTTTCCTGTTTGTCAAGAATAACATAATATATAACCTTTCACATCATAAACAATAAAATCAACAGAACTGATGATGAAACTAGCTGCCTCAACTAAGTGGTCATTACTATCAGGTATTCTTCTCTTACTTTTATACATGATCCCATTTAAGTCCTTCTTACTGGGAGCCTCTGGTTGGGTTCCACTGTTCTTCCAACAATCACCATTTTGCACTTCTTGGCCTACTTCCTCAAACATGTGGCCTTCTACCTGACTACACGAACACAGGCAGTCAAGGTAAGTACAACCCCATTCCTGCCCTCAGGAGGATCACAGTGGGAGGACTGTTCAGGTAGCAGACATTCAATGAGACAAATGATGGACAGAGTTGTGGGAGCACAGAGGTAAAGCCCAATGTAAGTACCCAAGAGAGTAGGAATGCCAGGTGCAGAAGGCTCAATAATGGCTCTTCCTCCATAGACTTTCGTACCCTGATCCAAGAACCTATGCCTACATTACCTTCTGTGGCAAAAGGAAGCTCGCAGATGCTATTAGACTAAGAATCTTTCGATGGGTAAGGAGCCCGATTTATCCAGTGGGCCCAATATAATCACAAAGGTCCTTACAAGAGGGACCAGGGGCAGTTGGAGCCAGGGAGAAGGGGATGTAAGATGGAAGAGGAGACTGCAATGATGTGCCCTGAAGAAGGATGAAACGGACCACCAGCTAAGGGAGCCACCAGAAGCTAAAAAAGGTAAGGAAAAAAAGTCTCCCCTCAGAGCCTCTGGAAGGAACCAGCTCTGTCAACATCTTGACTTTAAGCCAGTGAAACTGATTTCAGACTTCTGACTTCCACTATGCTAGAGGCCCGGTGCACGAAATTTGTGCATGGGCGGGGGGGGGGGGTGTGTGTCCCTCAGCCCAGCCTGCACCCTCTCCAATCTGGGACCCCTTGGGGGATTTCTGACTGCTGGTTTAGGCCCCATCCAGGATGCGGCCTAAACTGGCAGTCGGACATCCCTCTTGCAATCCAGGACCGCTGGCTCCTAACCAAACGCCTGCCTGCCTGCCTGATGCCCCTAAATGCCTCTGCTTGCCAGCCTGATCACCCCCTAACTGGTCCCCTGCCAGCCTGGTCGCCCCCTAACTGCCCCCCTAACTGCCTCTGCTTGATGGCCTGATCGCCCCCTAACTGCTCCCCTGCCGGCCTGCCTGATTGCCTGAACAGCAGGCTGAACAGCAGGCTGCGTGGGGCGACTGAACAGCAGGCTGTGTGGGGTGACCAGGCCGTCGGGGGCCCATGAGGGGTGACCAAGCCAGCAGTGGGGGCAGTTGGGGGCAACCAGGCCGGCATGTGGGGCAGTTGGGGGCGATTAGGCTGGCGGGGGGGGGCAGTGAGAGGTGACTAGGCCAGCAGGGGGGGGGGCAGTTGGGGGTGACCAGGCCAGCAGTGGGGACAGTAAGGGGTGACCAGGCCAGGCCAGCGGTGGGGGCAGTTAGGAGTGACCAGGCCGGCAGGGGGGGCAGGTGGGGCAATCAGGCCGGCACACAGAGGCAGTGAGGGGTGATCAGGCCAGCAGGGGAGGTAGTTAGGAGTGACCAGGCCGGCAGACAGGTGAGCGATTAGGAACCAGCAGTCCAGGATTGTGAGAGGGATGTCCGACTGACGGTTTAGGCCCGATCCCCTGGATTGGGCTTAAACCGGCAGTTGGACATCCCCTGAGGGGTCCTGGATTGGAAAGGGTGCAGGCTGGGCTCAGGGAACCCCCTGTGTGCACGAATTTCATGCACTGGGGCTCTAGTAGATAATAAAACCGTAATATGCAAATTGACCGAATGGTGGAACGACTGGTCGCTATGACGCATACTGACCACCAGGGGCAGAGCTGCCCCCTGCCCCTGGTGGTCAGTGCGCTCCCACAGAGGGAGCCCACTCAGCTAGAAGCCGGGTTCACGGCTGGTGAGCGCAGCGGCGGGAGCCTCTCCTGCCTCCGCTGCAGGCAGGCAGTAAGGAGCAAAGGGTCCCAGACTACAAGAGCCCCAGACTACACGAGGGATGTCTGACTGCTGGCAGTCAACATCCCCTGAGAGGTCCTGGACAGTGAGACGGCACAGACCAGGCTGAGGGATTTTCCCCCACCCCAGTGCACGAATTTCATGCACCGGGCCTCTAATCTATATATATAAAAGCCTAAGCGACCGAACAACCGAACAATGGGTTGACCAGTTGCTATGACACGCAGTGACCACCAGGGGGCAGACGCTCAATGCAGGAGCTGCCCCCTGGTGGTCAGTGCGCTCCCACAGCAGGAGCACTGCTCAGCTGACCTACGGGCGCCAGATGCAGGGCTCAAGGCTGGTGAGCGCTGCTGCGGCGATGTGAGCCTCTCCTGGTCGGGAATGACTGGGCGCAAGCCCACAGCAGGTGCAGTGGGGCTGGGATAAGCAGGAGCTGCAGGCAGGAGTGGCAGGCAGTGTTGGACTGCTGGTTTCAGCCCAATCCCTACAGGCCACGCCAAGGGACCCCACTGATGCACGAATCTGTGCACCAGGCCTCTAGTAAAATAATAAATCTGTGTTCCTGTGAGCCATTAAGTTTGCCAAAATCTGTTACAGCAGCACTAGGAAACTAATACACTAGGGAGTATTTCAGAGAAGAGGTCAAGTTTGAGCTAAACCCAGAAGTTAAGGAGGGAGCAGATGGGGACAAGACAGGGACAGATAGTGGATGAAGGGCAGCAAGCCACCGTACTCTAGCACTGATGGACGTGTACTCTCTGTGAGGCCCACTTCCCAGTAAGTTAGTATCTCCCCAAAGGCCAGGGCTCCACGGGTACCATGCCTGCTGTACCTGTGTTCCATCTGAATTATTTACTATTGACTATTATAAAAAATCACCCTTTTTAAAAACTTAGCCTGGTCTAAATAATAACATTGGTAAAATTAAAAAACCCATAGGTTTCACGGACTAGTTTTATTTTTCCTAGTAGACAATAAAATACTTAGCAATGAAAATGTAAATGTTCATCTGTGCACTATCTAAAGTCACCTCACAGTGATGATATGGAAAGACAGCGAACAGTGAGGGGGAAGGAAGGGATGATGTTATCACACCTGTTTTAGAGGTGAATTCTGGAAGCAGGCTGTTGGGGCCCCTATGCTAGACACCAGGTCCTTAGCAACCCGTTCATGAAGAAGATGCATCTGTACAGACATTATGGGGTGGAAGTGAAAATAGATAGATAGGCAAAAACTGGGAAATACTAAGGATGGTGAGAGCAAGGACAGCCGGCAGGAACTAGACAGAAAAGGAAAGAAGAAAAAGGGAGAAAGATGGGGTAGGTTTGATGAGCAAGAAGGAACACTGAGGCTGGTACACACAAGCACCAGGTATTGACTGGTATAAGGGGAGGGAGAGTTCTCAAAGTCTGAGGCAGGCTGCTGTCAGCTCAGGCAACTGTGTGTGTGATGAGCTATTTCAGTTATTTCCAAATTATAATTGTATTCATTAATTTTTTGAATAGGTAATACATTCACATGCTTCATTACCCAAAATGTACAAAATGGATATATACTGAAGTGTCCCCCTCCTACCCCTTTCTCCCAGCCATTCAATTCCTCACCTTGGAAACAGATATTTTCAGCTTCTTATGTCTCCTTTCAAAAATACTTCAGGTTTATACAAACACATGTATATACGGTTTCCCCTGCATTCGCCTTTATTTATTTTTTAACACAGATGGTAGCATTTACTACATATTTTAATTTTTTTACTCTATACTATACTGAGGAGATCAACATAAATATATAAAATTTCTTAAGCTGTTTTTTTCCTTTATCATATTACTAGAGGCCCGGTGCACGAAATTCATGCATGGGGGGGGGGGTGTCCCTCTGCCCAGTCTGCACCCTCTCCAATCTGGGACATCTCTCTCACAATCCAGGACTGCTGGCTCCCAACCACTCGCCTGCCTGCCTGCCTGATTGCCATTAACCACTTCTGCCTGCCAGCCTGATCACCCCCTAACCACTTTCCTGCCAACCTGATCGATGACTAACTGCTCCCCTGCCAGCCTGATTTCCCCTAACTGCCCTCCCCTGCTGACCTGGTCGCCCCCAACTGCCCTCCCCTGCAGGCCTGGTCATCCTAACTGCCCTCCCTTGCCAGCCTGGTCGCCCCCAACTGCCCTCCCCTGCAGGCCTGGTCACCCCCAACTGCCCTCCCCTGCAGGCCTGGTCACCCCCAACTGCCCTCCCCTGCTGACCCAGTCACCCCTAACTTCCCTCCCTTGCCAGCCTAGTTGCCCCTAACTGCCCTCCCCTGCCAGCCCAATTGCCTCTAACTGCCCTCCCCTGCCGGCCTGGTCACCCCTAACTACCCTCCCCTGCCGGCCTGGTCACCCCCAACTGCCCTCCACTGCAGGCCTGGTCACCCCCAACTGCCCTCTCCTGCTGGCCTGGTCACCCCTAACTTCCCTCCCTTGCCAGCCTAGTCACCCCTAACTGCCCTCCCCTGCCTGCTGGATTGCCCCTAACTGCCCTCCCCTGGTGGCCTGGCCACCCCTAACTGCCCTCCCCTGCCAGCCTGGTTGCCCCTAACTGCCCTCCCCACCTTCCCCTGCCGGCCCGGTCACCCCTAACTGCCCTCCCCTGCCGGCCTGGTCACCCCTAACTGCCCTCCCCTGCAGGACTGGTTGCCCCTAACTGCCCTCCCCACCCTCCCCTGCCGGCCCGGTCACCCCTAACTGCCCTCCCCTGCCGGCCTGGTCACCCCTAACTGCCCTCCCCTGCAGGACTGGTTGCCCCTAACTGCCCTCCCCACCCTCCCCTGCTGGCCTGGTCACCCCTAACTGCCCTCCCCTGCCGACTTGGTCACCCCTAACTGCTCTCCCCTGCTGGCCTGGTTGCCCCCAACTGCCCTCCCCTGCAGGCCTGGTCTCTCCCAACTGCCCTCAACTGCAGGCCTGGTCACCCCCAACTGCCCTCCCTTGCAGGCCTAGTCCTTCCCAACTGCCCTCCCCTACTGGCCATCTTGTGTACACAGGAGGCCATCTTTGACCACATGGGGGCTGCCATATTGTGTGTTGGAGTGATGGTCAATTACCATATTACCTCTTTATTATATAGGAGGATATTGAATGACATTACAATTTATACAATCAGACCCCCACTAAATCAACAATACTGCAATTACTAACTCTGCACAATTATTAACCTCGTGGTTTGAACACTATGTGAGTTTATCTGTAGGCTAAAGTCCTAGAATTACACTTGTTGAGCCCCAGTGTATGAGACAAGAGCAGTATACTGACTGAGGGTGCAGACTTTTAAGTCAGACTGTCCAACTTTGCTTATTAGTTTTGCCACCAACTGCATATCACTAGACAAGTCTTTTAACCTCTCTTTGCCTCAGTTCTCTCATTTGAAAACCAGGACTAATTTCAGTGTTTATAACACAGGGCTTTAAAAACACTGCATATATTTACTGAAGTATAACTAACATAAAATAAAGTGCATAGTGTAGGTTTTCAGTTCAATAAATTTTGACATTTCATATTCTTGTGTAACTACTGCCCAAAAGAAGATAAGGAATATTTCCACAGTCCCAGAAGTCCCCTTGTGTACATTCCAGCTACTCTTGCACCTATCCCAGGCGAGCCCTTTTTGACTTCTACATCATGGGTCAGTTTTGATTGTCTTTGGATTTCATGCATGTGGAATCACAAACTATACACTCGATTGTGTCTAGCTTTTTCCACTGAATAGTATTTTTGAAATTCATCTATACAGGGGTGGGCAATAGTAGGTTTACAGTTGTTCATATGGGAAATAATACAATAATGAATAAATAATACAAGAATAAACTGTTTCACATATTCACAACTGTATACCTATTTTTGCCCACTGCTGTATTTGGTAGTTAATTCTTTCTTATTGCGGTGTGGTATTCTATTGTATGACTATATCACACTTTGTCCATTAAAATAAAAAAAAATAGTTTATTGATTTTTAGAGAGAGAGGAAGGGACAGGGAGAGAGAAACATCGATGTGAGAGCGCAACATCAATAGGCTGCCTCCTGCATGCCCCCTACCGGGGATTAAGCCCACAGCCTGGCATGTGCTCTGACCTGGAATCAAACCGGTAACCTCCTGGTGCAAGGGACAATGCCCAACCACTGAGACACATAGGCCAAGGCTTCCCATTCTTATGTTGAAAAATATTTGGGTGGCTTTTAAGTTTTTGGTTATTATGCATAAGGCTGTAGTAAACACTTTTTCACAAGTCTTCTTGAAAACATGTATTTTCATTTCTCTTGGGCAAATAACTAAGGGTAGAATTGCTGGGTCATAGGGTAGATGTATGTTTAACTTAATATGAGGGGTCCTCCAAAGAAGTCCAATATTTTATACTCCCAAAAAGAAATGTATAAATATCTAAATCCTCCACATTCTCATAAACGTTTGGGTTGTCATTATTTAATTTTAGTAATTACCTAAGAACAAGGTGTGGGTGTCCACTTTATTTTAATTAATTTTTTTTTTTATTTTTGGATGTCCACACTTAATACTTCTTTTTCTACACTGTACTGGAGAGTCGAGCCAATTCCCTAAGAAAAAAACAAAACAACAACAACAACAAAAAGGTACGAAGATTGTAAACACAGGTTTGGGGTAAAGGCAGTGGGAAGTGTTAGACTACTGGGGTGGACACAGATCTAAACTAGAAAAGATAGTTTAGATTTTCACTCACAAGTATCACAAGTTAGTGGTAGGGGGATTGGGTTTGCGTGTCTGAAGGAAAACATGTAGAGCAGGCATTGGAGAACATTTTCTGCAAAGGGCCACACAGTAAATATCTGTAGGTCTGCATGCCAAGGTCTCTGTCATCTTCGCTGCTGTAGCATGAAAGCAGCATGGACAATAAGTAAATAAATTGGCATGGCTGGATTTGGCTCCTGGGTTGCAGGTTTGCTGACTCTGAATTAGAGCCGCAAATTATTTATAGTACTTCACTAAACAATATTTAGAATGCAATAAAACATAAACTATGCACACAAGGAGACAAGTCAGTATTACCAACAATCAAGCTAAAAGACAATGAAGAGAAATGCAGGTGCTCCAGGGAATGTTTATCAGACAGCTTTCTTTTTAACTTTATTAGGAAATGTTTCATTTATACACAAAAGTAGAATCCATTATCCAACTCCAGTAATCATCAACTTTCCACTCTGTTATTGCCATTAAAAGTGGACTTTAAAACAACTATGTCTAACCAGTTTAAGAAAATAAAAAATAAACCTAACATTTTCAGCATAGAAAAAGTAAAACAAACAAAACCTATTGGTAATAACTGAAATCAAGAACTTAATGGATAGATTTACAATCAGATTAGAATTAGTTAGAAAAAATAGATTAAAGAAATGAATGAAGGACTAGAAGAAAATACCTAGACTGAAGCATGGGGAAAAATTATGGAAAATACAGTAAAGCGTATGAGAGACAGAAAAAAAAAACACCACAAACCCTACACTACAAGTACCAGTAGTCTGAGAATGTGAGAAGAGAATATGGAGCAAAAGCAATATTGATGAGATAATTGTTGAAAATTTTCCAACTTGAAAAATATCAAACCACAGATGCAAAGAACACTATGAGCCCAACAGGATAAATCCAATGAAAACTTCACCTACGTATGTCAAAAAGTGCTGAAACTCAAAGACAAGAAATCCTGAAGGCACTCAGAGGAAAAAATGACACAATATCAAGAGAGCAACACAACTGACACTGACTTCAATAAAAACAGATGAAGCCAGAAGAAAATTGGATATATTTTTTTTCAAAGTTCTGAAAGACAATAACTGAAAACAAAGAATTCTATATCCAATGAAAATAGACCTGGAAAATGATTACATAAAATAGACCTGCCAAAATAGCTAAAATTAAAAATAACTGTTGGTGAAGATATGGAGCAAATGGCCCTTTCATGTATTGCTGCTGGGAATGAAAAAGAATATGCAACCACTTTGAAAAAGAGCAGTTTCTTACAGAGTTAAATATGCCTTTACACCGCCTGTGGTAGCCAGCACAAGATGGCCCTATGGATCCTCCCACTGTGAATGGGGCTGATGCTGTAATCAATAGGCTATTAGGAAAGGACAGATAAGGTCATAAAGACATTGAGGCTTACATCTTGGGCTCTGGTGGATTACTCATTATGAGGAAGACAGTTCCCATGTTGTGAAGACACTGAAGAGCCTTAACCCAGCTATAAATTGAATTTCTGAGTCCCCAAAACGGTGAGATAATACATGTTCATTCTGTTTTAAGGTACTGTTACACAATGATAAATAATACACATTAACCAGAAATTTCACCCTCAGGTATATGTACACAAGAGTAACATGTGTGTCTACAAAAAGAACTGTATACAAATATTCATAGCAGCATTATTCATTACAGTTCAAAACTGGACTCCATTTAAATGTCCATTAATAGGAGACTGGATAAAGAAATCATGGTATATTAACACAATGGAATACTGCTTAGAAATCAAAACATGAATGAATCTGAAAAACAGTATTTTGAGTAAAAGAAAGCAGCATAAATGAGTACATATGACTCCATTTATATCAAGTTTAAAATCACAGAATGGTGAGGTGAGAGTGGATATACTAGGAAGGGAGCTTTCAGCGATAATGGAAATGTTCTTTATCTTGACAATACTTAAAACAAGAACAAGCTAAAAATTCATTGAACTACACTTTTTATTATATGTAAATAAAAGCTCAATTAAGAAAAGATGATATTAAGACATTTTCAAACAGATAACCGAGCACCAGAAGAGTATATTAAAAGAAATACAAAATAGTGTTCTTCAGAACGGAGTAAATAATCCCAGATGAAAAGTCAGAAATGCAGGCAGAATATAAAGCAAGGGAAAGATTAAACATGTGGAGGAAATTGACAGGACTGTTGACTGTATACCAATAATAAATGTCCTATGAGGTCTAAGTTACAAAATTAAAATACACTATAGGAGCATAAAAGGCAGGAAGCAGAGAAATTGGATTTGAGATCCTCGCATTGCTGGAACATGATAAAAGTAATACCTTATATTAGACTTGAATAAGTCAAGGATGCTAAAGGTAATTTCTAGAATAAACACTTAAAGAATAATAAAAGAGTGTAACCAAGATAAACAAAGGGGAAAATATGGCATTAAAAACAAAGTTCAATCCAAAGAACATAGAACAGACAGGGTAATTAAAAAGCCAAGTGTAAAATTATAGGTTTAAACATAAATACATTGCCAATTATATTAAAGGTGAAATTATTAAATACTCAGATTAAAAGTAAAAGTTAGGAGTTAGGAGTCCAGTAACGGTGGTGGCAGCTTGTACTGAAATAGCCCTCACAGACTTGTCAGTGCTACTGGCTGGAGGACAAGGGTCAGGGTTACCAGTGCGGTTGGAAATGAAGAAGAAAGGTCCTAGAAAGGAAGATGCTGCTGAGGAAGGAGCTGCAAATCTATACACCAATTCCTCTCAAATCCACAGCTGACTCTTAAACCACACATACAATAGGGGAGCCTTCAAGGACAGCAACAGCTGAAAGGCTAACAAAAGCTGAACAGAGCACAACCAGCATGATTCAGTGGTTAAGTGTTAACATATGAACCTGGAAGTCACGGTTTGATTCCCGGAAAGGGCACATGCCTGGGTTGTGGCTTGTTCCCCAGTGTGGGGCGTGCAGGAGGCAGTCAGTCATTGATTCTCTCTCATCACTGATGTTTCTATCTCTCTCTCCCTCTCCCTTCCTTGCTGAAATCAAGAAAAATATATTAAAAAAAAAAAAAAAAAAGCTGAACAGAGAGTTAGCTACTGCTGACTGTAAGAAAAGAAGAGTTGCGAGTTTGAATCCTGACAAGTTATGGGGGCCCAGTGAACACCCTGACTGAAAACCCAAATAGGCCATACCTTATAAGTAAAGACAAGATCCCAGGAATAAGGCTAAAGGCAACATTCCAAAAGAACCATCCTAACAAAGTGTAAAAGCAAGTGTAAAAGCTTCCACAACTTCAAAATGACTAGCCTGTAATTTGACCTTCTACTAAACAAAATGCAACACTCCTCAGCAGAAGATAAGATAATCTAAAACCTCTGCAACATATCTCCTATAGTGGATGGTATAAAAAAAAATTACTAGATATGCAAATATAATGTGACCTAAGGTCAAGAGAAAAAAGAGTAAATAGCAACAGATCCTGAGCTGATCCAGATGTTGGCATTAGCAGAATTGTACTTTAAAAGTGCCTCTTATACTAGTAAATATAATTAAGGCTCAAAGCAAAAGAGCCATATTGAGTGAACAGAAGGGGAATCTAAACATATAAAATATAAAAAAGAACCAAATGTAAATTCTAGAATTAAGGACAATATCTGAAGGAAAAAGATATACTAAATGTACAGTACAGACAGTAGAAGGGAGAAATCGAACTTAAAGACAGATCATATAGAAATAGTGTGATCCTAAGAACTGAAAAAGATGGGGAAAAACACACAGTCCTCAGTCACTTGTGAGATAGTATATAACAGTTTATTTAACACCAGAGAATATCTTTGAGACCTTATTGCAGGCAGAGCTTACTTAAGAGAGGACCAAAAAGGTATAAACCAAAAAAAGACAAAACTGACAACATAGGCTTCATTAAAATGAACGCTCCTCTTCAACAGAAGACATCATTTAAAAAAATGAAAAGGCAAACCATGGAATGAAAGAAAACATTCGCAATAAATATACTTGCGAAAATATTTGCAATAAATATATATAGCAAAAGAGCTGTATTTGTAATACATAAAGAATTTAAACAAATCTGTAATAAGCAAGACAAAAAAAAACCCACACAAATAAAAATGGACAAAAGACTTAAATAGTGACTTCATAAAAGATATGTGAATGACAAATAGGCCCAGACAAAGATGTTTAATGTTATTAGCCATCTGGGAAATATAGATTAAAAGCCCAATGAAATACCATTTTACACCCACCAGGATAACTCACGTGAAAAAGACACATAATAGTAAGGCTATAGAATGACTGGAATTCTATACATTGCTGGGGGGAGGGTAAAAGGATACCACCACTTTGGACAACTGTTTGACAACTTAAGTTATTTATATATGAACTGGAAATTCTACTCCTATTTACTCAAAGGAAATGAATGCCTATGTCTACAAAAAGAGCTGTAAAAGAATTTTCACACCATCGATATTCGTAATAGCCGAAAGCTGAAAACGACCTACATGTCTATAACCAGGAGAATGGATAAACCAATTATTATCTGTTCATATAAGAGAATATACTCACCAATTTTTTAAAAAGGCCTATGCTACAATGCAACAGTACGGCTGAAGCTCCAAAACATTGTTTTATGGAGAAGAAATCAAACACCAACTAGTACATTCTGTAATATTTCACATTCTGAATTTATGTGAAATTCAAATTAATCTCTAATGATCGAGATCACACAGTGGTTGCTTATTGGAGTGGGATTCACATAAGGAACTTGCTGAGGTGATGGAAATTTCTGGTGATGGTTATATGGATTATACTTTATCAAAATGAGGTCATAAACTACCTACAAGATCCACCTAAATTATACAGATAGAGAAAGTTAAAAACAAAAGGATGAAAAAAAGATGCACTATTCAAATACTGACCGAAGTTATTAGTGACCTTGTATTAATAACAAATTAGGCTTCAAGGCAAAATCCATTTCTAGAGCTAAAGAGTACATTTCACAATATCAGAAGGTTTGCATTATTAGTAAGATATCAAATTCTAAATTTGTAGATACTTAATGTAGCTGCAAAATTGATAAAGCAAAATTGAGAATGAAAAGGATAAATAGACAAATACACAAACATAGTGGGAAATTTTAACCCACTTCTCTTAGGATTCAGGTAGAACAACAACAAAAAAAACTCCAGCAACTCTAATAGGAAAAATAAATAACATGATTAATAAACTTGACCTAATTCCATTCATAGGACACAGCATCTAATGGTTGTAGAGTACACAATCTTTTCAAACATATATGGAACATTTACCAAAATCAACATATGCTAGGCCACATAGAAAATTCTATGAGATTTTAAAGGATTTAAATAATATCAACTATGTTCTCTTACTTCAATATATTGTGCCAATGATCATTAACAAAGTTAACCAGAAAATTTCCCTAAGTTTGGAAATTGAGAAACACACATCAAAATGACACCTGGATCAAAGATGAAATCATATTAGAAACTGGAAAATACAATAAAGGCCATATATGACAAACCTATAGCCAACATCACACTCAATGGGCAAAAACTTTAAAACCATTTCCCCTAAGAACAGGAACAAGACAGGAATGTCCACTTTCACCACTTTTATTCAACACAGTACTGGAAGTCCTAGCTGCAATGATCAAACAAGAAGAAAAAATAAAAGGCATCCAAATTGGAAAGGAGGAAGTAAAACTCTCATTATTCGCAGATGACATGATATTGTACATAGAAAATCCTAAAGACTCCACCAAAAAACTACTAGATTTAATAAATGAATTTGGCAATGTAGCAGGATACAATATTAACACCCAGAAATTGATGGCATTTTTATACACCAATAATGAACTCACAGGAAGAGAAACAAACAAAAAAAAAATCACATTTACCATTGCAATAACAAAAGAATTGAGATACTTAGGAATAAACTTAACCAAGGAGGTAAAAGACCTTACTTAGAAAACTACAGAACGTTTTACAATGAGACAGAAGGTATAAACAAGTAGAAGAATATACTGTATTCATGGATTGGTAAAATTAACAGCATTAAAATGTCCAAATTACCCAAAGCAATCTATAGATTCAATGCAATCCCTAATGAAATACCAACGTCATAGGAAATACCAAATGGGCCAAGGACCTAGATAGATACTTTACAGATCTAGAACAAATACTCCAACAATTTATATGGAACCACAAAAGACCCCGAATAGCTGCAACAATCTTGAGAAACAAGAACAAAGTTGGAGGAATCATAATACCGTATATCAAGCTATACTGCAAAGCCTCTGCAATCAAAACAGCCTGGTACTGGCACAAGAACAGGCACATACATCAATAAAACAGAACAGAGAACCCCAAAACTGACCCAAGCTATTATGTTCAATTAATATTTGACAAAGGAGGCAAGAGCATACAATGGAGTCAAGACAGTCGCTTCAATAAATAGTGTTGGGAAAATTGGACAGATACATGCAAAAGAATGAAACTAGACCACCAAATTACACCATACACAAGAATAAACTCAAAGTAGAGAAAATACTTAAATGTAAGTCATGAAACCATAAAAATTCTAGAAGAAAATGTAGGCAGCAAAGTATCAGACAGCTCATGTAGCAGAATTTTCACTGATAACATCGCCTAACAGTGGTCGGCAAACTCATTAGTCAACAGAGCCAAATATCAACAGTACAACGATTGAAATTTCTTTTGAGAGCCAAATTTTTTAAACTTAAACTTGTTCTAACGCCACTTCTTCAAAATAGACTCGCCCAGGCCGTGTATTTTGTGGAAGAGCCACACTCAAGGGGCCAAAGAGCCGCATGTGGCTCGCGAGCCGCAGTTTGCCGACCAAGGGCCTAGGACAAGAGAAATAAAGGAAAAAATAAACAAATGGGACTAAATCAAAATAAAAAGCTTCTGCACAAAAGAAACCAGCATCTAAACGAAAAGGGAACCCACTGTATGGGAGAACATATTTGCAATGATACACTGATAAGGAGTTAATTTTAAAAATATATAAAGTGCTCATACAACTAAACAAAAGAAAGACAAATGATCCAATGAAAAAGTGGGCCAAGACTTACATCAGCAGTCGCTGATGGTCCGTGAGGTCCGAAAGGTTGGTGACCGCTGAGTCCTAGATAGACACTTCTCTAAAGAGGACATACAAATCGCCAAGAGACATACGAAAAAAATGCTCAATGTCACTAATCATCAGAGAGATGCAAATTAAAAACACAATGAGGTACCATCTCACACCTGTCCGAATGGCTACCATCAATAGATCAACCAACAATAAGTGCTGACCAGGATGTGGAGAAAAGGGAACCCTAGCACACTGCTGGTGGGAATGCAGACTGGTGCAGCCATTATCGAAGACAGTATGGAGTTTCCTCAAAAAATTAAAAATGTAACTGCTATTTGACCCAGTGTTCCTACTTCTAGTAATATATCCTAAGAACCTTGAAATACCAATCAGAAAGAATATATGCATCCCTATGTTCATAGCAGCACAATTTACAATAGCTAAAATCTGGAAATAACCAAGTGTCCATCAATAGATGAAGTGGATTAAAAAACTGTAGTCCATTTATACTCTGGAATACTATGCAGCTGTAAAAAAGGATCTCTTACCCTTGAGACAACATGGAGGGACCTGGAGATTATTATGCTAAGTGAAATAAGCCAGACAGAGAAAGACAAATATCACATGATCTCATTTATATGTGGAATCTAATGAACAAAATTAACTGACAAACAAAATAGATCAAGCATGCAACAGACTGATAATTCTGTTGGGGGTGGGGGGGAGAGGAAGAGATTAACCAAAGAACTTACATGTATATATGCATAATCCATGGACACAGACAATAGTATGGTAAAGAACTGGGAGTGGGAAGGGGACATCTGTAACACTTTCAATAATAAAGATAAATTTTTTAAAAGAAATTGAAAAATATTTTGAATGATAATGAAATTATGATATATAAGAACTTATTGGATTTAGCAAAAACCATGATTAAGGTTTTAAAATATAAGGAGTATAACTGAAAATAATAAAGACTAAAAATCAGTGAGATAATTATGCATATCAATAAGTTAGAAAAAAATAGCACATTAAACAGGACAGAAACAGTAAATCAGAGTAAAAATTAATGAATTAGAGAGCAGACATACTCTAGAGTTGATCAAAGGCAAAACTAATGCCAGAAATATAAAATAAAAGGGCTATCAGTATAGAAACTCAATGTTTTTATGTCAATAAATTGGAAAAAGTATATGAAAATGTCAAAATTCCTAAAGAAATAAAAACAAAACCCACAATCAAAACCAATACAAGAAATCTGAATATGAATAATCTTAGAGCTATTAAAGAAATTGACTATTTAAACTCTATTAGATTAAGACAACTCACAGCTCAGATGGCATCACTGATGAATTTTTCTAATTATTTAAGGAAGATATAAGAGCAATTTTATACAGACTCTTCCACAGAAAGTTTCCCAACTAGTGTTATAAGGCCAGCATAACCTTGATATCAAATCTGACATGTACATTACAGAAAGGAGTATTATATAACAATCTCACTTATAAATATACACAAAAATCTTAAAAAGTGATAGGAAACTAAAGCCAATGATATGTAAAAAGAATACTATCATGATCTCACTGGATTTATTCCATGAAAATTCACAATGTAACATTAACATGTGTTCAACCCAATAGGTTAGAAAAATCTTTTGATAAAACCATTATTCATGTAAAAAAAATCCCAGCAAATGATGAAAAGACAGACACATCTGTAATGTGGTAAGAGGTATGTACAAAAACCCACAATAAGCATATTTACTAGTGTGATAGTGAAAGCTTTCCCTCTTAGAGTAGTAGAATAAGATGAAAATACCCAGTACCACCATTTCTATTCAACATTGCACTGGAGATCATACCTGATTCAATAAAATAAGAAGTAAAAAGTATAAGGATAAAAAATAAAGATATTTCACAGCAATACTATTTAGCACATGAACAGCATTAAACTATATGAAAACTTCAAATCCCTTGGAGTAAGTCTAATGAAAGATGTGCAAGTACACAGAGAAGCAGAAGAAATACCAAGAGAAAATAATGAAACCTAATGAATGAAAGCATCATCTATGTTCATACATTAGAACAGTGGTCGGCAAACTCATTAGTCAACAGAGCCAAATATCAACAGTACAACGATTTAAATTTCTTTTGAGAGCCAAATTTTTTAAACTTAAACTTCTTCTAACGCCACTTCTTCAAAATAGACTAGCCCAGGCTGTGTATTTTGTGGAAGAGCCACACTCAAGGGGCCAAGAGCCGCATGTGGCTCGCGAGCCGCAGTTTGCCGACCACGGCATTAGAAGATTCAATATCATAAAGATGTCACTTCTTTCCAAGCCAATCTAAATTCAATGGAATGCCAATCAAAATTTACAGTGGTTCCCGGCCAGCATGGCTCAGTGGTTGAGCGTCAACCTATGAACCAGGAGGTCATGGTTCAATTCCCAGTCAGGGCACATGCCTGGGTTGGGGGCTCGATCCCCAGTGTGGGGCGTGCAGGAGGCAACCAATCAATGATTCTCTCTCATCATTGATATTTCTCTCCCTCTCTCTTCCTTTCTGAAATAAATAAAAATATATTTTAAAAAATACAGTGGGGATGAGTGGTTGGTGTGTGAGTGAAAACAGACCGTATGATTTTATTTATTTATTTATGTTTACATTTTCAACTTTTTAAAAAAAATTTCTTTATTGATTAAGGTGTCACATATTTGTCCTCATCCCCCCATTCCCATCCACCCCTCCCCACGGATGCCCCCACCCCCCTGTTGTCCTTAACCATTGGTTAGGCTCGTATGCATGCACACAAGTCCTTTGGTTGATCTCTCCCCCCTACCCCCACCCTCCCCTCTGAGGCCCGACAGTCCGATCGATGCCTCCTTGTTTCTGGGTCTTTTCTTGTTCATCAGTCTATATTGTTCATCATTTCCCCTAGATGAGCGAGATCATGTGTCACTAGAAATATACTTATAAGAACCGAATGTGAGACGAGCAATAATAGTTATGCTGACAGGCAAATGAATCAGTCTGTAGTGAGTTTTTTTCTGGACCAACAGTTCTTTTGAGACCCAATATCAATGTCCACCAGTTCCTTTTCAGTTCTGGATGGTGGACAAATGGTGGTAATGCAGGTCCGACTCCCTCTGGTTTGATCTCGCCCGGACCCGGGGGCGCGTGGCCTCTCCCGGACCCAGACTGGATGATTTTAAATGCATATATGGAAATGTTACAAGACAGTCTTTTTTTTTTTTTTTTAAATCCTCACCTGAGGATATTATTTCCATTGATTTTTAGAGAGTGGAAGGGAAGGAGGGAGGGATGGGAGAGGGAGAGAGGGAAGAGAAAGAGAGATTAATTAGTTGCCATCCGCACCACCCTGTTTGGGGCTGGGGATCAAACCTGCAACCCAGATACATGCCCTTGACAGGGAATCAAACCCAAGATCCTCCAGTGCGCAAGCCGACGCTCGAATCACCTAGCCACATTGATCAGGGTGAGACATTCTTGAAAAATAAGACAAAAGACTCACATTACTGGACATCAGGACTTATTACAAAGATACAGAAATTAAGAAACGATGATACTGGTAGATGTACAGAGATCACTGACTATCAGAGCCATGGTGGCTCAGGGGTTGAGCTTTGACCTATGAACCAGGAGTTCACAGTTTGATTCCTGGCTTGATCCCTGATCTTGCAGGAGGCAGCTGATCAATGATTCTCTCTCATCATTGATGTTTCTATATCTCTTTCCCTCTCCCTTCCTCTCTGAAATCAATAAAGATAAAAAAAAAAAAAAGATCACTAAGGAATAAAAAGTGCATTGGGCCCAGCCTGATGGCTGGTTGGAGCATCTTCCAGTACACCAAAAAGATTTTGGGTTCAATTCCTGTTCAAGGCACATACCTAGGTTTTGGATTCCATCCTGGGTTGGGTCACATACAGAAGGCAACTGACTGGGCAGTGGTTAGGGGGTGATCAGGCTGGCAGACAAAAGTGGTTAGGGGAAATCAGGAAGGCAGGCAGGTGAGCAGTTGGGAGGCAGCAGTCCTGGATTGTTCCTACATGGGCAGTGGGATATCCCTCGAGGGGTCCCAGAATGGAGAGGGTGCAGGCTGGGCTGAGGGACACCCCCCCGCCCATGCACGAGTTTCGTGCACCAGGCCTCTAGTATGATAATAATAGCATGAAGGACAAGAGAAGGGAAATGAAAGTACTGTATACTTTTGTAAGGCACTTAATGCTATATGCAAAATTGTATATTACTTAAAAGTAGACTGATAAAGAACTCTATTACACATTCTAGCACGATCACTAAAATAATAAAACAAAGAGGTGGAGCTAATAAGCCAATAGTGGAGACAAAATGGAATCATTAACATGGAGCAAACAAAAGTATAGCAAGATGACAGATTTAAACTAAAACATATTAATAGTTAAAATAAATAAAAATGATGTAAACTAGTTCTCTACAACAGAGCTTTCTACAATGAGGACTGAAAGGAAGCTAGTGTGACTGAGGAATGCATACTAAATTTTAATTTAAGTTTCAATGAAGCTATGTGTCAATCCACAACTGTATTGAATAGCAAAGGTCTTCTGAACACTCCAATTAAAAGGCAGAGACTGTCAGATTATATAAAAGCAGGACCCATAATGCTGCCTGTAAGAAACCCACCTTAAATACATGGATATAAATAGGGTAAATGTAAGTAGATGGGAAAAGGCACACAACCACTAATCAACAGAGAGCTGAAAAACCTGTATCAACATGCGGCAAAGCAGAATTCAGAACCAGGACAGTTACTAGGGAATAAGAGAGATATTTATGATGGTGAAAAACAACAATGCTACATGTATATACACTCAATAATAAGAGCTTCAAAATATACAAACAAAAAATGGATTAAACCAAGAGAGAAACAGGCAAATCCTCAATTAGGGCTGAATTTCAAACACCCCTATTTTTAATTCTCACTAGAGGAAATGCTTAGAGAGAGGAAAGGGGCGGGGAGAGAAGCATTGATGTGAGAGAGAAACATCCATCAGTTGCCTTCCCCACACTCCCTGACTGGGGATCAAACCCACAATGCAGGTATGTGCCCTGACTGGAATCCAACCGGCAACCCTTCAGTGGATAGGATGACGCTCAACCAACTCAGCCACTAAACACATCTTTCATTGCAAATGAGAAGGTTTCAGTAAGGCTACAAAAGACACCAACAATGCCATCAACCAAGATGACTTATTCAACATTCACAGAACACTCTACACAACATCAGCAGAACACATTCTTTCCCAGTACACATGGAACATCATAAAACCCACATTCCAGGCCATAAAACAAATATCAAATGTAAAAGGTTTGAAATAATATTGAGTACATTCCCTGTGATTTAAACTAGAAACAAATAATTAAAAATATTCTGGAAAATCCCTGAATTATTGGAAGTTAGAAAACACATTTCTAAAAAACCAACATGTCAAATAAGTCACAAGGAAAATTAATACTTTGAACTAAATTAAAATGAAAACACAACATATAAAAATCTGTGGAATTCACTTAAACCAGACTCACAGGGAAATTTTAGTAGTTCTAAATGTGTGTGTGTGTGTGTGTGTGTGTGTGTGTGTGTATATATATATGTATATATATATATATATATATATATATATATATATATATATATATATTCTAAACTTCCAGCTAAAAAACAAGTTAAATAAAAGAACAAATTGAGCCAAAATAAGTGAAGGAAGGGGGAAAAAAACCCCCATCAAAATAAAATTAAAAATCAATGAAATAGAAATATTGATAAAATAAAAAAACTGTTTCTTTGAGAAGACAATTAAAATTTATATATTTATAACTGAACAGATCCTAAAGATATTAAAAGGATAATAAAGGAATATTATAAACAGCTTTATTCTAATAAATTAAAAAATACAAAGCCCGGCTGGCTCAGTGGTTGAGCATCGACCTAAGAACCAGGAGATCACAGTTAACTCCCGGTCAGGGCACATGCCCTGGGTTGTGGGCTTAATCCCCACAGCGGAGTGTGCAGGAGGCAGCCGATCAATGATTCTCTCTCATCATTGATGTTTCATCTCTCTCTCCATCTCCCTTCCTCTCTGAAACAAATAAAAATATATTTTAAAAACAAACATAGACACAAAAGACCAATTCCTTGAAAGACATAAACTACCAAAGAATACTCAGGAAGAAATGAATAAGCCTATATCTAGTAAGGAAATTGAATCTGTAATTTTCTGACTAAGAAACTCCTTGCTCAGATGGCTTCATTGCTGAATACCAAACCTTTAAGGGAGAAATAGTACCAATTCTACATAAACTCTCCCAAAAGAGTAGAAGAGAAGGAAACACTTCCATCTTCTTTAATGATGCCCTGATACCAAATCTAGAGAAAGATATTACGGAAAACTACAGATCAATATCCATCATGAACATGGAGGCAAAAATCCTTAGCAAAATTTTAGTAAATCAAATCCAATAATTAAAATAATAATAATAATCAAGTAACATTTATCCTAGGAACATTACATTGGTTTAATATTTCAGTACTGATTATTGATTATTATTCACTATTTTAAGACTAAAAAAGAAAAAGCATAAAACAATTCAAAAGATGTAATTCAACACAATTCATGATTAAAAATCTCATTGTTGTAGGGGTAGATAAGAAGATTCACCACCTGAAAGTGTGGGTACCTATAAAAAATGTGCAATCTAGGCATCCTACTTACTGATAAATGACTGAATACTTTTCCCCCACAAGACTGGGAAAAAGGTAAGGCTGACTTTTCCTACCACTCCAAAACAAAGTAGTAGAGGTCCTAGCTAATGTAGTAAGACAAGTAAAAGAAATAAAAGGCATATAGACTGCAAAGGAAGAAGTAAAATCTTTGATAATTCTCAACTGGTTTTCCATCCCAGTACACTTGAAGAACACAATATGCTCCTCCCATTAGTGACCGCAATTCATTACCAAGGTGATTTTAATGGGGGCCATGTCTTACCTAGTACATGTGTATTGTGGGGGGAGGGGCCATAGCATAGGCATGTATACATCTGAAAAAAAGCCTTGGCTTTGAAAATCCCTGCTAAGGATGCAGCCTAAAGTCACAAAATGAATTAGGTCAAGCAAGAATTTGAAATCAGGGGGTTCTACCTGGGAATCATACATAAAAAGGGAGGATTCACAGGATGAGGAACCAGAGGAGACTGAAGGAAAGTCTCTATAGAGGTAAGAAGATAAGGGGAGTATGGTGCAGGGAAGGCAGAAAATTGGGGCAGTTCACACCTGAGATCCTCAAGTTCTTCCATCTGGGCCATCTCCCTCATTTACATTCTTGCCAGGCCCCTGTTGGCACTGGAGTTTGCAACTTTTAGAGGAGCTAACAGCAGTACTTGAATCTTAACAAATCAACAGGCACTTACCAAGGGGACAAAGAAGAGAAAAGTTCCCCCATCAGGGAGAACTGCGTATGTCAATTACATGTGTGGGAAAAGGTATTTATTTGGTGTGTTTGTGTGCATGGGAAGGAGGGAGAAGTGAGCAAGAAGAAAGCAAATGAGATGAGGCTGGGTCTTGCCATGGTCTTGAGCAGGGGAAAATCAGACTTGTTTTTAAAGAGGCTCAGACAACAGCAATGAGAACTGGCTGGAAGTGGGAGAGCAGGCTGCACCACTGTCTAGGCAGGGCAGGATGAGGGCTTCCAGCTGCGGGATGGGGAGGAGAGGCCTGGTCCCAGTGACTGGACAGAGGAAGCACAAATAGGGCTGGGGAAGTAGGATGGGTGGATGGAGAACGGTGTGGTGACAAATGGCATCTGATCATAGTACTACTACCAACCACCAATACTCTCTGTACACTTCCTGTGCACATCCAGCATGTCACCAAATTCTCCCAACAACCCCGGAGGCAGGCATGACTATCATCTCCCTATCCCCAATAGGGAGGCTCGGTCAGTTGTCCAGAAGTTCTCCCAGCTGGCACAAGGTTGAGACCCTGATTTAAGTCCAGGAAGGATGGTTCTTCAGGGCCATGTGCTCTTCCCCCCATTTGTCCCATTAGGGAAGACCATGAATATGGGAGTGAGGGATGAAGGACCCGAGGAGAAATATCGAGTTCTGCAGGGGACCAGGTCCTAAGGAGAAAGGCTGGAGAAGTTAACTTTTTCAATATTTAAATATCAGGGCTGCCAAGTGTTCAATACCTTCACTGTTCCACTAAGAAACCAGTCATTCCTTAAGCCTAGGTTAGGCCCCTTATATACTCTCACTCATTCCACACATTTTTATAGCACAGAAAGTGGTCAAATTAATCACTTCCTGTACACAAGTTACAGACTATGTTTCTCCTACTTGTAGGTCAGGTCCATGAAGGCAAGCACCAAGTTTATCTACATCAGGGGCTGGCAAACTTTTTCTGAAAAGGGCAAAATAGTACATATTTTCAGCTTTTTGGACCATAGGGTCTTAGTCACGACTATTCAGCTCTGACACTGAAGTCCCAAAGCGATGGAGACAGTATGTGAATGAATGGGTGTGACTGTGTTTCGATAAAGCTTTATTTACAAAGACAGGAGGTGGGCCAAAGGGCCATGGTTTGTTGATCCCAGGTCTCAGTCATCAGCAGCCAGTTTAGCATCTGGCCTATAGTAGGCACTTAGTGAACAAATAAAGAAAAAAAAAAGCCATTGGTTATGGTAGTTAGACAGGAAAATGGTACTCAGGGAATGTGGTTTTAGTGGAATGGCGGAGGTGGAATTGAGACAACAGTGGTTTGAGGAGTGAGCAGTAGTTGAGGAAGTAGTAACTTCTCTTTCAAGAGCTCCACAATTTGAGCATTAGGCTTGGGTACTGTGTTCATAGAGCAGGTACATTAGGAGCATGTTTGCATGCTATGAGAAAGCAGGGCTGGGGAAGAAAGGGGAGAACTGATGAAGAGGGGGACTTGGGGGCTCAGGTGTGTGGGCGGCTGGTCATGAAGGAGGAAGACACCTCCTGAGGCTGAGGAAACAAGGAAAGGTGGAAGGAAATAAGGGGAAAGCCTTGTACAGTATTCCCTTTTCCTGTGAAATGTGAGCCAGGAGCACATGGTGAGGAGAGGGGATTGAGGAGGTTAGGAACCCCACATGCGTCAGATTGGGAGGGCTGCAAACAGAGAGGAGTGGATGCCCAGGACAGGGCTTCGAGGTGCACAACTGCTGGAAACACACCCTTCATTTTTCTCTCATTTGAGGGAGCTCTTGGCTACCTCAGAGCTGTGTCTGCAGCTCTGACTAGGTGTCAGGTGTGTCACTCATTGAGTCACCAGCACTCCTTGCTATCACTTCCTGTCCCTTCACTGTCCCATGCAGGTAGCAGCAGGCAGGCCCTGAGGACAATGAGGTCAGGCCTTAAACATGCTGTAAACAGTTCTTTTTTTGAAGGACACTGAAAGGCATTTGAATTTTGGAAAGTTGGTGGTGATTTCATCTCCAGGCCTTCATATGTATATGTACATGTAGTAAAATATTTCTCTACCGGGCAGAATAGCCTTTCTCTTTAAATGGAAGAAACCATTTGATTGGGGGTTTGCAGTAAAAATAGCCTAACAGCTCTTTAGTTTCCCAAGCCTAACATAGTACTATAAAACACAACTCACAGAGAAAGTATTAATAGTACAATATTTGAATACCCTGAGGTTTTCTCTAAGTCAAACACCAATCGCTAGTCAATGTCACTTATCCAAAGAACTAGATACCTAAAAAAAAAATCTTACATCTCAACATTCATTTATCAATTCATTAATACTACCAGAGCAAGAATGCGTGAGTAGGGTTTGGGCCCCATTCTCCTACTTTTCAGGAAGTATGAAAATCATCTAAATACCTTTTGGTTGACATGCCTGAAAAGATAGTATCAGTATCCACACCCATTTTCACCTGCCATATTTCAAGGTGTAACTGCTGTTGAGATATAGATCGAAGGTTCTATGTATATGCTAAACTTTAATTCATACTTTCATTTTGAAGTTTTCACTCCTCACAAATCAAAAGATAATTTTCCTTAAACACAGCAATCCTCACTGGATCTTTTCCAAGACCTTCCAGAGATGACGAAACCAACGTCTCTGAGTTTGCTAGTGTGTACAATGGAGAGGCCTGTCCCTGGAACACACTCTTTTTTTTTTTTTTTAAATATATTTTTTATTGATTTTCTACAGAGAGGAAGGTAGAGGGATAGAGAGCTAGAAACATCGATGAGAGAGAACCATCGACCAGCTGCCTCCTGCACACGCCCCACCGGGGATGTGCCCGCAACCAATGTACATGCCCTTGACCGGAATCGAACCTGGGACCCTTCAGTCCGCAGACCGACGCTCTATCCGCTGAGCCAAACCGGATTCGGCTGGAACACACTCTTTATTTGGAAGGACTTTCGACACATGGTGAGATGTATATTCAATAAACTTCATCTCTTACCCTATAGTTGGGTTGATGTTCGGATCAAAACTGTCTTCCACGAACCGCCATACAATACTTGATTTACCCACACCTGTGTCCTGAAAGAGAATGAGATGGGTGAGTATGGTTCATCTGCTTGCAGACCTGAAAACTACCTTGTGTTTTAAGTTCAGGATTTCAGAAAACTCATCTTGGATACATTTTAGAAGTTAGGGGACACAAAGGGGGAGGTTTTCATATTCAGTGGGAGTAATTAAGAGATTTCAAACGTGTTACAGGAGAGGGGTTTTGCAGTTTTTGAGACTTTGGGACCTTTCGAAAGACCCCAAGTTTCTGCTTCTTATTAACAGTGACAAACTTACTTGCTTTTTAACTGTAGAAAGTAAAGGGGGGACTCTTGCATTACTTGTGGGTCATCCCGGACAGGTCCCGCCCCGCCCTGCTGCCTGGGAGGGGCAAGGCTAGTTTTGGGAACCCTTTGGTGGTGCGCGGGGCAGCGACCCCAGCAAGCGCGCTCGGGAGTGGCACCGCCGCCCCGACGAGACCGGAAGCGGCCGCTTCAGACAGTCCTGCGGTTCCTGACTTGACTGTCCCGCAGCAAAGTAAGTGCGGGAAGTGTCAGGGTGAGTCCACAAGTTCAAAGACACCAAACGGACGGGGCGGGCTGCTCACGCTGCTTGTAGAACCCAAGGTCCGGTTGCTGGTTTGACTTTAGGAGACTTGGCCAACTTTAACTAGCACCTGAGCAGGAAACTCTGTAACAAGGGGAGACAGGGAGGGCTCTCTACCCTTTGGGGGGCGGGAAGAGACCTCGGGCTCCAGCGGGGACGGGGAGGGTCCCTCCTGCCAGCAGGACCTTCAGCACCGGGGTGCAGGGAGGGTCCCGGGCAGGAAGGCGGTGTCCCGCGCGGAGGCTGAAGGCAGGGGCGGACGGGACGCGGGCACGCCTGGTCCCCGGCCCGCCCGGCCTCCCGCGGCCCTCCCGGCCGGCCCGCCGCCACTCACCCCCAGCAGACACACTTTGAGCTCCCTCAGCGCCATGGCCCCGGAGCCGGGGCGCGGGCCCGCCGCCGCCCTAAGTTGAGGAGGGACAGGCCGGGGCCCGCACGAGCATTCCCTTGCTCCGCCGCCGCCGCTCGGCCCAGCCCCGGCCGCGGGGCGTGCTGACGCGGCGGCCGCCCGTTCGCCGGCTCTCGACCCCGGCCCGTCCGCCGCCAGCCGCGCGAAACCCGCTTCAGCAGCCGGGACGGTGCCGCGGCCTCCCGGGCGCAGCCGCCGCCGCCATCTTGGGACGCCGGCCGGGTCACCTGACCTCCCCGCCCACCTCGGCAGCCACCTTAGCCGCGAGGGCGGGGCCCGTCCGGCGCCGCTAGGCTCGTGGGAGGTGCGGGCCTGGGGGCGTGGCCGGCGATGGGGGGCGTGTCCAGGAGAACTGGCCCCGCCCCACCACGGACCACGCCTCTAAGCCCATCCCAAGATGGCGGGTAAGTGGGGTCGAGCTCTGGGGGCGTCGGGGCGACCCCTTCCTCCTCAGCGGCGCCCACCCGGCGAGGCCCGAGACCCTGCCCGCCGCTGAGCCCGCCTGTGCAGCTCCCTCGTAACTCCCGTGTCTCTTGGTTTTCAGAGATCCCCCTGTACTTTGTGGACTTGCAGGATGACTTAGACGACTGTAAGTAACAGTTGGGGCGCCCCCGCCCCTCCCTGGCAACGTCTCTCAGAATTCGGGGCGCACAGGACGCGGGCGGGTGCTACAGGACGGACCCTTTTTGTGGGGACCCCAGGAGCTGGACCCCCCACTGTCTTGATCCGCGGGTGGCGGCCCCTCCTCACTGGGCGGGGCGGCCGAGGATGAGGAGCCCTCCCCTCCGGGGTCGGAGTTTGGTTGTTGGGAAACTTCTAACTTCCTGTCACTTTCTTTCTCCTCCTCCTCCTCCTCCTCTTCCTCCTCCTCCACCTCCTGTGGCAGCTGCCGCGGGAGGAGGGGGGCTCCCCCAGGGTCTGCACTTCCTCCTGGGGACTTTGCACGGCGCCGGGGCGTTGGGGAGGCCCCGCTCTCCGCTCTCCGTGCGGCCGGCCACCTAGTTGTACGGACCTCTCAGGTGTCCTGGGCACAAGCCCAGCTCTGTCTCCGGTCCCTGGTAGACCACTGCGCCGACGGTTCTCGGGTGCGGCTCCTTCTCCGGCCCCTACCTGTCATCGCATTTCCTTTCGCATCCCCGTAAGGACTGATGGCTGGGGGAGATGTCATCCTGGAAGTGCAAGTTCACCTTTGTGGCGAAGGAAGCTTTCCTTTCCGTCCAACAAACGTTTCTTGAGCACCTACTTGCTCTGGACCTACATAGATGAACCGGAATCAGGGAGAGCTCTCAGGGAGCTCCCTGTCCAGCGGGAGAGCAGACTTGTCAACATAAAATTAACTAATTCCGGCTTCTCCCTGGTGAAGGGGGCCTGTGCAAATTACCAAAACAGCTGACATTAATGGAAGTCACACTCTGCTCTTCCCTTTTCCATCTCTAAGGTTCCTAATAAGAGTTGGTGTTCATAGTTTAAATCGTTTAGGCAAGTTACCTCTTTTAGAGGGAGGCAACTTTTAAAAAGTACAGTGGTACTCAAAGGGGCACTGGAGGCCGTGATTAGGAGCATGGCTTCTGGAGTCAGATGGCCAGAGGGTGAAATCCTGTTCCACTCTGAGCCTCAGTGGCCTCATCTATAAAATGAGCATATTAGTGATCCAAAAAGGCTTTTGTAAAGGTTAAATTAATAAAAGGTTTAGTGTGAAGCCTTGTAAGTAACACTTGGTAAATATTAGCTGCCATTATTACTATAATTACTATAGTTGTTCATATTATTGTTATTTTTAATAATTCTTTATTGTTGAAAGTATTACATATGTCCCTTTAACCCCCCATTTGCCCGCTCCAACCTGCCCCTGCCCCCACCCCAGACCATCACCACCCCATTGTCTTGTCCATGGGCCATGCATATATTCACACAAAGTCCTTGGTTGATTGCCTCCCACCATCCCCTGCCTTCCCTCTGAGATTTCACACTGTTCCATGCTTCCATGTCTCTGGATCCATTCTGTTCATTAGTTGATTTTGTTATTTAGATTTCACATATGAGTGAGATCATGTGATACTTGTCTTTCTCTGACGGACTTATTTCACTTAGCATGGTACTCTCCAGGTCCCTCCATGCTGTCTCAAAGGGTAAGAGATCCTTCATTGTTACTGCTGCACAGTATTCCATGGTATAGATGTACCACAGCTTCTTTATCCACTCATCTACTGATGGGCACTTGGGCTGTTTCCAGATCTTAGCTATTGTAAATTGTACTGCAATGAACATAGGGGTGCATATATCCTTTCTGATTGGTGTTTCAGGTTTCTTAGGATATATTCCTAGATGTGTGATCACTGGGTCAAATGGCAGATCCATATTTAATTTTTTGAGGAAACTCCATACTGTTTTCAATAATGGCTGCATTAGTCTGCATTCCCACCAGCAGTGTACTAGGGTTCCCTTTTCTCCACATCCTCACCAGGACTTGTCATTTCTTGATTTGTTGGTGATAGGCATTCTGACAGGTGTGAGGTGATACCTTATTGTCGTTTTAATTTGCATCTCTCTGATGATCAGTGACCTTAGGCCTTTTTTCATATGTCTCTTTGCCATCTCTATGTTCACTTTGGAGAAGTGTCTATTTAGATCCTTTGCCCATTTTTTAATTGGATTTTTTGTCTTCCTTCTGTTAAGTTGTATGAGTTTCTTATATATTTTGGATAGTAACCCTTAATCAGATGTATGATTGCAGTGTGCTCTCTTTTCGTTTAGTTGATGGTTTCTTTTGCTGTGCAGAAGCTTTTTATTTTGATGTAGTCCCATTTGTTTATTTTCTCCTAAGTTTCCTTTGCCCTAGGAGATGTATCTGTAAACATATTGTTATGAGAGATGTCTGAGATTTTGCTGCCTATGGTTTCTTTTGGAATTTTTATGGTCTCACGACTTACATTTAAGCTTTCTATCCATTTTTATTTATTCTTGTTTATGGTGTAAGTTGGTGGTCTAGTTTAATTTTTTTGCATGTATCTGTCCAATTTTCCCAACACAATTTATTGAAGAGACTGTCTTGATTCCATTGTATGCTCTTGCCTCCTTTGTCAAATATTAATTGAGTGTAATGGCTTGGGTCGATTTCTGGGTTCTATTCTGTTCCATTGCTCTATATGCTTGTTCTTGTGCCAGTACCAGGCTGTTTTGATTACGATGGCTTTGTAGTATACTTTGAAATCTGGTATTGTAATTCCTCCAACTTTGTTCTTCGTTCTCAAGATTGCTGCATCTATTCAGGGTCTTTTTTGGTTCCATATAAATTTTTGGAGTATTTGTTCTAGATCTGTGAAATATGCTATTGGCATTTTAATAGGGATTGCATTGAATCTGTAGATTGCCTTGGATAGTATGGACATTTTAATGATGGGGATTCGACGAATCCATGAACATGGTATATTCTTCTACTTGTTTATATCTACTTCTATCTCTTTTTTCAATGTCCTGTGTTTTTCCAAGTACAGGTCTTTTGCCTGCTTGGCTAAGTTTATTCCTAAGTATTTTAATTTTTTGTTTCAGTGGTAAATGGGATTGCTTATTTAGTTTCTCTTTCTGAGAATTCATTATTGATGTTTAAAAAAGCATTCGATTATTAGGTGTTGATTTTGTATCCTGCTACATTGCCAAATCCATGTATTAAATCTAGTTGGAGTCTTTAAGGTTTTTTATGTACAATATCATGTCATCTGCAAATAATGAGGCTTTTACTTTCTCCTTTCCAATTTGGGTGCCTTTTATTTTTTTGTTTTGTCTGATCTCCGTGGCTAAGACTTCCAGTGCTATGTTGAATAAAAGTGTAAGTGCCCATTAGCAGATGAGTGGATTAAAAAACTGTGGTACATCTACACAATAGAATACTACGCTGCGGTTAAAAAGAAGGAATTCTTACCATTTGCAACAGCATGGATGGAACTGGAGAGCATTATGCTAAGCGAAATAAGCCAGTCAGAGAAAGATAAATATCACATGATCTTACTCATTTGTGGAATATAATGGACAACATAAACTGAACAAGAACAGATTCAGAGATAGAGAAGCATCAATCAGACCGTCAAACCTCAGAGGGAAGGTAGGGGAGGGCGGGGGTAAGGGGGAAGGATCAACCAAAGGACTTGTATGCATGCATATGAGCCTAACCAATGGACACAGACAACAGGGGGGTGAGGGCATGAGTGGGGATGGGGGTGGGGAGGGGCAATGGGGGATAAGGATACATATGTAAAAACTTAATAAAAAATATGGTGAAAGCAGACATATCTGTCTTGTTCCTGTTCTTAGTTTTTACCCATTGAGTATGAAGTTGGCTGTATGTTTGTCATATATGGCCTTTATCATGTTGAGATATGCTCCCTCTATTCCCAGTTTGCTGAGAATTTTTATCAAAAATGGGTGTTAGATGTGCCGAAACCGGTTTGGCTCAGTGGATAGAGCGTCGGTCTGCGGACTGAAAGGTCCCAGGTTCGATTCCGGTCAGGGGCATGTACATTGGTTGCGGGCACATCCCCGGTAGGGGGTGTGCAGGAGGCAGCTGGTCGATGTTTCTCTCTCATCGATGTTTCTAGCTCTCTGTCCCTCTCCCTTCCTCTCTGTGAAAAATCAATAAAAAAAAAATGGGTGTTAGATGTGATTTTTGTCTTTCATTTTGCTTATGTGATGTATCACGTTTATTGATTTGTGAATACTGTAGTGGCTTTGCATCCCCGGAATAAATCCCACTTGGTCATGGTGTATGATCTTTGTAATATATTGCTAAGTGAGATTTGCTAATATTTTGTTGAGGATTTTAGCATCTATGTTCATCAGGGATATTGGCTTGTAATTCTATTTCTTTGTAGTGTCTTTATATGGTTTTGGAATTAGGGAAATGCTGGCCTCCAAGTTTCCTAATAATAAGAGTTGGTGTTTATAGTTTAAATCGTTTAGGCAAGTTATCTCTTTTAGAGGGAGGCAGTTTTTTTTTAATGGAATAGTATCTTTTTTTAAAATTTAATAAATCTTTATTGTTCAGATTATTACAATTGTTTCTCCTTTTTCCTCCCATAGCTCCCCTCCACCCGGTTCCCACCCCACCCTCTGCCTTTACCTCCCCGCCACTGTCCTCATTCATAGGTGTACGATTTTTGTCCAGTCTCTTCCCGCACCCCCCACATTCTTTTCCCCCTGAGAATTATCAGTCCACTCCCTTTCTATGCCCCTGATTCTATTATATTCACCAGTTTATTCTGTTCCTCAGATTTTTAATTCACTTGATTTTAGATTCACTTATTGATATGTATTTGTTGTTCATAATTTTTATCTTTACTTTTTTCTTCTTCTTCCTCTTCTTAAAGAATACCTTTCAGCATTTCATATAATACTGGTTTGGTGGTGATAAACTCCTTTAGCTTTTTCTTATCTGTGAAGCTCTTTATCTGCCCTTCAATTCTGAATGATAACTTTGCTGGGTAGAGTAATCTTGGTTGTAGGTTCTTGCTATTCATCACTTTGACTATTTCTTGCCACTCACGTCTGGCCTGCATAGTTTCTGTTGAGAAATCCGCTGACAGTCGTATGGGTGCTCCCTTGTAGGTAACTAACTGTTTTTCTCTTGCTGCTTTTAACCTTTTTCACTCGGATGTCGAGTGTGACTCGACATGGTTAGCATCGGTAGCAGCTCTTTTTATACTCTTTGAATGTATCAATAATTTGAAATATAAAATAATCCAAATAAATAAGTTTGTATGAAAAGAAACTCCAGTTTTTTATTCTACTGCCGCGCTTTGTAAAATCTGGGGTATTTAAAAAATTAAATCCCGAGTAGAATAAAGGAATCGAGAAAAAAGCAAGCGCGTGCAAAGGGTTAATATTCTCTCTTTGTCTTTTGCTCTTGGCATTTTAATTATGATGTGTCTTGGTGTGGTCCTCTTTGGATTCCTTTTGTTTGGGGTTCTCTGTGCTTCCTGGACTTGTAAGTCTATTTCTTTCACCAGGTGGGGGAAGTTTTCAGTCATTATTTCTTCAAATAGGTTTTCAGTATCTTGCTCTCTCTCTTCTTCTGGCACCTCCATAATTCTGATGTTGGTACGCTTGAAGTTGTCCTAGAGGCTTCTTACACTATTTTCAAATTTTTGGATTCTTTTTTTCTTTTTGCTTTTCCGGTTGAGTGTTTTTTGCTTCTTTGTATTTCAAATCTTTGACTTGACTATTGTGTTCCTTTAGTCTGCTGTTGGGTCTCTGTATAATATTTTTTATTTCAGTCAGTGTATGTTTAATTTCTAGTTGGTCCTTTTTCATATCCTCGAGAGTCTCGCTAAATTTATCGGCCTTTTCTAGGAAATTCTTGAAAAACCTTATAACCGTGGTTTTGAACTCTATATACAGTCGTTTGTTTTCCTCCATTTCTTTCGTTTGTGATCTGTTTCTTTGTCTCTGCATTTTTGCTGCTTCCCTGAGTTGATAGAGTGGCTTTGTGTGCTAGGTGTCCTATATGGCCCTGTGGGTTGTCCTCCCCAGTTACCTGAGGTGGACACTCTTGGTGCACCCCTTTGTGGACTGTGTGTATAGCCTCGTTGTAGTTAAGTCTTGATTGTTGTTGGTATCACTGGGAGGAATTGATCTCCAGGCCAGTTAGCTGTGAGGATCAGCTGTGTCTACGCCGGGAGAACTTCTGTGCTGGAGATAGCCTTATGAGACAAGACTTGCAAATTTGCAAAAGCCTCTGTGCTCAGCTTGGATGGGGCAGAGTCTCAGGGCTGAGCAGACAGTCTTGGCTTCCCGTCAGCCCTGCCCTATGAGCCCCCTGGGTCTCAGTGTCCCTCGGTAATCGCTGCAAGCACCTCTGAGAGAAAGCCGCCCTCAAGTTTCGCCCGCTGCCAGACAGTCCAGTCTCTCCCCCAATGAATCTGGATTCCCAGATTCTCACTCGGAACTGGAGTTCAGCGCAGTCGGGAGCTTCCGGTTCCCTCCAGCTAGAGAAAGCGAGCGGCGCACTCAGCAGTCAGTCCTCTCTGCGTGCACTTGCTCGCGCGCCTCCAGACCTCTGCCTTTCATGGCTCCCCTGAGTTTCCGCCTGACAGTCCAGATTCCCCCTCTAAGAGCCTGGGTCCCCAGGGGCTCGCCCGGAACTGGGGTTCAGTGCAGTCGGAACTGGGGTTCAGTGCTGTCAGGAGCTTATGACTCCCTCCCGCTAGGGAAAGCCAGCGGCAACCTCAGCAGTCAGCCCTCTCTGTGTGCCTCCAGACCCCTGCCCTCCGTGGCTCCCCCGAGTCTCCTTGTGCCTTTCTCTCTACCTGACAGTCCAGACTCCCCCCATATGAGCCTGGGTCCACAGGGTCTCGCCCGGAACTGGGGTTCAGTGCAGTCGGAACTGGGGTTCAGTGCAGTCGGGAGCTTCCTTCTCCCTCCCGCCAGAGAAAGCCAGCCAGGCACTCAGCCGCCCTTCCTCTCTGTGCGTGTGTCTCCATACCTCAGCCCTTTGCAGCTCCTCTGATTCTCCGTGAGCTTTTCTCTTTCCTTCTAGTTGTAGAATTTCCACTCAGCCAGCTTTCCTGGGGTTCTGGATGATGTCTGTTCTGTCTTTTAGTTGTAGTTTTGAAATTGTTGTGTGAGGCAGCAGTTTAGGTGCTTACCTATGCTGCCATCTTGGTTTCTCCGGGAGGCAGTTTTTAAAAAGTAGAATAGTACTCAGAGGGGCACTGAAGGCGATGGTTAGGAGCACAGCTTTGGAGTCAGATGGCCAGAAGGTGATCACTAATATGCCCATTTTATAGATGGTCAAATTAGTGATCCAAAAAGGCTTTTGTGAAGGTTAAATTAATAAAAGGTTTAGTGTGAAGCCTTGTAAGTAAGTAGTACTTGGTAAATATTAGCTGCCATTATTACTGTCATTACTATGGTTGTTTATATTATTTAACACTGTTGACCGAGGTACAGTGTAGGCACTGGGTTTACTGAGCTGAATGTTTCAGTGGATGGGTATCCTTAAATGGAAGGATTGTAGCATTTCTATTGATAAACCACAGTGAGCTACTATTGCAAAGGTACCTCTTACTCAGATGTGATGTTCGTTCTGGCTGGAAAAGTGGATTTCTGGCTGTTTAGTTATCTACCAAACCACCCCAAAACATGGTGGCTTAAATCAACAGCATTTTATTATTTCTTACAGTTCAGGGGGTTGACTGGGTGAAACCTGAGGAGGTACGAAGGTTCAAATTGGCTTCACTGCCATGGCTGTGGGCCAGAGGTCTGCTGGGACTGTTGCCCAGGTCCTCAGTCCTCCAGTTGCCTTTTCCACTTAGCTGGGGTGAGCTTCTCAAAGCATGGTGGCTGCAGGCAATTGGCACTCTTTCCTGGCAGCTAGCTTCCTTCAGTCTTTTTTTGTATACAATAGCCATAAAAAAAGGAAGTAAGAGATTATATAGGAAAAAATTATTATGATTTTACTTTGGTCCTGTTTCAACAAATATTGGGTTTTAGAGACATGTAATAAAAAATGGCCTTAAATACTCTTTAGCAAACAGCTGAAGATTTGCCCCAGTTAGGAAGGAAACTACCATTATGGCTCTGAACATACCCATGCCTTGAGTAGGGTAACTCTGGGAGCCTCCTGGGGCTTCCCATTTGAGCAGGAGTTTGGGTTGTGGGGTGCTGTACCTTATGACCTAACAATGTAATTGCTTTAATAGCCATAAAAGGCAGGCCTGTCCCACACTCCCCCAATAATTTATGCTGCCCTGGGTCCCACCTTTACACTTTATTCTGTTGGTGTTTGGGAGGCATTATGCTGCCATGATTGACAGCAGGAGCCCTGAGGCCCTGTGACCCACTTCCTTCCTTTAGCTGTGTCAGCTTGGGCAGATCACTCACTCTGTTCAATTTCTTCATCTGGAAAATGACATGAGAATAGGGATATGACTCATAGGACTGATGTGAGGATTAGATGAGATTGTACACATAAAACATTTTAGCCCAGTGCCTGGCATAATGAGTATTATATTCAGTGATGTTATTATTTTAATAATCATTTTTGCTAGACTTCCATATAAGATTTTCTGATTCAGTGTGAACAGCTGGTACTCAGTGAGGTAGGTGATGATAAAACTGAGAGTCAGAGAGCTTAAGTAACTTATCCCATGTGGCACAATTCATACATGGTAGAACTAGCCATCAGACTCTGTCCTGACTCTTGTTCATCTTATTCCATCACACAGACCTCACAAATAGTGTTAACCTGATGGCAGGGGCATGGGTGTTGGTTTGGGTTGTTATATGCCTCTTGTCATCCTTGGGCGTGTTTATCTGAATGATGCAATAACCATTCCATTTTGGCCATATGTGGCTTTGGGCAGGGACACAGATCATCCTTTTTATAACCCAATGTTCTGCATGATCTAGGTGTTCAATTAGTGTTGTTACCGGTGACAGTAACGGATTAGAAGGCTTGTCTGATTTACTTTGTGATTCTTGATTAAATTTGGGTAACTTAAAAAAGAAGCCTTAATGAATGGATGCCTTGTTCCTTTAAATCATTCTGAGTCTTCGGGCCATTGCAACATAGAAAAGATTTAATTTTAGAGAATTAGGTTGCTGAAGCAATCTAACTTCCTTCTCTTGAGAGCAGTGTGTGTGGATGGCTTGGTGTATTGGTCCCGGTGGTGGTCTGCATATGGAAAGTGGAGCTGTGTGAACCCGTGCCTATGGGGCGTAAGGGCTTGTGAATGTCTGGGTGTGCTCACAATCATGTGGAGGTTGACGAGGAATTACTCTTAGTAAGGTTTACTTGGCCAGTTAGAATTTAGTGTATGCCAGTTGTGGGTGAAAAAAATTGAGGGGAATCTATTATAGATATAAAGAAACCTAGCAACAAAATATAGTTTGTGGTAAAATTTGGATCCCTGGTTGAACAAACCAGTTATAAAAAGATGTTATTGAGACAGTTGGGGAGAACTGAATTTGGACTGGTTATTAGATTATGTTAAGAATTATTGTTAATTTTGTTGGATATAATAGTGGTGTCACAGTTTTGTTCAAAGGAGAAGGGTCTTATCAAACAGAAACAAATATTTATGGATGAAATGATTTGATGTGTGAGGTCTGATTTCAAATACTGCAACAAACAATAAACAAGCAAAAGTTGGGAAGAAGGATAACGGGAAAAATAGTAGAATATCGATACTTAAGCTGATTGTTGGGTATATGGGGGTTTATTATACTGTTCTATTTTTGCATACATTTGAAAGTTTCCATAATACAAAGTTTTAAAAAAGTTTTCCATAATACTAAGTTTTAAAATCTGCACAAAGAGTTGGAAACCTGGATTGCAATTCTGAAGTTGGCTGCAGTTATTGTTTGATGCATTCAGCTTCAAAAGACAGACTCATAGAATATGTTAGTATTAGGGGAACACTGTATTTCTTTTCAAATGTTTTAAGAGCTGTCTGTGAAAGAAGTTGGAAGTAGGTGTGAACAAATGATATCGGACCTTTGTTGAGAATAGGATTAGCTAAGTCAGAGGAATAAAGATAGACTCTTTCAATCTTAGTGCTGGAAGGAGCAGTGTATGTTCGAGCTGGAATAAAAGACATCTTCTAGAGCAAAAAGAGTTGCATTGCAGCTGCCTACTTTGTTCCAGGTTGTGAAAATGTTCTGCTTAAGGACCACAATCAAGCTGCGTGCCCCCACAGCAGAGAAACTATACTAATTTGAGCCTAAAACCAAACCACTGAACTTTTTTTCTCCTGTAAACTTGAATCAAGATAGTTAATTAAAAAAAAAAAAAAGACCTCCCATTAAGTGAAATAGTTTGAACAGGAACAGGAACTTGAATATGTTAATCTTGGGAAAGAGAACAAAATCTAGACATCAAACTATTTTCTAAATCAAAGATGGGCAAACGTGTTTTGTTTTTTTTCTGTAAAGGATGAGATAGTAAATATTTTAGGCTTTTTGAGCCAGAAGTTCTGATGTCACCACTGAAGATGTGACAGCCTGGAGGTAACCACTGACAGAACATAAACAAATGGGCAAGGCTGTTTCCTAATAAAACTTTATTTACAAACACAGGCCGTGGGCTGGATTTGGCCCACAGGGTGTAGTTTGCCAACCCCTGTTTTAAATCAAGCTGATTTCATTCTATCAGAGCCCATAAGTCTGTCAATTAGCTGAGCCAACCTAATAGGCTGTCTTTCCTACCAGGTTTAGTTTGAAGAGCTGAGCTTTTTGCTATCGCAACCTCTGCTTTGTTGAGTAACCTTTGACCAGTTGCTGAAATTTCGCGTCTCATTTTTCCTGTTGCTGTGTTGAGGATAAAAACATGTACCTGTTTTCTCCCAGCAGGATGAGGGTGGCAAGGAACAAGAGTCAGAGCAGTGGAAGCAGAATCAACTTTTGCTTCCCTTCTGAGAAATCGCAATGCATTTCACTTTTGTTGTCTGCATTTTCCATTTCCTGTGAGGCAAACAGATGATCAGAGATTCCCTGAACTGGTCTCTGTTTAAAAAGAATTTAAATGGCTTTCTACATCACAAATTAAGATATTTTAAACAGAAAATCTGCAACAAAACCCAGCTAATGAAAGAGAAAGTGGTTTTGACCTTTAAAACACCACTTAGTCTTAACCCTGGTGGGGGGGAAAAAAACAAAAAAGAGATGCGGGCAGGTGGTTGCTTTCCATGTGGGAAGTGAGTCATCCATGTAACAGATGTTTCTCCATGTCCTCCAAGGTGCCAGCCTGCGGAGGGCACTGGGGGTAGAAGTATGAAGAAGCCTTGGGTTCCAACTTAGAGATGCTCTTGCCTGGCGGGGAGGTGCCTGTTTAGAGATAATGCAGCGCCAGTCTGTCAGAAGAGTGGACAAAGAGTTGCGCGTTAAGAAAATAGTGACTCCATCTGCCTTGGAGTAGGAAGGGGGTGCCTTTTGAGTGGGTGATGGACATTTCAGACAGAGAGAGGTAGAGTCATAGTGAGAAGGTCAGACACTGGGGAACAAGGGGTGTCTCCGAAGGGAAGAATGGGATGAGACTGGGAGGAGGGGTAGGGGGCGTACAGGGAAGAATGCCTCATCAGCCACAGGGCTTAGACTTGACCTGAGAGGCAGTAGGGCATCCAGGAATGTTTTGCTGGGATTTCTGCTTTAGGAAGTAACCCAGGCAGTGGTACAAAAACTACCACTGCTCTTGGGAGCTGACAGCCTGGCAGGGGGTGCAGCTTTTCAAGAATCAGTGGCTGGAGGGGCTGGAAGGGTTGAGGTCAGTTGCTTTTCTTCTTGGGTAGAAGAGCCCAGAACACATTTGCATTATTTCTATCTACTCTGAAAATGTTAAAAAAAAAAAAAAAAGAAGGATTTGAATGGCCCAACAATTCCATTCCTGGTTATATGTCCAACAAAACATGACATATGCTCTCAAAAAGACATGGTTATGGGAGCACTATTCTGAATGTCAAAGGCTAAAACCTACCCAGATGTCCATCATGAGTACAATGGGTTATAAATTGTGGTTGTGTTTACACAGTGGAAAACTACGCAGTTGTAAGAACAAGTGATCTACAACAGTAGGTAAGAATGTGGATGAACTTCACCAACATAACGATGAGTGAAAGAAACCAGACAGAGAAAGGTACAAACTACATGATTTTGTGGATACAAAGGACAAGACAAGCAAAGCTAATCTAGTCGGTAAAGAGGCAGGAGAGTGGTCATTCCCAAGGTGAAGTGGGTGGAGGGAGCACGAGGGGTTTCAGAAAATGCTGCTAGCAGTTTTCTTGAGCTGAATGCTGGTTACTCGGATGTGTTTAGTTTGTGAAAATTCATTATTTATACCTTTTTCTGTATGAATGTTATACTTCATCTCCACCCCCCCCCCAAATATTGATTTTTAAAATCAAGGCATGGGGGAGCATGACTGAACTGTGGGGAAGGAGTTAGTGAAAAGGGAAAGATGGCAGAGAGCAGAAAGGAGGCGGATGAGTGCGGGGTGTGGGGAGTAGGACAGGAGTGGGACTTGCTGCATCCAGGGCGGAGCTGGCTGCTTTCCAGGAAGTTTGGTTAAGGGGTCAGTAGAGAGGTGACTTCATGCTGGTCAGCATTACTTGATAGTTTCAAATATATTGAACAGTCTGAAGATAGAGACCCACATGCACATATAGGTTGTTTTCTTTTATAACCGTTTTTTCTTTTCCAGTCTGTTTCGAGGCAGCCTAGAGAAGTCGCTGCATTTTTAAGTAATACTAGTGGACCAGTGCATGAAATTCGTGCAGGGGGGCGGGGCGGGGGGAGGTGTCCCTCAACCCAGCCTGCACCCTCTCCAATCTTGGATCCCTCTCACAATCTGGGACCACTGGCTCCTAACTGCTCACCTGCCTGCCTGCCTGCCTGATCACCCCTAACCACTCTGCCTGCTGGCCTGCTTGCCCCCACTGCCCCCCCGCCAGCCTGATTATCCCCAACAGCCCCCCTCTGCCAGCCTGCTTGCCCTCAACTGCCCCCCCTGCCGGCCTGTTTGCCCTAACTGCCCCCCACTGCTGGCCTGCTAGTCCCCAACTGTCCCTCCTTGCCGGCGTGCTCACCTCCAGCTCCCCCCACTGCTGGCCTGTTTGCCCCCAACTGCCCCTTCGCCAGCCTGATCACCCCAACTGCCCTCCCCTCCTGGACCTGATAGCCCCTAACTGCCTCTGCCTCAGCCCCGCCACCATGGCTTTGTCTGGAAGGATGTCCAAAAGGTCTCCTGGTCTAATTAGCATATTCCCCTTTTATTAGTATAGATTGTTCCATTCATTAGTACAATGTAGACGCTAGCACTCCAGTCTCCCCAACTCTGTTCCCAGTCGGTGAGTCGGCAGGAAAACAGGTGTGCAGTATCAAAATGGAGCACACGATGTGCCTGGACTGCAGAGTTCTTTCCTATCAGGTAACCCGCGTAAATGTTTCCCATTGACCGTCAGTATAAAAGTCAGACTCATAAATAATGACAGGTTTTGGAAGCTGTGATTAAAGCCACAAATCAAAGAGGAATTTCCATGTATGCATGGTGTAGAAAGGACGGCTGCTCATGAATTAAGTTGGTCTTTCCAGCCAGCAATTGTGTAGTGCTGGTAATAACCATCGGTGGCCCTCAAAGATTTGCAATATGAAGCATTATGCATTGGCCAGATTTGCTTATACAAGAGCTGATAAATCAGCCTGGGTCTTGTTAGAGAATGGCATTTCTATGGAGAAAGTTTGCCTGTGCAACTTGCTGTTGAAATTTAGTTAAGTCAACAAGGACCTGCACTGTGCTGGCCTCAGTTCCCCCCAAAGCCAGCGAAGAATCAGGAGTGTTCTTTATCTTTTAGATGGGTCATGTTGGTCTACTCTGTTAGAAGTAGTCCCAGCTTAGGAATCTGTATTTGTATTTATAAGCCTGTTAGCAAGAACAATGAGACCACTTTAAATATCACATTAATGAATGGTTTACTCTGGTTCCCCCTAAATCATTTACGTGCAGAGACTGGGTTATTGTTCATTGAAGAGTGGCTAATGAGAAGCTCTAAGAAATGATCAATTATGTAAGTTCTACATTAATACATTCCTCTGTTGTTGTTTTTAAGTACAAATTTGGCAAATAGACCAAATAACCTCCTTCTTGATGGTGATCCACTAATCCCCTAACATTTTAAGACGGACAGAGTGGGCCACATCTATCATGTCCTTCCAGCCAATGTCCCCCAGTGCCGTGTCAGAGACAGATATTGGATCGAATGGATAATTGGGCTGGCCCAAGGTGGCATATCTCACCTAGAGTTATAGTGACAGGGTGACATGTTGAATGGAGAATCGTAAATATTGGGTATGCCTGGAGAAGGGATTCTTAATGAAAATGCTTGCCGGGTTAGACTCGCTGTAACATTCTGCCTCCGTCTCTACCTCTGTTCACGTCTGGGCCAATAAAGGTATCTCACTGGGTATGTTTTATTGTGTTTATTTTTTCTCACCTTTTGACTTAAAACCAGTTCTAGCGAGGCTTCTCAGTCAGGGCTTGGTGGCTCCATGGGAAATCTCTGTCTTCCTGGAAGGAAGGGGATGCTCAGTGCACTTTCCTCCACCCTGTTCTCTCCTTCGTCTGGAATGTTCTTTGTCCCTGGCCCAGATCCTCTTTCTTTCCAAGATCAAGATTCCTACTTGATTTTCCGAACCTAACTCAAATGTCACTTCTAGCGAAGCATCTCCCATCTCCTTCTCCCTTTTCCTAGCGGGCCTGGTTACCTCCCCAGTTTATTTACACCTTCATCCTTGGCTCTTGCTTTGGAGAATTGTGGGTTGTTATGTGTATGACAATCGTGTTCCCTTGGGAGCTTTTGGAGTCGGGGGACCATGCCATTTTCATCTCTGATCACTAGTCCTCTGTTGAATATTGAATTACAGTTTACTCTTGTCACATGAAGTTAGCCATGCAGAAGATAGTGTATTTGAGGTGGGTTCGCTCTTTATAATCTTTCTATTTTTGTACTAGATTTTTGATCCTTTTCTTGATGCAAAATGACCTATACAATTTATTTTCTTTCTTTTTACTAGATTGTGTCGGCTGTACTTTGAACCTGTAAACACATTCACTTAGCATTGTACTTAAAACATTAATTCGTACTTAGTGTTTTAAAACAGATTAGCGTTTTGTGAAAACCACTGACACATAGGCAGGTGCTCCTGGGCCCATTGTGTGTTTTCACTAGAGCATCCTCATCCAGTTTATTTTATGCCAAGTCTGCTTTAAATGATGAATATACTGACAGTGTTCATTATTTTTAGAAGGTAAGCCTTGAGTAACTAGTAAGCATAGAGGAGAGTAAATCCTTGTTTTCCCTGAGTTGTAGGTTCCAGAAATTGTTTTTCTGGTGAGATTGTTAATCAGGGAAGAGCCTTTTTTCCCCTTAGTTACCTAACATCAGGGTCAAAGGATGCTAGACTCTGTTATTCTTTGCAAACTGATCAGGACCTTATTGAAGAGGATTCAGTCTTGTCTTTGGTTGTGTGAGCTCAAGACTGCTGCTTCAGGACCACCTGGTTTTGGTTGGAAAGTGGAGGTGAGCTGTATATCTCTTAGCTGCTTAGCTGGGTTTCTAAACTTGGACTGTCCCCCGGAGGGCAGGTGGCAGCCATAGCTGCTGAGTGTGATGCAACAGAGTCGCTGGGATTTGGGCCATACGGCTCAGGGAAACATGATGGCATGTGGTGTGGGCAGGGGACAGGGTGCTGAGCATAAGGTGTGATGGAGAGGCCACCCACCCTGTGAATCAAACTGATAGTTCTTGCAAGCCCTTCTGATGGTCTCTGTTGGCTTTAAATTACTAATCATTTTTTGGTAAAGGGTTAGTGATGTCCTGTATAAACTTGCCAATGAACCTAACATGGGGCAGAAACTTAGAAAGCAGCTTTTGCTCAAAAGTTCGTCACGGCATGGAAAGTACATAAAGGCAATCATGGTCAATGTTTCTTTTTTCTCTTTTGTATTTTAAACAAAACACAAGAAGGTGCAGGGGCAGAGGTGGGTGAGTGGACCAGCTGATAAACAGTGAACATGGGAAGTAAACATTTTGTGTGTTAGAAGGTGATGAGGTCTCTGGAAAAATAGAATGTAGATCAGGGTAAGGCGGGGGGGAGTGTGGGTGGGAGGCTTGCAGTTTCAAAATAAGGTGGTCAGGGAGGACCACACTGAGAGAATGAATGGGCAAAGATTCTAAAGAGGAGAAGGAAATTATCAGAAAGGATGTCTTGGGGAGGAGAATTCTAGGCAGAGGGAGACCCCAGGCAGGGCAACAGCCCTTAGCCAAGGAAGTGACTGAATCGTTTGGGAGATAACAAAGAGCCTCATGGCCAGAGAAAAGGGCATGATGGGCAAAAGGAAGAGTGGGAGCTGAGGTCAGAGAGGCAAAGGTAGGTCAGGTCGTTCCTGCTGACCTGAAACCTCTCTCTCTGTGGGACAATCACTCACCAGGGGCTGCTCAGGCAACTGTGTAGGGGCTAGATTTTAACACTTGGTGTGTCTTTCTAACAGCAGTTCTCAGCTAGGGACACAGGGCAATGTCTGGAGACACTTTTGTTGTTGTTGTTAATCCTCACCTGTGGATATTTTTCCATTGATTTTTAGAGAGAGTGGAAGGGAGAGGGAGAGACAGAGAAACATCAATGTGAGAGAGACATCGATTGGTCGCCTCCCGCACGGCCCCATGATCAGGGCTGGGTGTGGAGCCGGCAATCGAGGTATGTATGCTTGGCCAGAATTGAACCCAGGACCCTTTGGTCTGTGAGCCGGCACTCTATCCACTGAGCCAAATCATCTAGGGCATGGAGACATGTTTGGTGGTCATAACTTGGGGAAAGCGTGGGTGTTCTTGGCATCTAGTGAGGTGAACACCCTACAGTGTACAGCCCCACACAGAGAATGATCACTTCAGTAGTGCTGAGGCTGAGAAATCTTGCTATCCTATATAATCCTATGTAATAAAAGGCTAATATGCACATTGTCCCCTCAGGAGTTCAACTGGCAGACCGGGAGTTTGATCGCTCCCTATGACATGTGCTGACTGCCAGGGGGCGGCGCGGAACATGGTGGAACATGACCACCAGGCGGCAGGGCGCTGAGGGAGTGAGGGAAGGAGGAGGCGAGGAGGTGGGATGGCCGGGAGGCGGAGACCCTGGTCCACCCTGATCGATGGCCAGGCTTAGGGACCCTACCCGTGCACTAATTTTGTGCATTGGCCTCTAGTATTATTATATAGTTCATCAGCTGTTGATGAATTTAGTTTGTCTTTGAAGACTTTATAAAAAGAAAACATTAAAACATCATGGGAAGAGGTTGTTAATCTCGGTTAGAATGCCTTCAGAATTGCCTTAAAGATAATGCTTGGTGGCCAGCAAACCCAAATATCTCTTGCATGTCCATTTTAGTAAACTCTGGCCCTTTTATTTGTAGTTCAAAAAATCCAGTACATTGTTTCCAGGTAAATAGTAATAATATTACAGATAATCCTATGAATGTGGGCTCATGTAGGATTTTTTCATTTTGAAAGAGGCTAGGATGGTGAGTCACACAAGAGAAAATGACTACCTGTATATTAAAAAAACAAGTTGATTTTCAGTACTTGGAATAAAAGGCACTGCCATTCGCATATGAACATGATGTTATTGATGGGAATGTTTTTCTTGGATTCCGTGAATGCAGTGTTTTTCAGAAGCCAGTCATTTGTGTCCTGCTTTTCCTATTTCTGCTTTATATACCACCTATGGTTTTCTTTATGTCAGATAATTTTTTAATTTAAACACATTTTACAAGACTTGTGTCAGTTGTTTGACATGAAATTTCACCAAAATAAAAGACAAAAATAAAATAACACAATTAAAATCTAGACTGACCACAGTTGCCTGCAAAGATTGCAAACCCGAGACCTGCTCTATGTTAGAAGGAGATTCACCAGCGTCGGGGAAGTGCTCATACACCAGTGCCAAGAGCAGCTTCCTCTGATTTAATCAGAATGAACCAGGGATAATTTTCCCACTGTGTGATTTAGTGACATTGAATGGACCTTCCATGTGTCACACGTGGGGATGTGCTGTCCCAAGCTGTCCATCCTCGGAGGCCAGGTGACAGGCTGTAGATTTGCAGCCTGGCTGGCTGGGGGCTGAGCAGCCTGAGAGTGTGGGGCCCATCAGTGATAGCACGGAGGCTGGTTCTCTTTGTTCTGGAGAGGATTAAAGCTGCAATTCCATTTCTTAAAACAAATCCCCGTAATTCAGAGTCCTTACTATTTCAGATGAATTTTACATCTCTTTCCTCTCTCTGCCCCTCCTTCTGTACGTAATATGAATTACCAAAATTTAATTCTACTATATTCATTAGGATGATTGGATATTTTTGAATAAGTCATGTACTTTATATTGAATGTTAGAATTCATTATTTTATTTTAGCAGTTATATTATAGTCTTTGATCTGCCTTCTCTCTTTTCTGAAGCTAAGATCTCTCATTTTTGCAAGCAGAACTGAATGAATTAATGTCTCGGCTGCTTTATAACTCACGTGGGTGCAGCTGCAGGCAGCTTTAGGCTACTTGCTGCACCTCATTTTTGTGGAAACCAGATTTTCTCAGCTTTCTCAGGGGCTGCTAGACTCTCATGAATTGAATCCTGGTAATCAAAGTCTCAGGAGACTGATTTCTATAGAAACCAGTATTTATTAAGTGTCTGCTGTGTTCCAGGCTTATATGACACAGTCCCAGGGTTTAAAGGGCCTCCGAGTTTAGCTGCAGAGATAGAAACAGTCTACTTAGAGTTAATAATGCGCCACTTTATGTAAAACGTTGAAACCTGACAACTGTATAGTTCCAATTATTCCCCTCCTACTTTGTGTTATACCTTTTATTATATAGTACATCTGCAAGGTTATAAATTCCACAATATGAAGTTATAATTTCTGCTTTGTATTGCTTTAAGCATCATATATGTTTTGAGGAAATTAAGAGGAAAAATATTTTTTTAAAAATTTACCCACATATTTGCCATTTCCAATGCTCTTGTTATCATTTGAAGATAACACTTCCAAATTGTCATTCCTTTTCATTCTGCAGAACTTCTTTTAGCATTTCTGTAGATTACATTGGCTGCCTGTGTTTAAAGGGTGTGCTAAAAATAAATTCTTGAAATTTATATAGTGTTATTAGCCAGTGTTACCTCAATAAAAATAAATAGATAAATAAAAAATTTAAAAAGTACCCAACCAGTGTGGCTTGGTGGTTGAGCATCGACCCATACACAAAGAGGTCACTGGTTCAGTCCCAGTCAGGGCACATGCCTGGGTTGTAGGCTCCATCCCTGTTGTGCAGGAGGCAGCCGATCAATGTTGATATTTCTCTCATCAATGTTTCTATTTCTTTTTCTCTCTTCCTCTCTCTCTAAAAAAATCAATAAAAACATATTAAATTTTTTTTAATAAAAACAATTTAGGGTTTTTTTTTTTAATTGACAGTGTTTTTATTTCATCTTAATTCTGTAAGGATCTTTCACTGGATAGATCTGAAGCTGTGGATTGACAGTTTTTTCTTTCAGTCCTTTAAAGATGTGTTTCCAAGGTCTTCTGCCTCCATTGTTTCTGGTGAGGAGTCAGAGATCATGCGAATCATTGCTCCTTGTATGTAATGATTGTTTTCTTCTGCTGCTTTCAAGATTATCATCTTCGATTATTAGCAGTTTGACTAGGATGTTTCTATGTGTGGTTTTCTGTGTGTTTATCTTCTTGGGATTTGCTGAGATCCTTGATTATGTACATTTATTTCTTTTATCAAATATGGGGAATTTGGGGGCATTATTTTATCATCTCTGTTCTGGTATGTCCATGCAATGAATTTTTGAGTTTCAGGTGTTATTTCCATTTTAGAATTTTTATTTGGTGTCTTTTTATAGTTAACATTTCTTTTCTGAGATTCCTTATGTTTTCATTCATTTTAGGCATATTTTTCCTTTACATGCATAAGCATTTTATAATAGTTGCTTTATTATTTTTTTAAAAAATATATATTTTATTGATTTTTTACAGAGAGGAAGGGAGAGGGAGAGAGAGTTAGAAACATCGATGAGAGAGAAACATCGATCAGCTGCCTCCTGCACACCCCCTACTGGGGATGTGCCAGCAACCAAGGTACATGTCCTTGACCGGAATCGAACCTGGGACGCTCAAGTCCACAGGCCGACGCTCTATCCACTGAGCCAAACTGGTTAGGGCTATAATAGTTGCTTTAAAATCCTTGTCTGAAATTACAACAGTTATATTCTTTTAGGTTCAATCTGTTTTGATTTTTTTTCTATTTTAGCTAGTTCATGTTTTCCTGTTTTGTTTTTTTGTTTTGTTTTGTTTTTTGAGTAAGGTTGGATTGTAACCTGGATATTGTGAATATTATGTGCTATAAAATCTCTGAATTCTACAGTATGCATTCAAAGAGTTTTGATATTTTTTTGTTTTGTTTGAATAGGTACTTAAATTGATTGAGGTTAAATTGTTATCTCTGTCTCTCCTGTAGGGGATAGTCTCCCAAATCTCAGTCCAGTTCTCTTAGCCTTAGCTCTGCCGTGGAGATTTCCACACAAATGCATGATTAGGAGTCCAGACAGAGTCTGGGCTGAGTGAATGTAGAGGTGTCTCCTCACTGATGTTTTTCTTTCCAGGAGGTCCCCCTTCTTCCCCTTCCCCACACATGAACACTTTCTAGTGGCTGTGATTGCTCTGAACACTGGAGATAGAAACATAAACAATATCAATAATTTAATTATAATACCTGCAGCTGATGTTTTCAGAGTGCTTATGTGTGTCAGATGCTATATAACTATGTCTGTGTGACTGTCTGTTGTTCTGTCTGATGTCATTTAACCTACACTACAACAATCATCTCAGGTAGGCATTCAATTTAGGGTGAGACAACAGAATCAGAGATGAGATATTTATCCAGAGTTGACATACCTTATAAGAGACAGAGCTGGCTTTCACAATCAGGTATTTTGACTCAAGATCCCACACTCCTACTGATTATATGTTTGCCTCTAACATCTTGTAAATGAGAGATCTGGGATATAATCTTTACTTTTTCTGTTTTCTTTAGATGCTTATATTTTGCCATTGGTGTTCTACAATCTAAGCATTCATTTATTATTAATCATTCAGTTTAGGATTTGTAATTCTTCAAATTGGATATTCATACTTTTTTTTCCATTCTGACATTCTTAGCCATAATCTCTAAGTATTGCCTCTTCCTATTTTCACTAACCCCTCTTTCTGTAATTTCCATTGGATTTATTTTAGACCTTAGCACTTCATTTTTCGTGTGCCTTAATTGTTGTCGAGTACTTTCCAACTCTTTATTTCTCTGTCCAGTGTTCTGGGTGATTTGTCAGATCAGTCTTCCAGCTCACTAACTCCCTCTTGAACTGTGTCTAAACTGCTATTTAAGCCAGCTACTGAATTTTTTTTTAATCAAATTGTCTCTAGTTTTCATTTCTACTTGGTTCTTTCTCAAATGTGCTTGTTCCTCCCACCCCCACACTCTCCTCTTTTTTTTTTTTGTATTATATACTAGGAGCCCAGTGCACGAATTCGTGCACCTTGAAAGGAACTGTGGGCCGCGAGGCTGCGGTGGGCACAGGGGCGGGTCTCTGCTCATCCTCTGCGCCCCCATCTGACCCCTCCTGCCACGGCCCCCAGGTCCCCTGGCTGCCAGCAGCCCAGCTCCTGCTGCCACCGCTCCCACGCACTGATGGCACCGGTCCCGCTCGCACCCGCTGACAGCGTGGAGCAATTGGGGTTGGCGCCAGCAGTGGGTATGAGCAGGGCCGGCGCCATCAGTGGGTACCAGCAGCGGCTGCTGCCCCAATTGCCCCTTAGGAGCGGGGGGGGGGGGGGGGAGATAGAGAAGCCCTCAGGGGCGATTGGGGCCAACAGCTGCCGCTCGCACCCACTGATGGCACTGAGCGATCAGGACTGGCGCCACTGAGCAATCAGGACTGGCACCGGGCGCTGGCAGTGGGTGGGAGCGGCGGCCCCAGCAGCGGGTGCGAGCGCTGGGCACGACTGCGGTGCGTGGGAGCAAAGAATTTTCAGTAACCACCAGAGGCTCGCACCAATGACAGCAACCGGTGCCCCACCTTGGTCTGGCGCCCCCACTCACCTGCTCCACCATCTCGCCATGGCCAACACCTGCCATGTTCTGCATGTGCCCCCTGGTGGTCAGCGCACGTCATAGTGACTGGTTATTCAGTTGTTCTGCCTTTCGGTCTATTTGCATATTAGGGTTTTATATATATAGGTAGATATACTAGAGGCCCAGTGCACAAAATTCATGCATGGGTTGGGTCCCCAGGCCTGGCCGGCGATCAGGGCCAATTGGGGCCTTCCTTCCCCTGGCTGCCGGCTGCTGGCCAGGGCCTTCCTTCATTTTGTGCTGCCCCCTGATGGTCAGTGTACATCATAGTGGGCAGTCGAACTCCTGGTAGGTTGAACTCCTGAGGGGACAATTTGCATATTAGCCTTTCATTATATAGGATATTTTAAAAATCCTCACCCGAAGATATTTTTCCTTTTTTTTTTTTTTAAGAGAGAGTGGAAGGTGAGGAGGAGAGACAGAGAGAGAAAAACATCGATGTGAGAGAGACACATGGATTGGTTGCCTCCTGCATGCACCCTGACCAGGGCTGGGGATCGAGCAAACTGAGGTACATACCCTTGACTGGGCATTGAACCCAGGATCCTTCAGCCCTCAGGCTGATTCTCTGTCCACTGAGCAAAACTGGCTAGGACCGTGGTCGGCAAACTGCGGCTCGCGAGCCACATGCGGCTCTTTGGCCCCTTGAGTGTGGCTCTTCCACAAAATACCACGGCCTGGGCGAGTCTATTTTGAAGAAGTGGCGTTAGAAGAAGTTTAAGTTTAAAAAATTTGGCTCTCAAAAGAAATTTCAATCGTTGTACTGTTGATATTTGGCTCTGTTGACTAATGAGTTTGCCGACCACTGGGCTAGGACATTATGGTATCTATTTTTTGATCCTACTGATAATCCATTTCTGGCTTTTCTAATATTTGTAATCTTGAGGTGCAAATTCTCCTTTGTTGTGTCTGCTAACTCTTCCTCTTCTTGATGGTTTGGAACCATGTATAGTTTGAAATTTTTTATTGCCTATTTATCTTCAGCAGGATTGTTTCATGAAATTTCATGCTTATTGGATTGTTACAGTCTCTTTAGAACAGCTTCTTTTTTTTTTTGCTTGCTAGGATGCCAAAATTGGAGTAAATCTGGACAGTGACCTTCCCAGTAGCTCAGTGTGGCTCCTGCACTTTGCAGGTGGTGTAAATCTGGACTCTACAGTCATAGGTCATGCAGGCCTGTAGGTTTTTGTTGTTGTTGTTTTAAATCCTCACCTGAGGATATTTTTTTTCAGTGCTTTTTCAGAGAGAGTGGAAGGGAAGTTGGGGGAAGGGAGAGAGAGAGAGAAATATCGAGGGGAGAGACATATCGACTGGTTGCCTCCCACACGCACCCCATGGAGAGCGAACCTGAAACACAGGTCCGTGCCCTTGACTGGGAATTGAATCCATGACCTTTCGGTATGCGGACCAACGCGCTAACCACTGAGAAACACCAGCCAGGGCAGGCTTGTGGTTTTGACTTTTCAATAGTGACAACCCCTCCTCCCACTCCCGTCATAACTGAAGGCCCCTTCCCACAACTGTTTTCCCACATGAACTCATTTTCCCAACATCCTGATGGGGTGAGGGTGAGGTTTTATAGCCAGCCTCCATAGGACAACATGGATGCGTGGAGAGGTTAAGTCACTTCCTCTGGTCACACAGCTGGTAAGTAGTAGTTGGGGGGTTCAATCTAATTCAGTGTCCCTGGGCTCAGCCACCCCACTCCATTGGATGGAACGAGGTGCCTGCTCTTAGCTGGGGATGAAGGAAAGCCCAGGATTGAGGAGGAAGAGTCTGTGTGACTAGTGCTCATTGTTGGCTAGAGGGAGTCAGAGGAGCTTGCAGACATCCACATGGAGGGTCTGGTTGGGTGTTGCCAAGCCAGGGGTGTGGGTCCATGGGCATTGAGTTATGGAGTGGATGAAGCTGTATGACAGGCACATTTAAGACAAGACAAGACATGGGCATGCTTTCTGTCAGATTCTTGCTTACGAGCTCAAACTTGTTTTTCTTTTGACAATTTTAAACCTGTTTGCACAGAACTCCATGGCCATTTTCATAGGTGAGCTTCTTTGGTTTCTTGCTTCTGAGTTCCCTGGTAGAGGGGTGCCCCATCCGCAAGGAGAGGTGACTAAGGCATTGGACCAATGGCACTAGCAGGGCATTCTGTTTTCTTTATGACTCTGGTCTCATCACCTTCTCCTGGATGATGAACCCTCCCTTTATTTTAGATGATGGTCAACTTTGCAGTCCTCACAGGCTTCAGCTGGAAAGGGCTGTGGAAGTGCACAGCAGGCTGCAAGGCCATGCCTCTGCCCAGGTGTGACCTGTCACCGTCGATGCACACTTAGGAGTGTATTTTTTCCCTCTTCTCCTTCAGATGGATTTGAAGACTATGGCCCAGACTGTGACAGCATGAGGGTGACAGCTTTCTTGGACATCCCAGGCCAGGATAACCTGCCTCCCCTCACTCGCCTGGAGAAGTATGCTTTCAGTGATAACGTCTTCAACCGGTAAGTTCTACCTGTCCTTCGCATGTTCACACCCCTTGTTGTGTCTGGTTTAGGCTGACATTGGTGGTCACTTCTCTGTAACAATTTTGTGGGGACTCATGGATGAGGTGGCCTATGGGCTGTCCCCAGGATGCTGGGGTTCATTTATATTAGGCTTTTCCATTATTCTCATTATTGTTCTACTGACCACCTGGTAAGTCAGGAAGGGAGTGTGGGTGAAATTTTATGGTGTTTAGATAATGAGGATTGTAACTGGGCTTCTCTCCCATGTGCAGTACTGGGAGAGGTAGAGTGCGTGGGTGACTGGGACACACCCCTTGGAGTCTTGCTGGCTCGTCCTACTGACTGCACTGTGCTTCAGGGACTTTCCTGCAGCTTGTCCTGCCCCATCTGATGTCATCCCTTGTGGTGCTGACTGGAATCTACTCCAGGCTCAGATTATGCCTCCTACTCTCAGCAGATGACCTTGACTCTTGTTTCACAAAGAAAGCAGAAACTCAGGCATGTCTTTTAATTTCCAATCTGCCCCAATCTGTATCTGAAAGCTTTCTTCCCTCCTGTTGCAGAGAGAGTGCCTCTCTTCTTGTCCATTCCCTCCATCAGATGTACCTCTGTCTGCATCTTTCTTCCCACACATTACACGCATCCTTTCCTTCCACTTACAGACAATTGCATGTCTCTCGTTCTAGACTCCTCTTCCTGCCGCCTTCCTTTGTACCTTCCCCCGAGGACACCATTCTTCTGTAAAGACTGGATGCCACTCAGAGTCTCTTTCCTTACCTTCCATTCACTCTAACTTTAAAAAATTATATTCTATGTCTTTACATCTATTAAATCATCACAGGCTCGCAGCAATTGCTACTGAATGAGTCCAGTTATTATCCCAATTTTGCAGATCGGAAAATGATGGTACTCTGAACGGCGTCTTTTGATGAGCAATTCTTAATTTAAATGTAGTTCACGATCTATCCATTTTTTCTTTTATGGTTAGTGCTTTTCATGTCATGTATAAGAAACATTTGCCTCCCCCAAGGCCACCAAGATATTTTCTTATATTGCTTTCTCGAAGTTTTATTTGTTTTACCTTCCACATTCGGATTGATGGTCCACCTGGAATTGCTTTCTGTATTTGTGTATAATGCGAGGTAGCATATTTTCGTTCATGTGGTATCCAGTGGACCCAGTGCCATTTATTGAAAATGCTACCTGTTATCTGAGCTCTTCATTGCCACCTTGTCTTAAAGGTGTCAGGTAGAGTAAGTCCTCCCCCCTTGTTCTACATCTGCCTGGACTGGGGATCGAACCCGCCACCCAGGAATGTGCCCTGACTGGGAATCAAACCCGTGACCTTTCTGTGCATGGGACAATGCTCCAACAACTGAGCCACACTGGCCAGGGCTAAGAGGTTGTTTTTAGACTTTTAGAAATAATTTCACACAGAAAAGTTTCAAGAATAGAAACAGTTATTTATTGTATATCTTTTACTCAGATTCATCAATTGTTAACATTTTGCCACATTTGATTTTTTTTATTCTCTCTATAGTTTTACTTTTTTTTTTTTGAGAGTAAGTTGTAGATACCATGTTGCCTTTCCTCTAAATACTTCATTGTGCATTTTTCTAAGAACAATGACATTCACCATTCACTTGTATAATCACAGTACAATGATAAAAATGAGGAAATTTAACTTTGACCCAATACTATTGTTTAATATAAAGATTTCAATCAAAATTTTCCAGTTGTCCTAATAATGTCCTTTATATCAGATTTAAAAAATATTTTTTATTGATTTCAGAGAGGAAGGGAGAAAAAGAGGGATAGAAACATCAATGATGAGAGGGAATCATTGACCAACTGCCTCTTGCACAGCCCCTACTGGGAATTGAGCCCACAACCCAGGCATGTGCCTTGACCAGGAATCGAGCCATGACCTTCTGGTTCATAGATCAACACTCAACCACTTAGCCACACTGGTATAAAATTAGGTTTTCTGTTTGGGTTTTAGGTCCAAAATCCAATCCAGCATCACATATTGCATTTAACTTTTATGTTTCTTTAGTCTCCTTGAATCTCTAATAGTTTTTCAGTCTTTTTTTGCCTTTCATGGTATAGTTGACCTCTGTGAAGAGTACAGGTAATTTACTTTATAGAATAAACTTACTAAGAGTTTTAAAAATCCTCAATGAAGTCTGAATTTTATATAATGCTTCTTTCACATCTATTGAGATTATCAGATGATTTTTCTTCTTTAATTTCTCTTTTCTTTAATTTTCTGTAAAACTTCTGTTATTGTGAAATATGACACAGAGATAATTGGATAAAATATACATGTAAATTCTAAGGCATTTTTATGAAGCCAGTACCTATGTAGCCATTACTCAAGTCATCCTTAAAGTCTGCCCCCATTCCTGCCCGGCAGTACCCACCATCTGACTTTTATCTTCATCACATCCTTGATTTTCTTTTACTTTTAGCACCTAAATATATACCTTCAGATGATATACCTTTATTTTATTGTTTCTGAACTTGACATATATGAAATCCTGTAGGATATGTTACTTTGTGGTTTTGCATGTAGTTTGAGTTGCTTCTTTTACAACAGTGTTCTGACATTTTTCCATCTACTGTTGTTTTCTCACTATTATGAACAGTTTTGTGTCTGGGTGCACATTGTAGGCATTTCTGTATACCCAGGAGAGAACTACTGTGTGATGAGCACCCTAACCTACTTTAGTGACAATGCCAGTTTTCCAAAGTGGGTGCATCAGCTTACAGTCCTACCTTTGTCCCACAATTTATCTGCCAGTTGCTAATGCCAGCTTTAAAATTTTCAGCCAATCTGGCAGTGTGGTTGTGTATATATAACAATATCGCATTGTGGTTTTAATTTACGTTTTCCTTACTTAGAAGTTTGAACACCTTTTCATATGTTTGTTGGATTTCTATATTTCTTTATTTTTCTTTTTTGTGAAGTGCCTTTTTAAATTTTTTTGTTGGGGGTGGGGAGATAGATTGTCTGTATTTTTCCTGTCGATTTGTACAGATTCTTTGTGTATTCTAGATTTCAAACCTTCGTCAGTTCTGTATGGTAACCATCTTCCCTCACCCTGTAGCTTGAGTTTCAGCTCTCCTTGTGGTGTCCTTTTAGTGACCAGAGCTATTCATTTCCATGAAGTTACATTTATCCACATTTTCCTTGACCCTTAGTACATTTTGAAGCTTTTAAAAAATGTCTTCCTTCACCCCAATATCTTAAACATATTCTTTTATATTGCTCTAAAGACTTTAGTTTTTATTCTTTCACATTTAGGCCTATAATCTATCTGATTTTAATTTTGGTTCAGTGTGTGTAAGTGGTGTCCAGCTTCATTTCTGTAATTGTCACAATACCGCTTATCAAAAACACATTCTTTCCCCAGTGTTCTAGGGTGCCTCCTCTGTTATAATCCAGTACCTGTTTATGACAGTCTTTGTCTGGACTGAGTCCTCTTCTAGTGGTCTGTCTCTCCTCAGCCAACACCATACCATCTTGATTACTTTAGATTTGTAGTAAGTCTTGATATTTGATTAAGACTTCCCACCTTGTTTTTCTTCTTTGATGTGACTTGTTTTTTGTTTTTTTTTAAAGTTTTTTTTAAATTGATTTTAGAGAGGGAGGAAGAGGGAAACATCACTTTGGGAGAGAAACATTGATCAGCTGCCTCCTGCATGCCCTTGCTGGGGATTGAGCCTGAAACCCAACTGGGAATTGCCCTGACTGGGAATCGAACCAGCAACCTTTCAGTGCATGGGATGAAGCTCCAGCCAATTGAGCCACACTGGCCAGGGCATGATTTGTTATTCCCAAGCCTTTGCATTCCCATATGTTTCAAAATAAGCTCATCAGATCCTCATAAAACAAAACAAAACATCTACTAGGATTTTGATTGGGTTTGCATAGAACCTGCAGGTAATTTGGAGACCATTGCCCTCTTAACAATATGTAGACTTCCAATCCATAAACATGTTATATTTTTCCATTTATTTAGGTTTTCTTAAAAGCCTAATAAAAGGTGACCATTTTCTCTGTAGAAGTTTTGTGCAGTTATGCTGGTGTATTATAAAGGAAATTGGAGACATTCTATCATTCTATCCGGTGAGACTTACACCTGATTGCAGTGTTATTATCACACTCAGCCAAATGAGCAGTAATGCCGTCCAGCCCACCAGGCCATGTCCAGGTTTCCCTGGCTGTCTCACGGTCTTCTTATGGTTGGCTGGTTTGTCTCATGATCCAAATAAGGTCCACACATTTCATTAGGTCGCTGTGTCTCTGAAGTCAGTTTTTTTTTTTTTTTTTTACAGTTTCCTCCTTTTGATCTTAAATCTCTTTAAATCTCTAATTGGTTATTCCTCTCATCTTCTCCCTACATCATTTATTTATTGAAGGGGTCATTAGTCTTGTAGAGTTTTCCACAGTTTGGATTTGGTGGTCATTATTCTCACGGTGTAATTTAACATGTCCCTTTGTTTTCTGTAAACTGAAAATTACATTTGAAGACTTGATTAGATTCTGCTTCAAATCTTGTTTTTCTTATTTAATTAATTAATTAATTTATTTATTTAATTTTTTAATTTATATTCCTTTTTGTTGAATTTATTAGGGTGACACTGGTTAACACATTTATACAGTGTTCAGGTGCACAGTTCTACAACATATCATCTGTACACTGTATTGTATGTTCACCACCCCAAGTCAAGTCTATATCTATCAACATTTACCCCCTCTATACCCTCCTCCACCTTCCTCAGCTCCCCTCCCCCCAGCAATCACACCACTGTTGTCTGTGTCCATGGCTTTTTCTCTTCTTTTTCTTTTTGTGCTCAATCCTTCCACCACCCACACACAGTCGCCCCCCCGCGGGCCCCCCCCCCCCCCCCCCCGTCCTTCGATAGCTGTCTACCTCCTCTCTATGAGTCTGTCTCTATTTTGCTTGTTAATTCATTTTGTTCATTAGATTTCACATATGAGTGAAATCATATGGTACTTGTCTTTCTCTGACTGGCTTATTTCACTTAGCATAATGCTCTCCATCAAGTTTTGTTTGTAAACACTACTTCATATGTTGTTTTATGTACTTATTACAGAACATCAGGAAACAACGTCTGGCTGCCCCACTTTTAGAGATGTTACTATTGAGCCGTGGGCACAGGTGTTGGATGCTTTCATTGTAAAATTCCTCACCAACCTTCCTCTAATGATGTTAGTGGTCTCAAATAATCACTGCTTAGCTCTGTTATTTCATTATGTGTTGGGAAGTGGTAATTTTCTCTCTATTGTCCATGATATCTGTAGTATGGCCCCATTTCCCAACCTGTTATTGCTTATTGTTGCCTTTTCTATTTTTTCCCCCTAGATAATTCTTATCAGAGGATTATTAACTTTATTAGTTATTTCAGAGCATCAAGTTTTGGCTTTGATATTTTCTATTGTATATTTATTTTCTAGTTAAATAATTTCTGCTCTAATCTACATCATTTTCTTCCTTGGAGATTTTTTGGGGGCAATTTAATTGCTGTTCTTTTTTCTTCTTGTGAGGGATGCTTAACTCTTTATTTATTTATTTTTTTGCCTTTCTTTTGTAACACCTGAATTTTACATTGTAAGATTGCTATTAAATATAAGTACTTAAGTATTATGTTATTTTCATCCTTAAGTTCTGATATGTCATATTTCATTACTTTTCAGTATAAAGTATTTTAAGTGCCCATAATGATTTTTCCTTTAACCAGTGAGTTATTTACAAGTGTTGTTTAATTTCTAAATATTTGAGGGTTTTCCAAATATTTTTCTGTTATTTGATTCTTAGTTTAAGTCTTTTTTTTTTTTTTTATCAGAGAACAAACTTTGTATTATTTCTCTTTTTTAAAGTTGTTGCGGGTTTTTTTTAATCCTCACTTGAGGATATTTTTTCCCATTGATTTTTTTTTTTTTTTTTTTAGGGAGAGTGGAGGAGAAGGCAAGAGGAAGGGGGTGAAAGAGAGAGAGAGAGAAGGAGAGAGAGAGAGATATATATAGAGAGAAACATTGATGTGAGAGAGACACATTAGTTGGTTGCCTCCTGCACATGTCCCGATGGGGCTGGGGATCAAGCCTGCAACTGAGGTATGTACCCTTGACTGGGAATCGAACCCGTGACCCTTCTGATGCTCTAACCACTGAGAAAAACTGGCCAGGGCAAATTTGTTGAGATTTATTTTATGGTTCCATCTGCTCTAATTTGGTCACTTAGAAAGAATGTACATCCCAATGTTTTTGGGTGGAGTATCTTATAAAAATATCCATTAGGTCAAGCTGGTTGAAAACTGTTCATGTCTTCTATCTTTTTATTTATGTTCTGTCAACTACTGAGAGAAATGTTGGAATCTGCACCTATGATTATGATATATCTATTTTTCTTTCAATTCTAACAGTTTTTACTTTGTGTATTTTGAAGCTTTGTTATTGAGTGCATACACATTGAGTATTGCTCTGTTTTCTTGAATAAATTGCTCTTTTTATCACTGTGTAATGTCCCTCTTTATCCCTGGTAATACTCCTTTTTCTGATACTAATATATACACTCCAGCTTGGTTTAGTGTCTGTATGGTGCATTTCTGTCCACTTACTTTTAACCTATCTACGCCTTATACTTAAAGTGTGATTATTGTAGTTGACTGGGTGTTGCTTTTTTAAAAATCCAATTTAATAATTTCTGCCTTTTAGTTTGAATGTTTAGATCATTTACACTTGATGTTACTGTTGATATGGCTTGATTTAAATATATCATCTTGCTATTTGTTTTCTATTTGTCTCACTGTATTCTTCTTGCTGTTTTCCTACCTTTTTAAGAAAAAACTAATTTTCAAAAATAATCCCAGTTGATCTCTATGATAGGCTTATTAGTTATACCTCTTCTAAAAATACTATTGATTGTTTTAGGAATTATAATATACTTCTTTTAAAAAATATATATTTTTATTGATTTCATAGAGAAAGGGAGAGGGAGAGATATAAACATCAGTGATGAGAGAGGATCATTGATCGGCTGTCTCCTGCATGCCCCACACTGGGGATCAAGCCTGCAACCAAGGCATATGCCCTGACCAGGAATTGAACCATGACCTCCTGGTTCACAAGCTGATGTTCAACCACGGAGCCATGTCAGCTGGCCTATAATATACTTCTTTAACTTATCACAACATATGTTAAGATAAAATTATACCACTTTGCATATAGTGCAAGAAACAGTGTAAGAACCTTACAGCAGTATATTTCTACTTCCTCTCTCCATCTTTTCTGCTGTTGTTTTCCTGCATTTTACTTCTACACATGTCATAAACCCTACAATACTTTGTCCTATGTTTGCTTTAGGAAGTCAATTAAAATGAGAAAAAAATGTTTTTTATCTTTGCCATTATTTTTACCATTTTCATACTTTTTATTTCTTTTTGTAAAATACCCATTCCCATCAGGTATCCTTTTGCCTCCAGAACTTTCTTTAACAGTTCCTATTAGTACAAGGCTGCTGGCAGTGAATTCTCACAGATTCTGTTTGTCTGAAAAAGTCTTCATTTCACTTTCTTTTTTCTCTCTCTCTTTAATAGACTTATTTTGTGAGCAATTTTAGGTTTATAGAAAAATTGAGCAGAAAGTACAGAGTTCCTGTATTCCTTAACTATCCAAGCATGTCTAAGCCTAACAGTAGACCTTCAGCATATTAACCACACTTACCTTTTTTTTTGTTGTTAGTCCTCACCCGAGCATATTTTTCCATTGATTTTTAGACAGAGTGGAAGGGATGGCGAGAGACAGAGAAACATTGGTGTGAGAGAGACATCGATTGGTTGTCTCCCACACGAGCCTGCAACCGAGGTATGTGCCCTTGACTGGAATCGAACCCAGACCCTTCAGTCCATGGGCCGATGCTCTATCCACTGAGCCAAACCAGCTGGGGATAACCACACTTATCTTGAAGTCTTAGTCTGAGGTGTTCGACATTTGGACCCCATGTCCTCACTCTTCCTTGTCTCTCTGGAAGCCCGACGCCTGCTCATCCTCAATCTCGTCTTTCCAGCTCCTCTCCATGTTCTTCTCTGTCTTAAGGACCTTGTCACTGTTCATCACCCTTGGTGTTCTGGTCTACTTATGGGCCTTGACTGTGAGCTTCTTCAGGCAGGACCTGGAACCTTCTCGTCTCTGTACCCCAAGCTTATTACCCTGAGTCTGGAGCCAGTTGGGCTGAACTCATGAATGTAACTTGTGTGAGTGGGTGAGGGAAAGAAGGGACAAAAACAGGAAAGCTTACTTCCATGGTTACATTTCCAGGGAATATTGCCATGTAAAGTTAAGCCATCCTCCTTCTTTATAGTTTAAAGAAATCCATGGAAATAATACTTACTTGTTGAAACATTTTGCAATTTTAGGTGTTCAATAGTGAGAGTCCCCTCTCCTCACTATTCTTAGGTAATGACTGGCAACAGTTCAGTGTGCATTCTTCTAAGTGAGTATATATGTATGTATATGTGTGTGTACATATCTCTATATAAAAGCCTAAGCAACCATTAGGACCGGACGACCAGCTGGTAGCTATGATGTGCACTGACCACCAGGGGGCAGACGCTCAACACAGGAGCTGCCCCCTGGTGGTCAGTGTGCTCCCACAGCCAACCTCCTGCGGTCCCTAACCCCAGCCGCCCCGATCAGCCCCAATCGCCGGCCAGGCCAAGGGACCCATCTGTGCACGAATTTGTGCACCGGGCCCCTAGTATATATATAAGTATATATATATGTATGTATGTATGTATATGTATATATATGTATATATATGTCTTTATGTGTACATGTTTTGCACATATATACATAAATATAATTTGTGTTAAGAAACGGACTCATACCATATGTAAAATTCTTTACCTTGCCTTTTCATTTATTGTAGCTGGCATCTCTTTAACTTAGTGCATATCCACGGCACCTTTAAAAATAGTTGTATAGCCCAGTTGGTTAAGCATCGTCCTGTGCACTGAAAGGTTGCTGGTTCGATTCCCTGTCAGAGCACATGCCTGGGTTGTGGGCTTGATCCCTCCAGTTGGGGCATGTGTGTGAGGCAACTGATTCTCTCACATCGATGTTTCTCTCTCTCCCTCTCTCTAAGCAGGTCCTGAGGTGAGAATTCAAAATAATAATAAAAATAAATAAATAAAAATGGTTATATAGTATGTCAATGCATAGATATATCATAATTCATTTAATCTTTCTTCTTTTGATAGACATTTTGATTGCAGTTCTTTGCTTATATTGTAATACTGATGGCTGACACCCTCGAGGGCTTATCATGTGTTTAGTACCGTGCTATGAGCTTCCCACGCATAATCTCATTTACGCTTCATGACACTTTTCTGAGGCATGCAAGGTTGTCCTCTCTGCTCTCATCTCATTAGCATTGCTGACAGGGGAAGTATTGAGGCTGATGCTTCTGGACTCTGCTCCTCTTACTCTGACCTCTCCAGGTCACGGCAACATAAAGAAGCCAGATTTTCCAAAGTGTTGGTGCCCAAAGCAACAATTGCTTTATGTCTTTAGCTCCCTCCCATCTGTAGTCACTGTGGTAGATTTGTCCCTGTTCAGGGCTCTCCCTCACTCTTTCCTCGCTTCCTTAAGAGGGCAGGTCCCCTGTGACCACTTGAGGCTGGATGCAGATCTGTCTATCTGTGCTATGGCCCTAGAAGCAGATTGGGGATCTTGGTTACTTGATTTCCCAGGGGAGGCTGACATGAATGTGGTCCAGTGAAATGTAATCAGGGACTTTATAGTGTCTGTTTCGACTTTCCCAAACCTCCTGGCTGCCAGATCTCGACCTTTCATCCCAGGGGTGGTATAAGTCTCTCTACGGGCAGGCTGGAGTTGATGGATTTCTTCCTGTAGTATGCAGGCCAAGACTGCCTCTTTGAATTCCACATTCCTAGCCTTTTCCTAAAAATCAAGGTGGGTTTTCGACTTTAGCTAGTTCTCCAGATGAACAACCAGAAGTGATGTTTGTTGTTCCTGGATTGTCAGGTAGTCAGAGAACAGAGATAGGCAAGCAGGGGCCCCTTTCTATTTGCCAGTCCCTCTTCTCGCTCATCGAGTCCTCCAGGTTGCCGTAAGCCACTGCTGATTGCACTGAATGTCCCCTCCTCCATGTCTTTGTATAAAATAGCTTTATTGAGGCCTGTTTTTCATGCAATGAAATTCACCCACTTAAAGCATCCAGTGAGATGAGTTTGGGTAAATGTACACAGTCATACAGCCATCACCGTGGTCAAGTTTGAACATTTCCTTAACCCTCTTGTTTCCTTGTTTGCCCCTTTGTGGTCAGCTCCTTCCTTCCTCACCCCCATTGGCCCAGGCAACTGCTGACTTGTTTTTGGACTCTAAGGTTTTTAGAATTTCATATATATGAAATCATGTGGTATGTAGTCTTTTCTGTGTGGCTGCTTTTTTCTTACTTAGCAAAATGCATTTGATATTTGTGCCTTTGGTTACCAGCAGTTCAGACCTTTTTATTGCTGAGTCATATTCCATTGTGTGGATAGCCCTTGTTGACAAGCATTGGGAGCTTTGCATTGTGTGGCTATTACAAAAAAATGCTAATATGGACATTTGTGTACAAGTTTTTGTGTGGACATACTTTTTCATTTCATTTGGGTAGATAAATACCCAAGAGAATAATAAATGTATGTTTAACTTTTTGAGAAACTCTCAAATTGTTTTCCAGATCACATGTGCTGTTTTGCATTCTCTCTGACAATGTCAGTATGTTCCTGTTGCTTTATATCTTTACATCTAGTACCAGTACCAGGTACTCTCACAATTTGAGTTCTTGTAGTGGGTGTAGTATTACCTCATTGTGGCTTTTTTTGGTCTTTGTGTTTTGTTATGTCTTTAACCTTAATTTTGAAATATTTTCAGAAGATCTGCAGGGTAGTGCAGAGAGTTTCCGTATAGCTTTTGCCCAGAGCCCTCTAATGTGCTGGTTCTCAACCAGCGGTGATTTTGCTCCACTGCCCTGGAGACCTTTTTGGTTGTCACATCATGGGGTGAGGATGCTGCTGGCACCTAGTGGGTAGAGAGCATTTCAAACAGAGGTGGCCATCAATGTCTCTTTGGGCTCTTCCTTCTGCATTTATTGGTCACTTAATTCCCTCCCATGTCATGGGGCCTGTCTTCCAAGTCTGTCTAGGTCTGAAGAATCAGTCAGAAAAGGAGTAGAGGGTTTCCTTTGTCCCAGGTGGACAGTTTAAACCTTCAGTGACTGCCAGATTAGAAGACACGGTCCCATCCCTGTAGGTTATTGACCCACATTGGAATGATCATCTTTGGACGTTCCTGGACACTTCCTCCCCTCTGGATGGAGATCACACACTTTCCTTTGCTCCCTGGTTGTATGATCTGCCTGTAGCCTGCGCCCCAGCAGTCAGTGTTGTCCATGTCACTGTTGTATCATTTCTCGTCTCTACAGTCAGATTATTGCCAGAGGGCTACTTGATATCTTCAGGGACTTCGGTAATGATGAAGAAGACTTCTTAACAGTCATGGCAATTGTGGTCAGATTGTCAGAAGATGCAGGTTTGTACAAGGAGTATATACTTTCACGTTTTACTTGCTCATTTCCAAGAAATTGTTTGTAACCAATGATAGCTAACATAAAAAACCCTGCTTGTTAATCAGTAAATTTAAAGCAATGTGTACCCATGAATGGATTTTGCCATGAAGAATGGGTGTCTTGTTTGGCATCAGATGATCCTTATTTTCAGAAAATGAGAATGACTAACGGCTATGAATGCTCTTTGCCCTGGCAGTTAGGCCTTTTGTATTTCACAAGTTCTGCCAGACTATTGGTTGCTAAGAAATAGCCAATCAAAAGAAGGATTACAACAATCCAGTCATTACTTTCCCTCACCTCTGATCTTTGTAGATTAATCTTGATTTTTCTTTCTCTTTCTACCTCCACGATTGCTATCGTGGAAGAAAAGCACACTGCTGTACAGTCGACACTGAGATATAACCTTCACCTCGAACAGATAAGTCAGATGACTGAGGAGTGGGTTTGCCAGTACTGACAACTACACCCCCCCCATTTATAATGACTGGTGTACAGCTTCAGAAAGTTTCAGAAACCTTAGATTTGCTTTAGGTTTTGATCATTTTAACTGAAAATGGAAAAATAAGCCTTCCATATAGTTCCCATATTAGTTTAAAATATTCATAAGACTATGACACAATGCTTTTAAAAAGGCCCAAGTGGATGTTTTGAGTCGTTAAATGGATTCTCTTTATAAATGAGTCACCATTTACAGCACTGAAGCAATTATATATTTGTGTTAAATTTAATGTGGTATATTGGCGCTCAAGCTGCTCTTTTGTTTAATGCTTTGCCTTAGAAATAATTGGGATGTGTGGATTGTGGGGGAGTGCATTTATGAAAGAATTATTTATAATGTATACATTCTGGCTGGAATTTAAATAAGCACAACCCATAGGTCTGGCATATATGCCATTAGTTGTAATGGCTTTTGGACGCTGGCCCAGCATGCAGACTTCTTGCACCCTCCTCGATTTATATATGGCTTGTTATAATAGAGTTGTCATTCTCTCTTCTTTTTATGTTTTTATATTGCCATATAGCTTATTAGCTTTTTAAGCCTGTCTGTAGCATAAATACTCTGAATGGGAAATGATTTTTAAACTGCATTTGTCTAATTTTTTTGATAAAGTATTTTAGTAAGAAAAGCTAGAAACTATCAGTATGTACTAAATAAGATGCTTGGCGTAGTCTTATATAATTCTTTTCTTTGTTGTTTTTTATTGCTGCAGAGCCCACAGTGCGGACTGAGCTGATGGAACAGATTCCTCCTATTGCCATTTTTTTACAAGAAAACAGGTCAAATTTTTCAATGGTGTTCTCCGAATATCTCATACCTATTGTAGTGCGGTACCTGACCGATCGAAACAATCAGGTATGAAAAATTGTAACCTTAAGATCTCTGTAGCAAATTCTCTTTAGTCTTACTTAACTGATCTTCATCATTCAGAAAGCAGCTTCTTAGAGTTAGGTGATTTGGGCACAAAAGATCTGTTTGTGCCCTGTCCCTCTAATCACCTTGGAAAGTAGACAACACCTGTTATTATTATGAGATGCTTTTCTTTTTCTTTTTTTACCTTTTTATTATGGAAATTTCCAAACACACATAGCAGTAGAGAGAATATTAAAATGAATGTTCATGTACTGTTCTCCAGCTTCACTATCATTAGCATTTGACCAGTCTTTTTTCATTTCGCTTACCAACATAAATCCAACCCAGATAAAAGCAGTTCCCAGACACTGTATCATTTCAGCTATGAATGGTTTAGTATTACACTCTGAGAAATATAGACACTTTAAAAACATAATGACAGTGCCATTATCACAAGTGTAAAAATTATCAGTAGTTTCTTAATATCATCTGTTATCTAGTCATTGTTCAAATTTCCCCAGTTTTCTCATAAATCTGGTTTTGCAGATAATCTGTTCAAATCAGACGACACACAAGTTCATACTTGGATTTAGTTGACATGTCTTTCAATCTCTCTTAATTTATAAAGGTCTCCCTCCCTTTTTTCCTCTGCTATTTATTTGTTGAAGAAACTGGGCCATTAGTCCTGTCAGATTTCCCGCACTTGGGATCTGGCTGATCTTGTCCCCATCGTGTTGTTCGAGATGTTCCTCCATTCTCAGTATTTCCCACACTGTGGGCAATTTAGAGGCTCTGTCGGACGTCTGTATCGTACAGTGAGCATATGTTCTGGATGCTGCTGTGTTTTCGCCGGCATCAAGTCGGAGCAGAGAGCTGTGTGGTCGCTGGGTGCAGGTGTTGTCAGCCTTCCCTGTTCATTATGAAATCCCCATCAACCAGGAGCAGCCATGGGTGATCATTGCCACATCCAGGATTTCATTAGAGGATGTAAACTTGTGATGCTCAAATCCCATCATTTCTTCTTCATTTCATAGCTGGGATTCTTCTATAAAGAATTTCTCCCTCAGCTATTTGGTAACCCTGAAAATCAGTTTGTCCAAGGAAAGACAGTATAAATGCTTTATTTCCCCCTTTTTCAGTTTCTAGAATAATTAGTCGGTGTCCTAATAATCTACAAAGGTTATCAATTAGGTTTTAAAAATTTGTTTGAGTATTATTATGAACCTGTGAATTTTAGCATATTAGATGTTTCTATCCATTGCAGCCATCCTTTTTGATGATCAAATTATCCTAGTTTTTTTAAAAAATAATATGTTTTCATTGATTTCAGAGAGGAAGGGAGAGGGGGAGAGAGATATAAACATCAATGATAAGAAAGAATCATAGATTGATTGCCTCCTGCACGCCCCACACTGGGGATCAAGCCAGGCATGCTCCCTGACCAGGAATTGAACCATGACTTCTTGGTTCATAGGTTGATACTCAACCACTGAGCTATGCCAGCCAGACAAATTATCCTAAGTTTGACAAGGGGAAACTCTGAAAGTTGGCCCCTGAATCTTCTTGATGTGACCCAGTAGACTTGGATAGCTCACTTTTACCTGCAATTGGCCATTTCTCCAAGATGCCCTGGTTCCTTTAAGAGGGAAATGATAAATCCCATTTACCATTGCAACAAAAAAATTAAGATACCTACGAATAAACTTAATTAAGGAGGTAAAAGACCTGTACTCAGAAAACTATAGGATGTTGAAAAAAAGAGATAGAAGAGGACGTAAACAAATGGAAGAACATACCGTGTTCATGGATTAGTAGAATAAACATCATTAAAATGTCCATACTACCCAAAGCAATCTACAGATTCAATGCAATCACTATTAAAATACCAACGGCATATTTCACAGACCTAGAATAAACTCTCCAAAATTTATATGGAATAAAAAAAGACCCTGAATAGCCACAGCAATCCTGAGAAAGACGAACAAAGTTGGAGGGATCACAATACCAGATATCAAGCTATATTACAAAGCCACTGTTCTCAACACTGCCTGGTACTGGTACGAGAACAGACATATAGACCAATGGAACAGAACAGAGAACCCAGAAATCAACCCAAGCTACTATGCTCAATATTTGACAAAGGAGGCAAGAGCATACAGTGGAGTCAAGACAGTCTCTTCAGTAAATGGTATTGGGAAAATTGGACAGATGCATGCAAAAAAAATGAAACTAGACCACCAACTTACACCATACACAAGAATAAACTCAAAATGGATAAAGGACTTAAACATAAGATGGGAAGCCATAAAAATCTTAGAATAATCCATAGGCAGCAAAATATCAGACATATGTCATAGCAATATCTTTATTGATACATCTCCTAGGACAATGGAAATTAAGGACAAAATAAACAAATTTCACATCAAAATAAAAAGCTTCTGCACAGCATAAGAAACCAACAAAATGACAAGAAAGCCCACTGCATGGGAGAACATATTTACCAATGTTATCTCTGATAAGGGTTTAATCTCCAAAATTTATAGGGAACTCATACAATTTAACAAAAGAAAGATAAACAACCCAATCAAAAAATGGGCAAAGAACTTAAATAGACACTTTTTGAAAGAGGACATACAGAAGGCCAAGAGACATGAAAACATGCTCAAAGTCACTAATCATCCGGAAGATGCAAATCAAAATGACAATGAGGTACCATCTCACACCTGTCAGAATGGCTATCATCAACAAATCAACAAACGACAAGTGCTGGAGAGGATGTAGAGAAAAAGGAACACTTGTGCACTGCTGGTGGGAATGCAGACTGATGAAGCCTCTGTGGAAAACAGTATGGAATTTCCTCAAAAAATTAAAAATGGAACTCCCATTGACTAAGTAATCCCACTTCTAGGAATATATCCCAAGAAATCAGAAACACCAATCAGAAAGGATATATGCACCCCTATGTTCATAGCAGCACAATTTACAATAGCTAAGATTTGGAAACAGCCTAAGTGCCCATCAGCAGATGAGTGGATTAAAAACCAGTGGTACATCTGCACAATGGATTACTATGCTGCTGTAAAAAAGAAGGAACTCTTACCATTTGCAACAGCATGGATGGACCTGGAGTGCATTATGCTAAGAGAAATAAGCCAGTCAGAGGAAGATAAGTATCACATGATCTCACTCATTTGTGGAATATAATGGACAACATAAACTGATGAACAAAAATAGAGCTAGAGTCATAGAAGCATCAGACAGACTGTCTAACCTAAAGGAAGACAGGAGATGGGGGGGGGGGGGCGTCGAGTAATGGTATTGTCTTGAATTTCTATAACAATGGCAGATGAAAAGATATACAGTTAGAATTCTAGTTTTGTGAAACTCTTATAAAAATACTATATCCCCATAAAAGAGGGATATGATAATAGGAAGCCAGAGTGTGGATACTGGGATGCTCATTGCTATGAGATTAGTCATTGCTTCTAGTGACAGAGCAATTGATTTTCTTAAAAAATGAAAATTCCTCCTAAAGCTATATTGATATTTCCAATTCAAACTGTAAATGTAAGCAAAAACTCTAGGTTTATAGAGTTTTTACTTATTTGATTATATATATACTAGAAGCCCGTTGCACGAAGTTTCGTGCAATAGACTTTCACCTGGCTGCCGCACCAGTTTTCCACCAGCAGCAGTTTTCCTCTGGCCACCCGCCGATCAGAGCGCCTCCCGCCAGCACGATCGGCTACCCCCGAGAGGAACTCCGAACGGGAGGCGCTCGGATTGGCGGGTGGCCAGAGGAAAACTGCTGCTGGCGGAAAACTGGTGCCGGCAGCCACGCAATCGGCCACCCCGAGTTCCGCCACCAGAGTCGTCCGCCGACCCATGGGTCCTTCCGCAGCATCGGCCTTTTAGGCCGGCGGGAGGAGCAGGGGTCGGGGACTCGCGAGTCCCCGACCCCCCCCCCCCCCCCCCCCCCCCGCTCCTACCGCCAGCCAATCGGCCACCCTGAGTCCCGCCCCCCGCGCCTCCAGCCGGCCCAATCATGGGCGTAGCGGAGTGATGCAATTTGCATATTACCTTTTTATTATGTAGGATGTGTGTGTGTGTATACATACATATATATATATATATATATATATATATATATATATATATATATATTGTTTTTTACACAGTACGAATCTTGCTTCCTAATGGTATTAACATGTATGTATGTGTGTATTCAGAAGGAAAATACTGGTGTTATTACTAAGCCTATGGTAGAATTACTGGCTGTAGTTTAAGATTACTTGTTCTCAGGCCATCTGCCCTGGAGACACACAGTCATGTGACTAGTACTACATTTTCAAGTCACTTGCATCAACCCTTCTCGTGGTGCATCTGATAGCTTGATATGCATTTAGGCTCATTTGTTTTCATTTTTTTTATTTGTAGGAATTGCTTTAGCATTTACATTTTGATTTAATTTAGACTTATAATTAGTTAAAATGTTTTTACGTGATTCCACAGGAAAAGCTGTAACACAGAGTCAGTATATTCAGAGAAACCTGACTTCCATTCTGATCCCCTTGCCTGTCTCTCCTGCCTCTTCAGGTTTTTTAGGAGTGCCTGATAAACCATTTTGAATAGGTATTGGTTTATTCTTACCTTTATAAAACACACACACACACACACACACACACACACACACACACGTAACTCTAAGCAAATTCACATATGTCCTTGTCTTCTGCCCCTTCTTTTCCTCTTCTCAGATGCAAGGTGGCTGCTGTGTTTGCTGCTCTGTTCTTTGCTTTTCCCACTGTCTAGGGTGTCCTGGGGACCAGCCCATAGCAGTCCAGGGAAAGCCTCCTTATTCCTTTGCTCTGGCTGCATAGCACTCCACTGAGCACATGTACCATTGTTTATCAGTAGACATTTGGGTTATCTCTACTTTTTTGCCACTTTAAAATTATTGCAACAAATAGCCTTATATCATTTCTATCTTTCAGTTTATTTTGGGAGTGGATTTCCACAAAGGCTAAATGTATTTATAATTTTTTATGATATGCTAAGTTTTCATTATTGTTATTTTCAAGAAATTCTACAATGTGGACTTGTATTTCTTCCTTGAGCCAAGCATTTTAAAAAGAGTAAATACTTACTTTTAAATGTTGAACAGTTTGTCAGGATTGAATGTAGTTTCAAAGAAGGAAAAAAGTCTCCCTATTTCCACTCTCCTAACATCAGTATTTTGATTAGTTTTGCATTTTCTTCTCTAGGTGCTTACATTTCCCCCACACAGGTCTCATCTGATGGTTTCTTCCATTCATTCATTTCTTCAGACAGGTTCTGAGTGCCCATAAGGAGCAAGGTGTGAGGCTTCATACTGGGGATAAAGAGAGGAGTAGGATATCCCCTCGTCTCCATTTCTGTCATCTTTAGACACAGAAATGTGATGAAATCATCTCACTGAACATGCCTCAGACTCTTTTCAGCCCTTGGGCACAGCCCACACTCCTTCATGGCTCACCTGTTCCCATCCTGCCACTGATGCCACAGGCACCTACCAGTCCCTTCATTCTCCTTGATCCTCCCGAATGCCCCTCCCCTCCTACTCTCACCAGTCTCTGCCTCACTTTCACAGAGGCTGGCCCTTCCAGATGGCCACAGTGTGGGCCGCTGGGAGTGCCTGAGGGTCCCTGATGAGTTAGGATTCTCACTTCAGCAAAGATGTACATTTTTTTACATGTGGGAGTGGGTATTCCAGGTCCCACCCAGCATCAGATCTCAGGCCAGCTTGTCTCTCTGTTCATCCTCAGGTATCTTTCATGGCCATTGAACATGCAGTGACTCCGTGTAAGGCATGAAATTAACAAAATTGGGCATATTATCAATATTATCACCTTGACTGCTGCTATTTAACAGCTCCCATTGCTGGACTCCCCTTGTCACACATCATGCTCCAGGATTAGCCAGGATTCTTGTTTACTCTTCCGAACCTCCCTGTGAAGTATTGGCACCCTTGTTAATTCATCCTGGCTGTAGAGGTGAGGAACTTGCGGTACAGAGGTGTGGTTGTATGTGTTGGGGAGCAGTGAGTTGGAGGAGGAACCCAGGATTTTGCGTCAATCTCACTAGGCTCATTTATTGTGTGTTTTAGGATTGCCCAGATTCCACTGGGTATTTTAACCGATACTTTCTCTCCCATTTTAGACTCTGAGCCCCTGACTGTACAGCTAGGACTTACTTAACTCTGGGGCCTAGCTTAGGGTCTGCTACCTATAGATATTTTCAGTAAAGAATCATAGAACTGAATCAGCTGTAAATATTCCACATTTCTTCAGCTGTCATGCGCTACTTGCCTTATGTCTCGGGGGAATGGATGTCCCATTCCCTAATTAAGTCTGTCTTCATTTCCTCTTTGCTTCCATCTTCTGTCTCATAAGCTTGCTTATTTTTCCAGGCCCTCTCATTGGCTTTTTTCTTCTGATTATTATTATTTTAAAAAATATATTTTTATTGATTTCAGAGAGGAAGGGAAAGGGAGAGATAGAAACATCAATGATGTGAGAGAATCAATGATCGGCTGCTCCCTGCCCACCCCCTACTGGGAATCGAGCCCACAACCTGGGCATGTGCCCTTGACTGGAATCAAACCTGGGACCCTTCAGTCCATAGGCTGATGCTCTATCCACTGAGCCAAACTGGCTAGGGCTCATTTGATTATAATCTTACCTAAGTCTCCCTCATCTTTTCGTCCCCTGGCCTTGACCCTGGATGCACTATCACTACTTTTCCTACTGCAAGCTTCTCAAACAAGGAGCCTCAGCAGCCTCTACCCCTGAATGGGCTCACAGTCGGGCCTCAGCTACTGCACTGCAGATGCTCCCAAAAGCCACGGACTCAACTCACCTCATTGTGAAATCCAGTGTTTTTGTTTTTTTAAAAAAATAAGTTTCCTTTTCTAAAATATCATGAAATATTTTAATCACAGGAGAGGTTTGTGTAATAAACACCCATATACCCACTGCTCTTATTCAACAAGTATTAACATTTTGCAATTTTGCTTCCAATCTTTCTGTTTATAGGTTACAGATATGGTTAAGACTGCTTTTTGCCCCCCTGACTCCCACTCGTCTTCCTCCCTCCCCTTCAGTAGAACTGCCATCCTGAGCTCAGGGTGACCCTTCCTACTGGGAATTTTAGAGTCACACTGCTGTGTAAGCGGCCCTGAATGAGACAGTGCCTTGTTTGGGGTGCTTTAAAGCCTTACCTAAGTGGCATCAGGCTTCACTCTCTATTCTGCCACTTGCTGGTTGGTATTTCTCCATGTTTAAGATCTATCCACATTGATCCGAAAGCTCTTGGTCATTCATTTTAACTGTGTTATGGAATTACATTTCTTTTTCCCCCACAATTTATTTTCCCTTGGCTTGATCCGTTTGTACCATTTGTTACTGTTAGGCACTTTGGGTTTTTGAAGACCCCTTTCTTGGATGCCCACCAGGCATTTCATGGCCCTGCCCTGCCAGTGGGTAAAAAGTGACCAGGATGTGGACTCTGTTCCTCCTGGGCTGGGATCGTCCTGACTCTTCCCTCTCTGGGCTCTGACACTGGTCTCTAAGAGATCCTAGCTAGCACTCATCTGGGGCACACTCACCTGAACCCTGGTCTGAGCCCTTCTGCTTGTTCCGTCATTCACCACACAGTCACCCTGCGACATGGCACTGTTACTGTCCACTGTGACGGAGGCCAGAGCAAGGCCCCGAGGGGGTAATTCCTGCACCCAGATGCCCAGCTAGTAATGGCAGAGCGCAGGTTGGGGTGCAGTGTTCACACCACTATCACCTGTTGGGCTCTTAGCTGCCCTTCCTCATTGCCTGCGTCGTCCCCAGTCTCTGCCCTGGCCTCCCCCGCCTTCCAGGGTGCTGTCTCGTCTTTTTCTCACAGTGCCAGGATTCCCTCTGTCTCAACTGCTTCTGTGGGCCTAGAGAGACCCATCTGCGGTGACAACCTGACTGCTGTCCCTCACCCATGTCCCTGAGGTGCGTGCGTCCTGACCTCCATCTCCATAGTCCACTGGATGGCTCTCCCTGGAGATCCGTTGCACCACGTGGAGCTCAAGACTCCAGCCTACACCTTTCTCTTTCCCCTCAGTCTTGGTTCCTCCCTTATCTCTCTTTTGGTTACTGGAGGCCTGAGGTAAAAACTCTAGAGTCGCCCTAACCGGTTTGGCTCAGTGGATAGAGCGTCGGCCTGTGGACTTAAAGGTCCCAGGTTTGATTCCGGTCAAGGGCATGTACCTTGGTTGCGGGCACATCCCCTGTAGGAGGTGTGCAGGAGGCAGCTGATCGATGTTTCTCTCCCATTGATGTTTCTAACTCTCTATCACTCTCCCTTCCTCTCTGTAAAAAATCAATAAAATATATTTAAAAAAAAAACACACAAAAAAAATACCTCTAGAGTCACCTTAGATTTTCTGTGATCATCTTCAGTGATGACTCACCTCTTTTTGGCCGTGTCTCTTACACCTACCCTCTCCTTTTTGCCCCTGGCCCTTGGATCCAGAGCGGGAAGCAACCCTGCCTGGGAGCCCCTCGCCTGCTCTCAGCTTTCAGAACCCCTTGAGGTTTCTAGTTATCCTCACTGAAGCCGAGTCTGACCTGATTCCTCCTCTGCCAGCTCTCGGGGCTTCCTGTGGCACCACAATAATCACCAGGAGTCTTAGTGGAATACTGAAACCTTTCCACTCTGACCTCAGCTGACATTTCAGCCTCCCACTCCACCACTTCACCCAGGCCACCTCACTGCTGTCATCTGGGACGCCTCACGTGTCTCCACAGTTCCTCTCTATACCTTTGAGCACACTGTTCTCTCCCCTTGCCTTGCTTGTGTATGAGTGTCCTGGGGCAGCCGCAACCAGAGGCTGGATGTTGAGACAACAGGCATTGATTCTTTTACAGTTCTGGAGACCCGAGTCCAAATCAAGGTGTTGTAAGGGACGTGCTTGCTTTGGAGGCTCCAGGGGAGGATCCTTCCTGCCTCGTCCAGTTTCCGGAGGCTGCTGGCTTCCTTGGCTTGTGGCTGCATCAATCCCATCTCTACCTCCATCTTCACATGGCCTTATTACCTCTTTTGTCTATCTTCTCCTCTTACCTTTCCCTTGTAAGGACCCTTGTGATTGCATTTAGGGCCCACCCCAATAATCCTAGATGACCTCAAGATCCTGAACTTAATCATTAATCACATCTGCAAAGACTTTTCCTCCAAATAAGGTCCCATACAGAGATTGCAAGGATTTGCCATGGATATAACTTTTTGGGGCCACACTTCCCCTTAAGCAGGCTTCAAACTGCCTTTGCTATCTGGCTCCATGTCCACTCATGGCTCCTCCTCGCTGTCTGGTGTGCCCTCCCAGCTGCCCTCTAGCCTTTTGAGCCATCACCTTGGATTGTGTCCCGCAGGGAGGCAGCTGACAGGTCTGACTCCTCTGTTCTGTGGTTCTCTCTTGTTCTCTGCTCCTGGCATAGACACTCACCAAGTGCTCGACACCTCAGAGTTATTGGGGGCATCGCTGTCTCTAGTTGGACATGCGGTCCCGTCACCTTGCCTGGTGATATTGCCTTTTCTCTGTTCACCTCCCCCACCACGATCGCTGCAATCACTTCCTCGCTGACCTCTCTGCCCTCAGTCTGTCATCGCCTCCAATTTCCTCAGTACACAGTGCCGGAAAGATCTTCCAAAATACTTTTTCATCCTGTCACCTGTTCAGAAAGTTAATGCTGTGGCTTTAGTCTCAGAGGCTGGCTCTCTGTAACCGCTCTCTGCTCCACATCTGTGACTCTTCGCTGTTCTCCTGCCTCAACATAGGCCTGGAGCGCCATATTCTGTGACTGGCTCCATCAATTGGAATTTCCTCTGCTTTCATTTTTCCAAAAATGTCATCTCTCCAGCATCCTAGGTTCCCTCCAAGTTCTGGTGCTTGCTCACCCCAGGCCCACTATGAATTACAGCCTTCTGCCTTTCTCTTCTCTGCACAGAGTCCTCCAGTTCCTGTCCTGCACACAGGGCCTCCTCTGAGCCCTGCCTCCTGTTGCAGCTGACAGGATTCACGCCTGGGCGTGGTGTCCTAGTGTTTTGCAAAGCAGTGGGAAGCTGCACTCCATGTCATCAACCTGCTGCCAGGTCCTGAGGGTGCACAGGAGGACAGAGGACAAGTTAGACATGGCACCCAGCCATGTCTGGGTGGGAAAGACAGACGGCATTGTGTCACCATACAGAAAAATGTGTGCATTTGTGTGTGTGTGCATGTGTGCACGTGTGTACATGTGAGTGTGCACATGCACACGTGTGCATCTATATGAGTGTAGATCTGGGACATGAGTCATTAGAGGAAAGTGTGGGGTGCTGTTAGGGTACTGATGGGGCCTGACCTGATGGGGTTCAGGAGAAGGACATTGGCCTGAGAGCATCGAATGGCAGGAGCCAGTCGGGCAGAGGGAATGCATGTTCTAAGGTCTCAGGAAGGAAGTATGCCTGAAGGTTCCAGACCATTGTGGAGGGGAGGCAGGGCCAGCTGGGTGCTCTGCTGAGAAAGCTTCATCTTCATCCTGGGAGCACTTGGGCTCACTCTGTGATTCCCCTTTGCCTTTTTCCTCTTCTAGGTTAGAAAGTCAAGCCAGGAAGTGCTCTTGATTCTTCTGGAGCAGGATCTGATTTTCCAGCACGATATTGAAAACAAAGTGTGTCCAATCCTGCTGGCGCTCTCTGCCCCAGACAGTGACGACGAATGCAAAGCCGAAGCCGTGAACGTAAGTCTGTCTGGGGAACAACAGACCCATGCCTGGTGGCTGTCCAGGGGCTGGGCGTGTGTGTGACTTGAAGTGTCCCATGTGTTCACTGTTGGCCAGCCCTGTTCTCATAAACAAGGTAGCTGGTGGTTCGGCCTTGCTCAGAGAAAATTCATGGTTCAGATCTGAGTGTGTTTGAAAGTGACTATGTCGCCAATTGCTTTAAGAAGGCAAAGCATGGGATGTCAGTGATTTGGGCAGAATTGGGGCAACTGTCTTCACTTTCTGCTGGGCAGGATGCTGAGATTTGTAGGTGAATCCTTAAACCTGCTTGGATCATGGACCTGGTTTCCCAAAGTAAGGAACCTGGTGTGACATGGGAGATGATTTTAGGTGGTACCAGGACAATTAAATCCTCGTAGGCATGTGTGACTATTTTATTGATTAGGCAAGACTAAAGTGGGCATGTCACTAGGTAAGAAAGAGGCACTCTGAAGAATGCAGTTTGGGAAATGCTATGTTAAGTATTTGTTTTTTGTTTTTTTAATAAATCTTTATTGTTCAGGTTATTACAATTGTTCCTCTTTTTTCCCCCCCATATCTCCCCTCCACCCGGTTCCCACTCCACCTTCTGCCCTTACCCCCTCCCCCCACTGTCCTCATCCATAGGTGTATGATTTTTGTCCAGTCTCTTCCCGCACCCCCCACACCCCTTTCCCCCTGAGAATTGTCAATCCACTCCCTTTCTATGCCCCTGATTCTATTATATTCACCAGTTTATTCTGTTCTTCAGATTTTTTATTCACTTGATTTTTAGATTCACTTGTTGATAGATATGTATTTGTTGTTCATAATTTTTATCTTTACCTTTTTCTTCTTCTTCCTCTTCTTAAAGAATACCTTTCAGCATTTCATATAATACTGGTTTGGTGGTGATGAACTCCTTTAGCTTTTTCTTATCTGTGAAGCTCTTTATCTGCCCTTCAATTCTGAATGATAGCTTTGCTGGGTAGAGTAATCTTGGTTGTAGGTTCTTGCTATTCATCACTTTGAATATTTCTTGCCACTCCCATCTGGCCTGCATAGTTTCTGTTGAGAAATCCGCTGACAGTCGTATGGGTGCTCCCTTGTAGGTAACTAACTGTTTTTCTCTTCTGCTTTTAATATTCTCTCTTTGTCTTTTGCTCTTGGCATTTTAATTATGATGTGTCTTGGTGTGGTCCTCTTTGGATTTCTTTTGTTTGGGGTTCTCTGCGCTTCCTGGACTTGTAAGTCTATTTCTTTCACCAGGTGGGGGAAGTTTTCTGTCATTATTTCTTCAAATAGGTTTTCAGTATCTTGCTCTCTCTCTTCTTCTGGCACACCAATAATTCGGATGTTGGTACGCTTGAAGTTGTCCCAGAGGCTCCTTACACTATCTTCAAATTCTTGGATTCTTTTTTCTTTTCTGGTTGGGTGTTTTTTGCTTCTTTGTATTTCGAATCTTTGATTTGATTCTTGCGATCCTCTAGTCTGCTGTTGGATCTCTGTATATTATTTTTTATTTCAGTCAGTGTATGCTTAATTTCTAGTTGGTCCTTTTTCATATCCTCGAGAGTCTTGCTAAATTTATCGGCCTTTTCTAGGAAATTCTTGAAAAACCTTATAACCGTGGTTTTGAACTATATATCCAGTCATTTGCTTTCCTCCATTTCTTTCATTTGTGACCTGTTTCTTTGTCTCCGCATTTTGGCTGCTTCCCTGCGTTGATAGAGTGGCTTTGTGTGCTAGGTGTCCTATGGGGCCCAATGGCTCAGCCTCCCCAGTTACCTGAGGTGGACACTCTTGGTGCATCCCTTTTGTGGACTGTGTGCACAGTCTTGTTGTAGTTACGCCTTGATTGTTGTTGGTATCACTGGGAGGAATTAATCTGCAGGCCAATTAGCTGTGAGGATCAGCTGTGTCTACGCTGGGAGAACTTCTGTGCTGGAGACACCCTTATGAGACAAGACTTGCAAAAGCCTCTGTGCTCAGCTTGGATTGGGGCGGAGTCTCAGGGCTGAGCAGACAGCAATGGCTTCCCATCAGCCCTGCCCTAAGAGGCCCCACGGGTCTCAGTGTCACGTGGTAATTGCTGCAAGCACCTCTGAGAGAAAGCCACCCTAGAGTTTCGCCTGCTTCCAGACAGTCCAGTTTCTCCCCAAATGAGTCTGGGTCCCCAGAGTCTCACCCTGAACGAGTTCAGAGTGGTCAGGAGCTTTTGTCTCCCTCCCAGTTGAGAAAGCCAGCTGTGTACTCAGTTGTCAGCCCTCTCCATGTGCGTGCGTCTCCGTACCTCTGCCTTCTGCAGCTCCTCTGAGTCTCAGTGTGCTTTTCTCTTTTCTTCTAGTTGTAGAATTTCCACTCAGCCAGCCTTCCTGTGTTTCTGGATGATGTCGTTTTGTCTTTTAGTTGTAGTTTTGAAATTGTTGTGCGAGGCAGCAGTTTAGGTGTTTACCTATGCTGCCATCTTGATTTCTCCCCCTATGTTAAGTATTTGTGCTGATACCAGTTAAAGGCGTACAATTAAAGGACTAGTCTAAACTAAATTTCTTCTGCTTTTAACAGTTAATTTTGTGGTGTTCTTGGGTTTGTAGGATTCTGTATGCATTGTGAAGTGATTGTCAATCAGGGGCTTTCTGTTGGCTTCTGGAACCCTTGTTCACACACAGACTATTGAACAGTCAGTACCTATGGTCATGGATTGCTTGAGACCAAGACTCCCCAAGGGAAGGTCACCCAAGGCCATCGTGTTTTCTTAGCTGCTGTCCCCACCGCTGCCCCTTGACCCATGCAGGAGGTGCTGCCCAGCATGGCCTTTCTATTTGTGTCCTAGAAGTAAACAGCCCCAGCATTTTAGGAAACATCCTACCCAAGGTGGTAACATCATAAGCCTCAGTTACGAGTGCAGTAAGGTATAGGAGATAGCTGTTTTCTTGTTTAGAACAGAATGACGTTAGAGAAAGGAATTCTTCTCTTTGTCACAGTGTGGAAGCATTGTACACCGTGGAGCCAAAAAATTGTATTAGAGCATCAGAACATCTGGCAGTTATTCTTCATTTATGTAAAAGTTTTCCTCAACTCTGAGTTAGAGATCTGGCTTTTTAAACTAATTTAATATTTTGCATATCCCATATGTTTATAAGATGAATCAGGCTGAAGAATAATTGATTATTAAAATTCAAATTCTCCAGGGTTCTCTTATAAATTTCAAGTTTCTCTCTAAGAAATTAAATTTGTTGTGCGAAACGAACCTGGATAATACCATTAGTTGGAGTATTTGGCAGTTGAGTAGTGAACTTTGCCAACTCAATCTTCTTTTTTTCGTTTGAAAGTTGGTTAGGCAAATTTCCAAGGTTACGACTGACAACCAAATATCTTATCCCTAAAGACTGATAATACCATGAAAAATAATGCTAAAGGCATTTTTGCATGAGTTTTATTTTGTTTTGTTTCCAACCATTCCATTCTTGTCAACAATATTGTTCTTCTTTTTTTGTGTGGTGAAAATATTTGGAAAATATAACAAGCCTTCAAAAAGCTATCTCCACAAATCACTTGCAGAACAAATTAGTTCACATAAATTGTATTTTTCATTCCAACTGAGTTGCTGATATCATTATTTGAATGTCTAAGCATTCAGATGTGGCTGCAGAGAACAAAAGCGGTCTTGAGCTCTTGGCAGGCCAGGCACATCTGTGATTCCAGTACTTTGGGAGGGGAGGGGGGGCTGCACTTTGCTCCCCATGCTGCCCTGGTGTAAGGTGGCCTGGGTCTAGTCTGGCCCATGCCTGCTTTGGTCACATTCACAAGCTGTTCTGTCTTCCTTTCCTGGAGCCCTGAGGCTCAGGAGTCTTGGGGGGCTCACACCTTGGACACCCAGAGTTGTGGAGCACGTTTGGGCACTGTTTCTTTTGAGCTAGAAAAGTGTGTTCAGTCTTTGGACATTTGGATGGAGAGTAGATTTCATTCTTCCAGGAAAAGAAGACCATGTGTGATTCACAGAGCCCCCAAGGTGGACAGGGTTCTCAGTTAGCTGCTCTGTGAGTCAAACGCCAAACACTGGGCACTGAGGTGTGCTTGTGAAGAGGTGACATGTGGGAGGAGAAGCAAATGGGACTGCTCTGATGCCCTTGTGTTTTAGGGCTCTCTTTGCACCATATGGTGTGAGTGATGCTGTGTCCATGTACATAAACACACTCTCAGGTCAGTGCCGTTTTACAGGAAGTGCTGCTCGCTCCCAGGAAATGTCAGGCCTCCATAGACAGGTGTGCTTCTGTCCATTAGACTTTTCATTCTCATTGGAAGTTGCACTCTGGATTCTGATGCCAGCAACCCCAGTGCATATGTGATTAGGAAAATCAGAGCAGCCAACTAGATGCCTCCTGGGCATTCTTGAGTTGTGCAGAACAAATGACATGTTTCTTACATCCTAGCTTCTCACACATGCATGCATTTTGATTTGTGAAGTCTTTTTAGCTTTGCCAGAACATGGTAGTGATGCCCCCCTTCATATGTTTGGAAGGCTTGCTTCATATCTGTCTTCTCCCATCCAGCAGCTGAATTGTGAACTTCCTTTGTTTGTTTATTTCCTCTTCCAAATGGTGAACTTCTTAAACACAGGCGTCTTTCCACCATCAGCACCCAGCACAGTGCTGGGCCCAGAGTCTATACTAAGTAAATTAAAAAAAATTGATTTCAGAGAAGAAGGGAGAGGGAGAAATAGAAACATCAATGATGAGAGAGAAACATTGATTGGCTGCCTCCTGCACGCCCCACACTGGGGATCGAGCCCGCAACCGGGCATGTGCCCTGACCGGAGGATATTGAACCTTGATTCACAGGTCGACACTCAACCACTGAGCCACACCAGCCAGGCAGTAAATGTTTTTAAATGAATGGATCGGTATAAACTGGAAGCACTGTATCCTGTAATTACATCTAGACAGCACAAACAGGCCACCAGAGACCAATTATAATTCCTCGTGCTTGCAAGAAGGCCATTAGCATTCTGAGATTATAACTAATTGTCAGAAGCCTATTTTTCTCTCCCAACACGTTTTCACATTAAAGCTTCCTCATTTTTTGTCGTCATTCCTATTTTTAAGCTCATTTTTATTTGCGCATTTACTTAAAAAGAATGTTGTGGTTATGTGCTATAAGGAATAGTTGGCTCCAAGCAACTAAGTAAAGATCGTCATTCCATACAAGTGGTTCCCAAGGCCACAGGACTATCATTTCTGGTCACTCGGTGTGCTGACTTCTAATGATTCAGGATTGGTTTTGTACAGGTAGTAATAGGTCATGTGGGCGGGGTAGGTGGGCAGGGTGGAGAGACATACTGGGCCCCCTTTAGTTGCCCGTTACCCTGGATACAGAAGCCTGGTGTTCGGCAGCTCTGCCTTGCATCAGATGAGAGACACATGTCCTCTGGTTTGGAAAGACACGGTCTTTTCCTCATTTGTGTTGTGGGGACAGTTTCCCCTTCTCCACCTTCCCTTCTTGTCTGCTGGGTGCAGATTCCAGTGGGCTGCCAATCCAGTGGGCTGCCAAGTGTGGACTTCAGAGACAGAAAGTCCTCTGCCCCCTGCCCTGCTTCCTCCCTTCTTCCCTTCATTCCTTCCTTCTTCCCCTTCTTTTGGGCCTTGGGGGTGTGGGAGATTTCTTAAAAGTTTTTTTGGGGAGGTCGTTTTATATTTTGTTTTCAAACTGGTAAGAAAAGTTGCAGGAATGAACTCCTGTATACTAGTTATCCACCTTCTCCATGGTTTATGTTCAGCGCCATTTGTTTTCTCGTGTTCTCTCTCTCTGTACATACAATCACCCACAATACACACACATGTAGATGCATACATACACAGGTGTATATATTTTTGTGAGCCATTTGAGAGTAAATTGGAGACATTGTACCCCTTTCCTCCTAAATACTTCAGTGCATACTCCTAAAAACAAGAGCATTCTCTCTTTTACAACCATAGTGCATTGATCAAAATCAGGACAGTTCATGTTAAGATGTCATTTGTCCAGGATCCAGTGCAGGATCCCACAGTGCACTGAATTGTCGTGTTTCTTTGGTCTCCTTTAATCTGGAACAGATCCTGCGTCTGTCTTTGAATTTCATAATGTTAACCTGTTGGAAGAGTACAGGCCAGTTCTCTGGTAGAATGTCTCCCAATTTGAGTTTGTCTGATGTTTCTTCATGAGTAGATCCAGGGTCTGCCCCTCTGGCAGGATATCATGGAAGCGATGTGTACTCATGTGTAACATCAGGAGGCCCAAGACTTCCGTTTGTCCCGATTTTCATTATATTAACTCTGGTGACTTAGTAGATAGAGGTGGTGTCTGCCAAGTTTCTCCCATGTACTACTTTGCACTCTAGAAATAATGAGAGTTACTTTGAAGCTATGTAAGTATGCTTTTCATCAACCCTCACCCCCTAGTACTAGCACCCAGTGATGGTTCTAGTTGACATTCTACTGTGAAGAGTGTTCCCTTCTCCATTATTTGCTAACATTTTGTTGAGGATTTTCACATCTATATTCAAGAGGACTATTGTAGGCAATTTTCTTTTCCTATTATGTTTTTGTCAGGTTTAGAATCAGGGTTATTGTGGCCTCAAAAATTGAGTTGGGAAGTATTTCTGTTCTCCTGTTTTCTGAAAGATACTAGAAGCCCGGTGCACGAAATTCGTGCACGGAGGGGGGTTGTCCCTCAGCCCAGCCTGTACCCTCTCCAATATGGGACCCCTCAAGGGATGTCCGACTGCCCGTTTAGGCCCGATCCCGGTGGGATCGGGCCTAAACGGGCAGTCGGACATCCCTTTCACAATCCAGGACTGCTGGCTCCCAACTGCTTGCCTGCCTGCCTTCCTGATTGCCCCTAACCGCTTCTGCCTGCCAGCCTGATCACCCCCTAACCACTCCGCTGCCAGCCTGGTTGATGCTTAACTGCTCCCCTGCCAGCCTGTTTGCCCCCAACTTCCCTCCTCTGCCAGCCTGGTCACCCCTAACTGCCCTCTCCTGCAGGGTTGATCACCTCCAACTGCCCTCCCTTGCAGGCCTGGTCCCTCACAACTGCCCTCCCTTGCAGGCCGGGTGCCTCCCAACTGCCCTCTCCTGCTGGCCATCTTGTGGTGGCCATCTTGTGTCCACATGGGGGCAGGATCTTTGACCACATGGGGGCAGCTATATTGTGTGTTGCAGTGATGATCAATCTGTATATTACTCTTTTATTAGATAGGATAGAGGCCTGGTGCACAGGTGGGGGCCAGCTGGTTTGCCCTGAAGGGTGTCACAAATAAGGGTGGGGGTTCCCTTGGGGTGTGGGGTGGCCTGAGCGTGGGGCCTGTGGTGGTTTGCAGGCCGGCCACGCCTCCTGGCAACCCAAGGGGAGGCCCTGGTATCTGGAATTTATTTTCCTTCTACAATTGAAACTTTGTAGCCTGGGGCGGCAGCCATTTCTGGGGCAGTTAATTCACCTTCTACAATTGAAACTTTGTAGCCTTAAGCGGGTGGGACCAGACAGGGTGTGCGGAAAGCTTTGCTTCCCCTGTTGCCGCCGGCAACCCTGTTCTGCTCTCTCAAGCTCCATTCTGCCGCCATTTGTTTGAATTTGTTTACCTTCTATAATTGAAACTTGGTAGCTTGAGTGGAGGCTTAGGCCTGCAATGTCTATGGAAAGCTTGGCTTCCTCTGTTACCTAGGAAACCTTGCTCACTGTGGCTGTAGCCATCTTGGATTGCGGTTAATTTGCATACTCGCCCTGATTGGCTGGTGGGCGTGGCTTGGCTGGTGGGCGTGGTCTATGTAGCGGAGTGATGGTTAATTTGCATATTACCATTTTATTAGAGAGGATTGTTTAAGATTGGTGTTATTTTCCCCTTAAATATTTGTTAGAATTCATGGGTAAAACCTTTGTGAGATGGTTTTGATAATAGACTCAGTTCTTTATGTGGGGCTATTGAGATTTGTTATTACATTCGTGTCATTGTGTAAGTTGTATATCTTAGGGAATATAATTTTATTTAAGTTGTTAAATTTATTGGGGTAAAGTTGTTTACAATATTTCCTTATCTCTCTAATGCCTGTAAGATCTGTAGTGTTATTCCTTTCAGTTATGATATTGATAATTTGTGTTTTCTCTCTTAATTTTTTTTTCTTGATCATCTTGCTAGGGATTTATCAATTTTATTAATATTCTCAAAGAACCAGTTTTTGGCTTTGTCAATTTCTTTATTGTTTATTTTCTTTTTAATTGATTTCTGCTGTTTATTATTTCCTTTCTTCTAATTATATGAGTTCAATTTGTCAGCATTTTTCTAGCTTCCTAAGGAGGATACAGTAATTTTAAGCCTACCTTTTCCATTTAAAGCTACACATTTAATGTTTATATTTTTATGGTATACTGACCCTTTAATTAAGGCATGACTTTTAAAAAATCTCTGGTAGTAATCAGTATTTTGTAGTCTACTGTGATATTACTATCACCACTCCATCTTTACTATTTGTCATTGTATGCTTTACTATTTGTCATTGTATGTTTCTGTTCTTTTTTTGCTCCCAACCTGAAATATTTTACATTTAAAGTGTTCCTGCTTTCATTAGCATATAGTTGGGGCTTGCTTTTATATCTAGTCTGACAGTTTCTGTCTTTTAATTGGAGTGTTTAAGTCCATTTATGTTTAATGTAATTATTGATATATTTGGATTTAATTTTGCCATTTTGTTATTTTTTTTTTTCATTTGTCTCATTCATTTTTGTCCCTCTGTTAATTCTTTCCTGCCTTCTTTTGGAGTAGAGTATCTTTTTAGTACTGTGTTTTAATTTCTCTACTGGAGAGTTAAAAAAAATATAGTACATTGTAATAATGTAGTTCCAGCCACTTTCTTTCCTCTCTGTGCTGTTTTTCTTTTTCATGTATACTATAACATATATATTACATTATGAACCTGATATCATGGTATTGAACATATATATTACATTATGAACCTGATATCATGATATCATCCCACAGGTCTCTGTGGATCTCTTTTTTCTCTCCTATCATTTTTCTCTCTGATGTTCAGATTTCATCATTTTTATCAACCTATCTTTTAAGTTCAATGAATCTTTTTGTCATCTGCAGTTTTTTATTTCTGTTGTTGTGCTTTCCAGCTCTAGAATTTCCATTTTGACCTTTTTTATAGTTTCTAATTATCTGTGATACAGAGATTCCCTATATTTTCTTCCTTGGGCATATGTGTTTCTTTTATGCGTTGAACATATTTATAATAGCTCCTTTTAAATCCTTACCTGGTGGTTGAAACACTTGAATCATCTTGGTGTTGATAAGGTAAAGTTCCCATTAACTGCTTTAAAAAAATTATGTATCACTTTTTGCTGTCAATACATAGGTAGTTATTTTTAATTGAACACTAAACAGTATAAATGATACACTACAGAGGCTCTGGATTCCGTTTTATTTCTCCAAGGTAGTTTTTTATGTAGTAGGCAGTTATCTTGTCTGATCTCCAACTCCCAACTGTCTCCTTTGAGCAGCACTAAACTCTCTGTTCAGTTTGTTTAGTTTCTTGCTGCTGCTTTTTTGCTGGTTCCTCTGGGAACTACATGTGTAGTTTAGTAGTCAGCCAAAGAACTTGCTTGCACATCTTCCCCATTGCAGTTCACCTTTAAATGGTAGCTTCCCCTCCATTTTCTGCCTTTTGGTTGCTCTCCAATGGTTGTTTTTTTATGTGTTTCTTTTTTTCTTTACGATTCTGTAATTGTTATCTGCAAGAGTTTTATGTCTGACCAACCTAGTGTGTTATTACCAGAGTCTTGATTTTTTTTCTAGTTTTCATTTCTTTGATTAATTTTCCCATCTTTTCATTCATTATGGCCCTGTTTTCATTTTAGTCCTTGTGTGTTTTTACAATAGCTGTTTTAAAGTCCTTTTCATGGCAGCTCGTTCTAACATCTGGTCCTCGTTGGGTTTGTTTCTACTAACTGATATTTATCTTGAATATGGGTCACATTTCCCCATTTCTTCTCATGTCTGAATCTTTTATTGCCTGTAGTATGTTCTTGATGAAACATTGTAGAAATCTGGATTCTGTTATTTTTCTCTGAAGAATGTTAACTTTATTCTAGCAAACAGTTTAGATTCTGTTTCCCCTGCAGCTATCAGCAGTTGAAACTACTTTGTTCCTTTTGCCTTCAGGCTACTGCTTTTCTTTGTGAATCTGACCATCTCCCCTGTGCCTGCACAGATTAGAGTAGGATTTAATCACAGATTTGGGGGGCTTTCCCTTTCTTAGTTCTCTCATTCCTTCTTCCCAGGATTTCTAACCTCATGTGTCAGCTGCTTTGGCAACCTCAGTCTCTGTTCTCTGACTTCTTAAACCAGTTATACTGTAGCTTTTGCTTGAGGTCCAGTTACTCTGCATTGCCACGCAGAATGAGGATGCCCCAGGCAAAAAAAAGCAATAGCAATGCACATTTTACCCAGTATGGTTCCCTTCTCTCAGGGGTCTGCTCTCCTTTGTTTCCATCAACATTTGATCCATCTCCAGTGCCTACAGGTCACTTTTTGTACTGTGTCCAGCTCCTACTGTATGTCCCCCTCACCACTCTTTGGTTTTGGTCACATTACTTAACCTCTTTGAGTGTTAATTTCCTCATTTGGAAAAATGAGGATAAATAATACCTTGTCATAGGGTTTGGGGAAGGTAAAACGAGTTATTGCACATGAATTGTTCACTTTTGTGTTGGGAACACAGTGGGTCCCTCTAATGATAACCCTTGAGCTTCAGACAAATGCTTATCTGAGTAAAATTTGAAAGATATTTGGCCTTTTATTGATCATAGAACTTGACGGAACTCAAAAGAAGGTGTTTTCTGTTTTTACTTCTTGGGTATTTTGGTAATATTTTGAATATTAGCTTTTGGAACCTAAGTAGTGATGTGCAACACATAAGCTTTGGTATTTCAAGTGACTGATTTTCTTCTTTTTTATAGATCATCTGCAAACTGGCTTCAGTGCTGAGCAAGAGCACAGTGGAACGCCTGCTGCTCCCTCGATTCTGTGAATTATGTGGTGATGGGAAGCTCTTTCAAGTTCGGAAGGTGAGCACATACAGTTTCAAAACTTGAAAAATTCAAACGTTAAAAAATTCAAAATCCATGCCTGTAAAGTTTCTGGACTTCCTCAGTAGACATGGTCTGGAAGGAAAACATGGCCAGAGCGAACTGTGTGAGGAAAACATCTGAACAGCGTTGCCAGTTTTTACTGCAAGTAGGGAATGCAGAGCGCCCTGGGGGTGAGATTGTGTCTGAGTATGCCTGTGGTTCGCCTGTTGTTCTTAGGAGCGAGGGGACCTTGCTGACTGTGACCCAATGCCTTTGCCTAGACGAGCAGAGCCTTTCATTTTCTTGGGTGACTTGCCCTACTTCCAACTCCTATCCTACCCCGCCCTCTTCCCTTTTCATCGCTTGTGACTTGGTTGTCAAATTCTTCCTTTTGAAGGCCAATGCTACCCCTCCCTGAACAGCCTCATCTTCCCTCTGGTCTCTCCTCATGACTCATCAACAAGAAGATCGGTCTCATTTGGTCTTATTTACCATGCGGAGAATATGAAGAAGGGTCTCTTTTGCTCTCTCCTAACCAAATGCATTATGTATTGAGATCAATTAGGAGCCAGAAAGTGCTAGAATTTGGTACTCTATCGTAAATCTTCAGTTTCCAATGCATCGGAGGCACCTGGGCGGTGCTGTGTGGGCGATGGGCTTAGTGAGTGCTTGTTAGTTGCCTCACTAGAGGAGTAATTGCTCTCAAGGTCCCTGCTTGTTAGTCTGCACAATTTGTTAAAACAAAAAAAGATGAGAATAATGGGTATGCCTTTTGCCTTTTTAAGGTATGTGCTACAAATTTTGGTGATATTTGTCACGCCGTTGGACAAGAAGCCACTGAGAAATTTTTGGTACGTGAAGTTTTGCCAATTGTAATTGCTGATGCACTTGTTAAGGCACTTTAAAAATCCATCGTAGTTTTGTGTCTATGAGTCTTTTTCTTTGGAACGGCAGCTTAATTTTGCATTCATCAATTTCAAATTTCTTGACTTCTGAAGCTAATGTTTTTCATAAGCACGAGGCAGCTGGTCTGTGGAACAGAGTGGAAGCACCCCTGTCCTTCTTCCTGTGGGCCTCTTCTATTCTTCCTCCCTGCTCTTTCTAGAATATTGCTCCTCCACCTCACTCCTAGGCTTCAAAACCATGGGATTGTTTCTCGGTTTCCAGGGTAACATCCAGACCCTTCTTGGCCTTTCAGGTCCCTTCACAAGTAGCTTTCCTGCCTTACTTCCAGTCACCTTCCTCAGGTCTGAACATTGCCCCGGCCTGGGTGCGACTTCCCCGGGGCCACGCATCTGAGTCATGGGGAGGGCGAGAGGGGGCAGGGCCCAGGGGTTCATATTTTTTATCAATTCCCTCACTATTCTGAGACACAGTGGGGTAAAGCGCCAATTCACGAGTCAGCCAGTGACTCTTCTGCTTGTTACTGCCCCTCTTCGAGCATCATTCCTACCTGGTGGGACCCTGCTCCCACGGCAGATGGCAGACCCACCTTGAATATGCATATGTCTCAGTCAGGTCCTTTCTGGCTTAGACTCACCCTGTCCCCCACTGTGTCAGAAAGAGTTCATTCCTCCCTTTTCAGCACCCCCAGGACAGTTAGTTCAGAGGACTTGTGTGTCCTTCTCCACACCCATTCTGGTCTGGCTGATTCGGGATCTTTACCCTATCACATTCGCCCTTCTTGCCTCCAGGTGCCTGCCTAGGCCCTGGCCCCTGGAGAACACTGCTCAGCACATGCTTGCCTCTGTATTTGACAGGATATACTACCTAAGGGTTGAAACTTAACCTCAGAAAGGATAATCTTGAAATTGATTTGTAAATTTAAGTGCAGAAGCTCATTTTATTTTATTTTATTTGAAGTATAAGCCATGTCTCCCTGGCTAGTGTGGCACAGTTGGTTGAGTGTCTCCCATACATTCAATTCCCCTGGGAGATCAGGACACAGGCCCAGGTTGTGGGTTTGGTCCCTGGTTGGGGTATGTACGGAAGGCAACGGATCAGTGTTTCTCTCTCACATCAATGTTTCTCTCGCTGTCCCTCTCCCTTCCTCTCTCTCAAATAAATAAAAACACATGTTAAGAAAAGTATAAGCCGTGTCAACATAGTTCTGACCCCAAAGTAGTTCTTAGTGGGCTATCGCTTTGAGTACACAGGGAGTGCTACCCTCCACTTAATGTGTCTGAGTGAAGCATCATACTCACCTTTCCACAGGCGGATATTCCCGGGCTCGCTTATGCTCATTTGTGGAGCTTTTTGCTGATTATCTTATGTTAAGATATTAAAAACAAATCATATTTTTAGACAAGCTCGGGCATGGTCAGGATGGTATGGCTGTAGACCAAAGCCTTATTTTTAAAGGCAGAATTTTAAAAGAGGATATAATCATGACCTTCATACATATATAAAATGAAGATGTGTCAGTGATTTTATTAAACATATATTGATGAGGGAACCAGTAAGATATGACAAGTGGTTTCATGGAGAAGTTAAAGTGCCATACGTGTCCAGACCCTGGAACCCTGAAGTGACCTTACAAACTGGTCACATCCAGGGAGATAAGGTTTGCATGTCCGTGGACAGTTTTTAACAATTTACCTTCTATCACTAAATAACCTCAATCAGAGACCATGTGCCTGGATGGGTGAGCTTGTTGGGATAGCCACTGAATTTCAAAGTCATTCCCAGTATTTCTCTATAATCACATATTGAAGATCAGTTGTTCTGCCTTCGGGGTTTTTTCCTCCATTACCTTGTTCAATTTAACAAGTCCTTTACTGGAATTAAGAGGTAAAGGAAATGTTGCTTTATTCTGCTTGTCATAATTTCTATTGGTTTCAAATGATTCCATTTAGATTAGTATGTATTTCATTTTTTTGTCATTAATTTATGGATATGCCTTAGCGGCATCAATAAAACAGGCTCTCCGGGTAACCAGATTTGAGTAGCATGATTTTATTTGCTTTGGTAGATCCCAAAGTTCTTTGAGCTCTGCTCAGATAATGTGTGGGGGATGCGAAAGGCCTGTGCGGAGTGCTTCATGGCGGTGTCCTACAACACATCCCCCGAGGTGCGCAGAGCCCAGCTGTCCCCTCTCTTCATCCGCCTGGTCAGCGACTCCTGTCGATGGGTAAGCATGGGCCTCATCTTGGCATCTGGACTTGTGACTTTTCAGTCACTGATTGTCACATTTAGACCTTGTGAGGCTTAGGGCACCTAAAATCTCAAAAGTTTTGACGGTGTTAAGAAGGTACTCCCACTGTCACATTTATATTGAACAAATCTCATAGAAATGAGAACTGAGAAGGGAAAGACCAGAACTGTGAATTGTTACTTCTTCTGTTCTGATCTTAACTATGCTGCAATGATTAAGAAGGTCTGTTCAGATGCTTTATAAAGTCCAGAATTATTTGATGTGGGATTAATTGCCTGGAAGGTTAAAAACTACATGATAGTGCCAAATTTTTCCTTATTTTCTGTTGAAAATTGTTTATTTGGAATTTAGGGAAAGCAGTAAATCTGCTCAGACATACTTTGACAGACAGTGAGTGGCCAGGTGATCTGCCCCCACTCAACCTGAGGTCAGACCTCGCGAGTGCCACATTCATGCACTGTTCTCTCTGGTTTCAGGTGCGCCAGGCTGCCTTTCAGTCCCTGGGCCCCTTCATTTCCACCTTTGCAAACCCCTCCAGGGCTGGCCTCTATATTCGAGAGGATGGCAGTCTGAGCATCAGGTCATCACCTCAGAGTGCGGGGTCCAACTTCATGTGCAGGTCAGCCAGTGCCCGCAACTGTGTTGACGCCACCTCAGCCTGGTAAGCTCCAGCCCAATAATTACTAGGATCCCGCTTCACCTCAAGCGTCCACCTAAAATTCTAGCAATTATCTCCTCTGGAGTTTCAGTAACAGTGACCTTCTGGGCAAGATGGAATATTAGAGCTTTAATTATGTAAAGAAGGAAAAAGTAATTGCAATAATGGTTTTGAAACATGACTACTGGGTTATAAATAATGAAGCTACTGTGTCTCCTAAATTTAGATAAAATATTCATTGAGAGCAGTGATTAAATAACCTATAAAGAAAATTTTCTCTTACTTTTTGATTAATGAAGTTCTTTGGATAATGTACATGGGAAAAATGTACTTTTGTGCCATAGAATATTACATGCCCATAACGGTGAGATTCCTGACCCACTATCAGTAGACCCTACACTGTTTTTCTAGTCAATTCTAGTGATTGATCTTGGATTTGTTAAATACATTTTCTAAGGATGGTGGGTGCATACTAACAAACCATTGGAGGTAGTAAACAGGCATCTCTCCATTGGTAACATTACACGGAGTGTGAGAGTAGGTAGATCACATCCCAGTACCCATCCTTTGTGAGATCGGTCACCCTCCTCCACCAAGACTCAAGGAGTCCCTGCTGTAGCCTGGGGCAGGGCTTCCTCATCAAGACTTTCCAATGGTTAACCACCAGCCAGCACTTGCCCACTTCAGCCCCTTTCATTTTCTCATGCCTGCCCCCTGGTGGAGGTCCTAAGAAGCAGTGAGTGCAGGTCTTGCTTCTGAAGGTGTGCCCGCAGAAGCTGGGCTCTTCACCACCAGTGTATACGTGTAGTGGAGGGATTGGCTGCAGCTCCGTGTGGCATTTTCAGTGTACATCATTCTTCCAGTGGGGCAGAGGGAACTGCTTGGACCTCTCATCCTCTCATGACACTGTTATCTTCTGGGAGACACAGCATGCTGGGCGGCCAGGTCAGGAGGAGGACCGGGCTTGTGAGCATGTGGACCTGTGTTTGCCTACTTTACTTCCAATCTATTACTTGGTGCTAAAAGTTTGCCTCCCTCAATTTAACCCAGTTCAACACAGCCAAGGCAGATAGAGGCACATCCACCCGTGGGAGGCCCATCAGGGGGCACCAGTGGTTTCCTGCACGTCAAGAGCTCCTGTGATGGCCCAATGGAAAACCCAATGGAAGACTCCGGCCTGGCTGAAGCCGAGGTGACCAGTGCCTTCTCGAAGCTCCCTGATATTAACAACCTCCCCATCAGCAGTCACCCTGCACCTGATTCCTGGCCCTGCCCAGGGAGACCTGAGGATGCATTCAGTAATTTCCTTTATTGGCGAACTCCTCTCCCTGACATAAGCCAGGACTTGGAGTTGTTTCTGAGTGCGGCTGTGCCGCAGCAAGAAGGCCGCTGCAGATCTGAGCCCGTGTGTGGCAGCTATGTGGCCAGGAGCGAGATTCAGAAAGTCCTCGACAGTTTGCAGGAGCACATGATGAACAATCCAGATGTTCAAGGTCAGTGTTATCCACAGTGAAAGGGGAGATGGACGGGGTATTTCTGGGGTGTGCGTCACACTGGCCCGTGTCTTGCTGTATCTGTTCATGTACTTATCTTTGGTGACATTGTACACACATCTCACCACAGCCAGAACCTCAGCATCTCCCTGCAGGTAGCCGCAGGGGTCCTGCCTCCTTGCGAGCAGCGTGCAGGTCTGACGTCAGTCCTAACAGGAGCGAGAGCTCTCGGGCGTATCTGTAGCAGTGGGGATTTTATTAGCTCCTCGGCCACTTTTACAATCTTTGCTGTGTTATAATGCCTTCTAGTTATGAACAGCTATGGCTGCTGCCCCTCTTGGGGCATTAACTCAGTCCTCAGCTAAACTTTGAGGTTCTGTCTCAGCAAGGAAAAGGACAGCTTCTTCTTTGGGTATTTTTCATTTTATGACTAGTACTCCCACTGAGCATCAGATCAGGGAGCCAGGCCCTGCAATCCATATCCATTATCACGCCTCTTCTTTCTTGAAACATTGCTATATTTGTATTCTTCCCTGAGTTGGGGAAATTGGAAAAAAACAACACTTGCTGCTGTTGCTGGGCAAAGATTTGTGACGCTTTCGGGAAAGGAAATGTGAAAATCCAGTTAGCCCTGTGATTATTCTTTGTCTTTAAATTGATAAAGGAAATTAAGTCAGTGTTTGCTAAAGGAATGAGCACATGTTACATATCACTTCTAATAGCCGTAGACAGAGGTCTGCTTTTGGAAAACGTATTTCTAAAACTGCATTAAATTCCATGCTGGGACCCGGCTGGGTGCTGGGGCAGCAGTGCGGACACTTGAGGTCTTCATGGTCAGGTGGAAGGGATGGCAGGGGCTGGGCCAGGAGTTTAGGGCAGGAAGCTGATTATTCTGGGGGACAGAAGGAATGTCTGGGAGGAGACCTTGCAGAGCAGTTGACATTTGACAAGGGCTTTAAAGGATGGCTAGGGCCCTAACTGGTTTGGCTCAGTGGATGGAGCGTCGGCCTGCAGACTCAAAGGTCCCAGGTTTGATTCTGGTCAAGGGCATGTACCTTGGTTGCGGGCACATCCCCAGTAGGGGATGTGCAGGAGGCAGCTGATCAATGTTTCTCTCATTGATGTTTCTAACTCTATCCTTCTCCCTTCCTCTCTGTAAAAAAATCAATAAAATATATTTTTTAAAAATAAAATAAAGGACGGCTAGGAATCCACTGTACAGAGAAGTTGAGTGATGAGTCTCATAGGTTCTTTCAGGTCCCTGAAATTATTTTGTAAAATCTTACATGTACATGCATACTTAAATTCTATATAAAAAGGACCCACACGCTGCTTTAGTGCTCAGAGGGATCTGTGACCCCCAAAGATTCAGAAATAAGTGGCACCTTAGGTATTTGTAATTGGAGATGTTGCTCAGGCCATAGGGAGGCCCTGGTGGGTGGCACTGAGGAGGTGCGTCCTTGTTCTGGGCACAGCAGGGAGCCAGCTGCATGCTCTAAGCATTTTAATGAATCTTGGGGTCTGTTGAATTTAACCAGTAGAAAACAGAATGCAGGAAGTCTTGTGTGTGCATGTTTGGAGGTTTGTGACATGGAAACGTTTGTGTTTATGGAAAGATATGTAGATATGTCATCTAAACTGTTATGGGGGTCTCAAACAGTCATGCTGTGGACAGAAAGCATGAGCCGAGCAGGGTGAGCAGGACCATGACTCACTTGTGTGCACATAGCAGGATTGATTCCTGCACGTGTGTGCGCTTGTGTGCACCCATGTATGTGTGGCGGAGATGGCAGCCACCCTGCTTTATAAATGAGGGTGCAGAACCCCCCTCCCTGAGTCATTGATTCCTGCACGTGTGTGCGCTTGTGTGCACCCGTGTATGTGTGGTGGAGATGGCAACCCTGCTTTATAAATGAGGGTGCAGAACCCCCCTCCCTGAGTCAGTGGACCTCCCAGACATCGGCCTTCGGTAACATTGTATTGTCTTCCTGTGAAAGATGATGGAGTCGAGCTCTGATTTCCCAATTGAGGCACTTCAGGTTCAGATTTGATGCTGTGTGCGTGGCTGACGTTTAGTTGGAGTCGTTAAGGTTAATGGTGGTAAACATCACAGCTTGACTGAGTGCTCATTCTGGGACCCCAGAGCATGGTTACTGTAGGGACAGATGTGAGGAAAGTGAGTGCATGTGCGGTGTGCCCACATCCACAAATCAGATAAAGTTATTGAAATTCTCGAAACTTCTCTCCCTGCAGCTCAAGTTCAGGTGCTATCAGCTGCACTGAGAGCCGCACAGCTGGACTCTGTGAGTGAGCCCGAACGCCCGCTGGCAGACAATCTGAGTGCAGTGTCCCTTTTACATCCCAAGCCGGCCTCTGACAGCTGGCCGGCTCCATCGGCCTCGTCCCTGCAGAGTGAGGCCTCCGTGGCCAGGATATTACCAAGCACAGTAAGTCTCTGGCCTCTCCCTCAGCCACTGAGGATGTGACAGAAATCTCAAAGCTGCTGTTTCTCTTATTAGTAGGTCCTGGTGGAGATGATAAATGGCAGGTTTAATTTTATTCTTAAGGTCATCTTTTGGATAACTAGACAACCAATCAATTGGGTGATTGATAACCCTGACTCTCCTCCACAGAGACAAGGTGGGGGACCAAAAGGACCTTCCCTCTTCTCCGAAGATGATGAGACCTGCTTCTTGGGGGAGGGGTTAACCAGATCACTGCCCACCCGGGGTTAGATCTTTGAGTAGGAGTGGGAAGTGAATTCCTACAGCCCCTCCAGGTTGAAGTTGACAGAGGCCTTAGAAGTTGATCACAGCCTCCAGCCCTCACCTTAGAGGCACTCTCTCAACACACGGTCACTCCTGCAGTGGCACTAGCATGCTGTGTCTGCGGGAGAGGTTTGGACAAGCCCACAGACCCCTCCTCCCTTCCCTGTAGTCTGGAACCAGCCCCGAGAGACGACTCCCATCCTGGGCGAGTGCCTTGTTTCTTAGTTCCATCTCTCCAGAAGCTTCCTAGCTGCTTTTGGTGGGAGGCTCCAGTGCCTCCCTAATTCCCACTAAACTTGCACTTGGACCACCTAGAGCTGGGGTCCTTCACAGGTCAGGTGAGACTAAAGAATTAAAATTAGGGAGGGGCCCATGATCAGTGTCACGGGCATGTCGGCACCTTCTCATTTTCATGTGCCTTAATGGAGGCCAGAGGCCAGAATACCAGTTGTTTCTCATTTCACACAGTTTGTAACTTGGTTTTAGCATTTCAACTAACGTATCACCTCCCTTACCCGCTAGGCCTGCTCAATAAAATTTAAATAGCCTAAATATAAAATGTTTAAGAGTTTGTTAAGGTTACTCTTGATTAGTACGAAATAAGGTGATAGCCTATTTTGCTGGTTTGTTTAGAAAAATAGGCAAGAAAACTCATGTTACCCTTGTTGAAATCATAAGTGTTAGGTAGATAGGAAGGTGTGGCCACGTTTACCTTGGTGGGACGGTGACAGTCTTCAGGCTTCCCTGTCATATATGGAAGTGGACAAAAGAAAAAAGAACCAGTTCCTCACCCTGGCGGGTGTTGCTCAGTTGTCAGAGTGTTGGCCCCACACTGAAGGTCTCAGGTTCAATTTCTGGTCATGGTCAAGGGCATGTACCTGGGTTGTGGGTTCACTTCCTGCCCGGTCAGGGTAAGTGGGGGCGGCAACCAGTTGATGTGTCTCTCTCACATCAATGTTTCTCTCTCTCTTTCTCTTCCTCCTTCCCTCCCCACCCCTTCCTCCCTCCCACTCTCCCTTCTACTCTCTGAAAAAGCATTGGGAAAAATATCCTTAGGTGAGGATTAACAAAACAAAACAAAACAGAACAAACAAAAAAGGAACTGGTTCCTCCGCGTTGGCCCTTTTGTGAGGAGGTTTTAAAGGGCCCCTGTCTTTGGTTCTTGGTTTGTGGTGTGGGACATCAGGGGTCTTGAATTTGCAGCTTGACTCTTAGGTTCCAGTGGGATCAGTCAGGATGTTTCCAGTTGTAAAAGAAAGAAAAGGAATCGAAAAACTAAAAAAGCTTAACCAGTAAGGGCTGTGTTCTTTCGCACAGTGAACTGGAGAGGAGCTGAGGCTCGGGGCTGGCACTTCAGGTCCAGAACTTGACCCCATTCCACGTGTCCACTCTGCCATCTTGGCTCGCCAACTTAGTCCCGAAATGCCCAGTGGGAGGAGGGGCCTCCTTTTCTGACTTGTCACTTGACTGCGAGGCGGTTTTCTGGGGAAATGACCTCTCAGTACCTCTGGGGGCTGCCTGGACTTGTGGTGGTTACAGAAACCTAAGCTTGGCTCCTGAAATAAGTGCCGTACTTATAATTCCAAATGAAGACTTTGGAATAAAATTAATTCCTGAAAGAAGAAAAATGATTTATTATTTATTAATCTATGTGAATTTATTAAGTTGGAGAAATTGAGGTCTTAGGTTATCATACCAAAGCGTTTCTGTTTTATCACGCCCTTTATTAAATAAGCAGTACATTTCAGTGGAGACCTTGGGGATTGAAGGTTCTGGTAGCGTGTCTCAGCCAACAAAGCGTCTATCGGTGTATTAATCGACTCTCCTGGATCATATATTGAGCTGATTTGTCAAAACCTATTAAGCTGGCAGGCAGTGTGACATTTCCATGCAAGTAGGGAACCCATGTTATGGTTGGAGCAGAAGGTCAGGCCCATCTCAGTTAACGTTAGTCAATGATCAGAGACCAATATGTCACCGTTGAACGTTCTTGCACATCTTAATTGTTAACCTAATGTAAGGGTTCACCAGCAAATATGAAAAGTGTTTGTACATGTGAAAATTCAGAACAGCTCTCCGAGTACACGCTCCTCATCAATCACATATTTTCACTCAGATTAAATGAGTCTGCCAGTGCCTCTCCATCCTCTCTCAGGCTCAGCACCGATGCACTCTCCATTTCCTGGGCAGTGCTGTATGTGTGTGCTTCTCCATTTCTTGAAAACCTCACCCTGCTTTCAGGAGTGGTCCATGACTTAAATGTGCAATTGTTACTTAAGGGCTGTGGTTAACCACACTGGAGGTCCTGGGGCTTGAAGAATGGTAAACACAGCCTCCATTTGTTGGTGCATGCCAGCGTTAGCCTGTCTTCTGTAAGGGCCTCAAGCAGTTTTGTTTTTTTCAAATATATTTTTGTTGATTTCAGAGAAGAAGGGAGAGGGAGAAAGAGATAGAAACATCAATGATGAGAGAGAATCATTGATTGGCTGCCTCCTGCATGCCCCCTACTGGGGATTGAGTCCACAACCCAGGCATGTGCCCTGACTGGTTCATAGGTCAACACTCTACTACCAAGCCACACTGGCCTACCCAACATCATATAGAACTATGCAAATGTATTTTTTTAATACCTGGAGAGAGAGCTTGACCTAAAGGGAAGCTCTGGTCTTGGTTCGCATAAGTCATTCCTGCCATTGAAAGAGGGCTCCTTGAAGGGGGCAGTAGGACAGCTTCCACGGCAGAGCCAGATGGTAACATGACCCGTCCCTTTTGCAGAATCCAGGCGAGCCCTGCCATGGAACCCGTGACCATCTGGGGACCCAGCAGTGGCATGACCCCGTCCCACTTGAGGAGAATAAATCTAAACTACAGGTTTGTTCCTTGAAAAGAAAGCAGCTTAAAACTTTACATTTCTCTGGGAGTTAAATTTAAGAATGGACACTGGAAGCAAATATTTTTCTTCCATCAATATTCATGACATATCATACTTTACAATCTGTGGTGCTAATATTTCCTCTCTAATGTAAAAAAAATAGTAAACTCCAAAGTAGTGTTTAAAATCTTGAGTAATCTAGAATAGTATTTTAAAGTAAATCAAACATAAGAAAAATTTTGACATCTCTGCACAAATATTTAATGTCTGTTTATATAAGTCATTTTGTTTCTTTGTGTGTGAAAAGTTTTTGATGGCTTTTTTTTTTTTTTATCAAACTGTGCTTGGCTTTGTTCTGTCTTGTGGATTGCCTTCTTGTGCTATGTGAGTTCTCTTCAAGGCTTTTAATTTTTGCATCCCATTACCCTTACGGAGACAAAGGTAAGGGGGTGCTGTCTCATGAAGGCAGCATTCCATCAGTTGGAAAGAATTAGTAATGGTCGAGTGTAGGGGCTCAGGCCCTATGTGCTGGGGCAGTTATAAGAAAAGATAGTTTCCATTCTCAAGAGCCATGTGCACCAGACAAACCAACATTCTAGACTGTTCTTTATGACATCAAACATTGGATGAGTTTAGAAAAGGTGAGTGTGGACATTGTTTTAACTTCAGTCCAAGTAGAAAACTGGAGGAACAAGAAGTTCACCAACTTGAAGCTTCAGAAAGGCCTCTTGCGTTTTCTGATTTTCTGTTTTTACCTCCAAGTTCCAAACTCCTTGCTTTTTGTGTCTTCTCTTTCTTTCCAGCAAGCATGATGGTTTCCTTTCTCTCCTGTTTCCCAGGATATTATTCCTCAGCCCCTATTGGATGAGTATGTGTCGATGACCGACCCAGCTCGAGCCCAGACTGTTGATAGTGACATAGCCAAGCACTGTGCATACAGCCTCCCAGGGGTGGCGCTCACGCTGGGCAGGCAGAATTGGCACTGCCTGAAGGATACATACGCAACACTTGCTTCCGACGTGAAGGTAAGAGTCGCACATGAGCATAAGTGAGTCATCTGATGAGGAAGCTGCAGCTGGGCTCATGGCCTGAATTTACGTGGTCGTGGCTGCCACGTTTACTGGTCTCTGAGAAAAGAAAGCTTTAAGTGGCCAACACCTGGCAGCCTCAGTTTTACTCCAGAAATAGCCCTCACCTTGTGGTAACATGGCGCTGTGCTTGCTTTCCGTGGCTTCTGTCTGCTGTGCACCCAGTGGAAGGTACGTAGGACCCTGGCCTTCTCCATCCATGAGCTGGCTGTGATTCTCGGGGATCAGTTAACGGCTGCTGACCTGGTACCCATCTTCAATGGATTTTTAAAAGACCTGGATGAAGTACGAATAGGAGTTCTTAAACACCTGTATGATTTCCTAAAGGTAGGAAGAAGGATTAAAAAAACAAAAACAAACCTCTCCTCTTCAAAACAGTTTTTTAAACCCTGCATGTGTAGAGTATCAGAGGGGAAAAAAACCACCACCCACAGGTGTCTGTGTTTTTCAGTTCAAACATACCATCCAAAATCTTAGAGTAGGTGTTGTTCTTTTGGTGAGGGGAGATGTTGTTATGCCTCTCCTCCTGTCTCCCTGCGCCTCCGAGGTCTAATTCTGCGGGGCTGTGGACAGGTAGGCCAGCATGCTCCCTGAGTCAGTGGGGGTCTGGCCCAGCTCTGAGCCCGGCTGGAATCCAGCTCACTCTGCATGCAGGGCATTTCTGCAAGATGTTGCTGCTTCCCTGCTTTTTTTTTTTTTTTTTCCTAAAGGAATGATGAGTGCAAGAATAAGAATTTAAAAATGACAGAGAAACGAAGTACATGCATCCCCGAGTTGAGCTGCCTGGAAGGGCTTTGGTGCCCAGCTTAGGTTCTCCTGTGGCACAGGAGCCGGCGAGCAGGGCCCACGCCCGGGAAGCAGCCATGGTGCTACCTCATGAACACACACAGACGGGGCTTCTCAAGGCGGGAGTCCTGCAGGAGGAAGAGCTAGGGGTACTGGGGACACCCAGGTCTCGCAGGAGCCCAGGGAGAAGGCTGGAGGCACTCAGGGCGGCATGGCGCATGTTCACAGCAGCATCCACACAGCCCCACTGGGTGGTCCAGGCAGCAGGGGAAGGCACAGTTCTTGCTGGTGACAAACGTATAATCTGAAGTAAAATGCAACAGTATGTGTGGGCTCATGTTGAGGGATTATATATTTTTATTTATATATACATTTTTAAAAAATAGTTGCTTCATGAAGACAAGAGGAGAGAATATCTTTATCAGCTTCAAGAATTTGTAGTGACCGATAACAGCAGGAATTGGAGGTTTCGATATGAACTAGCAGAGTAAGTAAAACCTGTGTGGGGCTATGAGAAGGCAATTAGATGGAATAAGTCTTCATTTTCCTACCTTGTAATTGATTTCTAAACTAGCAGTAATAGTGTTCTTTGGGATAAAGAGATTATGTTTTTATTAAGGGATAAACCAAACTCCAAAGCTCTAAGTTACAAATACCTCTGTCTCCGGGGAGACATTCATTTTCAGATGAAGACAGGGCCCGAGTCACTTTGGAATTAAAGTGTTCTGCTGTTCTATAAAGCAATTTATTCGAACCAAATAAAAGATGAATCACCCACTCTCCAGTATTTTCCTATTAATCGGAGCAGTTTTTTTTGCCAGCGCTTTCTTGAACATTCTGAGTGTAGCCTTCTCTGCAGGGCACAGTGTGGTTTAGGCACTTCAGCTTCCAAAGAACATGACGCTGCAGTGAGAGATATGAAAAGGTCTAGCGCAGATGAGACCATTATTAAATAAAACCGTCCCCCAAGGTGGCTCAGATCTGTACCTCATTTTGTGTGTGAAGGAGTTATTTAATTCCGTCTGTGCCGGTGAAGGGAAAGGGAAAGGTTTTAGCGATTCTAATAGAGTGAAAGCATCACTTTAAATAATTCTCCTTCCCGAGGTGCATAATGTGATTTCCACAGTATCGAGTGGATTTGTTTGTGGTGGTGGTTGTTTGGGTTTTAGTTTTCACCTTGTCGAGATTTATTTCAGTATCTTTAGTTTTCATTTTCCTGCCTCTCAACTAGAAATCTCTCAAATAATTATCTTCCCTGTAGAAATCCATCAAGCTTTTGCAGCTATTCAGGATATGATTTGGCCGATGCCGGGGGCAAACTAAAAGATTTTCTCTTTGCTGTGATCTTTAATCATTATGCTTAATTTGAGCGATTGAGGTTTTAGTCATTATGCTATGTTCCCAGCGTATATAAGAGAACAGAGACAAAAATAGGCCCAAGTTTTTCACGAAAGCATTGTGCCCTCTAGCGGCAGTGTGCGGAAACTCGGCCAGGTCCGTCTGGGGGCGGGCTGACCAGCTTTCCAGGGCTGGTGCTGGGGCTGGGGACTGGGTTGGGGGCGGAGAAGGGGACGCGGCTGGGGATGGGGACGGGCTGACGTGCTTCCCGGGAACGGGGACAGGGTCAGGGGGCCGGGGATGGGCTGACCTGCTTCCCGGGTCTGGGTACCAGGGACCAAGGGACCTGAACCCGGACAAGACCCGTTTGGGGATGGAGCTGAGGTGTGGTGTGGCTCGGCTAGCATGGCCCGGCAGCGTTATCTCTGAGCGCTGTCTCCCATATCGGCCTTGGTTATATTGAAGCCAAAGCCACTGATAAGAATTCTGTGCTCCTGTGCCTGTGATACTGGTATCATTTTCCTGAAAACAGTGCTTTTTGATATGAAAATATTCACCAGCACTCCTGGCTTCTGCTTCTAACTTCCTTCAATCTCTTTTTCATTTCCTTTTGTTGCCAGTGTGGAAATAATGCCATTTATTTTCATAGCCTTCTCCCCATCCCCGTGTATAAAGCAGTGAGAGCTCTGTAGCTGATTTCCCCACCAGCCCTAGGATGAATTCCCCCCTTGGAGTAAATCGCTGTTATTTCTCTCCAAGCGGACCGGCTGCGTTTGAAAAGCTCTGCAGAGCCGCAGCCGGCCAGCAAAAACAGAAATTTAATGTGCAGCTCCAGGATCACTGTGGAGGCAGTGAAATCTCATCAGTGTTCCTTCGTCTGTTGATCTTTGGGAATTTCAGTGTTCTGGCTATTTTTAGGTTATCTGATTTTTAAAGTTTTATGTGCTTTCCAACTGATAACCTAAAATTGAAATAGTAAATCCCTATTCATAAATTTCTCAACCCCTGTTTTACCAAGTTTAATTTATGTCCCTTTTATTTGATTTGTTTGTGTGTATGAAATGAAAAATTCAGATTTTTCCCCCCCTTTTCTTTGCGTGGCCATTTCACTCAGTGCTCTGCTTTCGGCATTTCCTGGACTGGAAGCCTCCCTCGGTCTTCATTGCCCTTCCTGCCAGCCTGGCTGTTGTTGTTTTTTTTAAAATCTATAAGATGAAGTAGGAGTAAAGAGAAAGAAATAAGATGGGTTTTTTGCCTCCCAAAACAATTTCTTTTTCTTTTAATTTTCAGGCAGCTGATACTGATTTTGGAACTCTATAATCCCAATGAGGTTTATGATTATTTAATGCACATTGCCTTAAAGCTGTGTGCAGATAAAGTTTCCGAAGTGCGGTGGATCTCCTTCAGACTAGTAAGGAATCATGGCCTTTTCTGTTTATGATTTTTGGAAATATGGATATTTATGTCTCTTCCATTTTTAACTCCTTTATTTTTTTCTGGGCTTAATTTGTCAGTTTACCTATGAAACCAGCTTTTATATTTTGGAATTAGGAACTGTATAATAGTTTTACCAGTTTGTAAGATATCCTTTTTGTTAAGCTGTATGTTTCAGGGATGGAAATTGTGGGTAAATCATTTTATAAATGAAACCCTTTAAATAGTGGCTTAATGTTTCTGTTAAACCCGGGTTGGGTTTAGTCTACAGCATGATTTTATAGAAAAGTAGTTAGGAACAAAGTAGATCCTATTTGATATGGGTTTATACCAGCTGAAGACTGGGGGTAAGGAGGAGAATCTCATTTGAAAATATTATTGATTTACTAAGATATTCTAATGGTGTTAAAATTTTATAAAAATGACATGTTCTGAAAGATAATGATTTAGCTATTATGCAAGGGGACATTTTCTCAGGTTTGGAATCTTAAGATTAATAATGTATTTTTTTAGTTTCAGTCCCTTGTTAAATTTTATTTTAATGAAGGGCTTTATGTGTGTTTGTGTTTGTGTCTGTGTATTTCTATATATTTAAACATTTTTTTCCTCTGTGTTCTAATGATTACTATAACAAAAATTACCTTCTCCCATGCTTATAAATTTATTTTAAAGATGGAAGGGTACATAAAAATGTCTAGTTTCCATATAAAGTAGTATTCATAATTCAAATAGATGGCAGCATTTTACATTTGCTCTTCTGATTTTTTTCACAGGTTGTGGCAATTCTGCAGAAGTTCTATTCAAACAGTGAAAGTGCTTTGGGGGTAAATTTCATCAATGAACTCATCCTAAGGTTCCGGCACTGTTCAAAGTGGGTCGGAAGGCAAGCTTTTGCTTTCATTTGCCAGGTGAGCCTGGCCTGGGGGGAATCTAGCCTGGGCACACAGTTGCCATGTGTTGATATCCAGGTGCCCCAGATGAAGAACCCAGGCCTGAACTTGGGGATCAGTGGACCAAACCCCCTTATCTCACAGCAGATTGGAACCAGCCCAGTCAGGCACAGTGACTCAGGGCCAGCCTGTACATGCACTTGTCCTGTAGATATTGATGGAGCACCTACTATGTGCCAGGCATGCTCTTGAGGCTGGAGACAGAGAGTAAACAAGCTCCTGTCCTCCCTCCTCCCAGCACCTTCCATCGTGAGGTGAGGGCCAGACCCAGAGCCCTGCTCCTGTCATGTCCAGTCCAGGGCTGTGTGCATCTCTGCCCCTCACCGTAGCCAGCTGCCTAGGAGGGAAGGGGGCGTAGTGAAGGACAGAGCAACAGGTTAGGGCAGAGACTATTTAATATTGTTTAAGTGAAGTTCACGTCAGCCTGTCCAGCTCCTCAAATCACCCTCTCTACTTAGCATCTTGGACATGAGGGTGTGCTTCACGTTTGGCTGAGGAGGGTGGCTGCCTCTGTGTGCCAGGTGTCTAATCCTCAGGATTAAGATCTACTGTGTGTTGAGCTTGGTACATCCATTTAAGAGTGATTTTTAGATGAAACAGTTGAAGCCCAGAGAGGTTAAGTAACTCGCTCAAGATCACACAGGAAGTATTTTATGCTAACGTGCTATTTTAAAAGTCTTAACCTTTCTTTATGCACATTTTCGAGCATGTATGAAGGTAGAAGGACTAGTGTAATGAATCTTGGAACTCGCCACCCAGCTTTGTCAGCAGTATAGGAAAGCCATGATTGGACTCCACCTGACCTCAGACCCCCTTCTTGCCCTCCTGACCTCTCCCACCGAAGGACTCACCAGGGCCCTTGTTGGGCTGGAGGGGCGTCATAGGGGCACTTTGGCCATCACTTTGAGAAGTGCCAAATTCATAGGCTTGTAAAGAAGTTGGTGCTCCAAATCATTTTTGGAGAAAGGGTGAATGAGGTGTTTTTGCTTTTATCTTTAAACTAGTGATCCGGTACATGGATTTGTGCACATTGAAAGGAAATTAATTAGAAGGTGGCTGGTGGGGTGGGAATGGGCGAGACGGGCTGGACATGCCCTGGAGCCAACCTCCTGTGGTCCCTCCCTGGTGTCTACAGAGTCACCGGGGTCTCTCCGGCCAGAGGGGTCCCTCAGCCTGGCCTGGCATGTGGGGATCGGGCTGAAACTGGCTCTCCGACATCCCCTGAGGGGTCCTGGAGTGCGAGAGGGCACTCTGCAAAGTTGTTGTCGTACAGGGTGTGAAATGCAAATGCAAGTGTGCAGTAAACCAGATCCAGGGCCTACAGTGCCCCAGCAACAACATAACCCATGGCCGAAGGTGGAGTCATGCAGCCCTGCGAGGAATTGGGCTCTCTCCTCTCTGGTTTTGGGGTGTGTCACCCAAGAACCACTGCTGCCAAGTCACTGCAGCTCGGCAGCTCCTGTGTTGAGCGTCTGCCCCCTGGTGGTCAGTGTGCATCATAGCAACCAGTCAGATGGGTGGAGGGACACTTAGTATATTAGCCTTTTATATACATAGATTCATCTCAGATTTAGAAACTACACGATGAAACAAAAGTAAAAGATGTCAAACCAATTTTGTTCAAGAACAATTTTTTTTGCACTTTTACTAGATTCATCATTAAAGATTTAGAAAACCCACAGTAACACGAGTGCAAGGAAAGGGCGCAGCCAAGACTCCCCGCTAAGGGTCATGTTGATTATTACTAAATGCAGCCCCAGGGAGAGAGCACCGCCTGGAGGTTGAGGGCCGACTTAGAGCCAAACCACCGGTTGGAAGCCTTGGGTCAAGCATCCTCTCTGCACCACCTTTGCACCTGTGAAATGGGGGGGCAGCAGTCAGTGCCTGCCTCCTGGTGTGGTCCTGAGGCTTTAATGAGCTGATGCTTCTGAGTCACCGTGCACGTGCCGACACCTGGAGGACACTTAGTACGTGGTAGCTGCTGCAGTTCCCAGCAGTGGGAAGAGCTGTAGGAGTCAGTTCTATAGATTCCACACACCTGGTTTGGAATCTCTACCCTGCTGCTGCTTGCTGGTCACTACCACATTGGACCAGAATTTCCTCACCTGTAAAACTAGGCCGATTCTGACTCCCAGGACTAGCTGTGAGAATTAAACGTGCGAATACCGATAGGACTTCTTAAGTGGAGAAGCAACGAGCAGATGCTGGTGGTGATATAGGAGCCTTGTTAGTTGTTTACAAAAGCTGGGCACTGGATGGGGTCAGTGGCCTGGCTGTCACTTGACAAGTGTGGCCCCTGCCCTCAGAGCTTGGGTTCCAGGGAGTGCCGGAGGTGAGGATTCTCCACCCTTACTGGTGGTCACTACGCTAGCCTCTGCAAGAATGAGCTGCCATCCCCACCACCTTGCCATTGCACAGATGAGAAAACGGAGGCTCAGGAAGGTGAAGCAAGGCCACAAAGGCAGTAAATGACCAAGTCAGGTTTTGAACCTGGATCTGTCTGACTCAAAGCCTTTGCTTTCTCCACCAGATATTGTACCTCAGTGCTTGGTGAGGAGTTACAAAATGGTAACTGTGTTTCTGACCACATCAGTGGTTGAGAGTTTAAAATTAAGACACAAATGCCCCCTCAGACCCACAGATTCTGAAACTGCTTCTTTGGGATTACAGAAGTGGGTGTTTTGAGGAGAACCGTGCTGATCACCATTGAAATGTCAGTTCTTTGTCTTTTCATCACAGGCAGTGGTGAGTGAGGAGTGCATCCCTGTGGACCAGTTTGTTGAACACTTACTCCCCAGCCTTCTCAGCCTGGCCTCAGACCCTGTGCCCAATGTCAGGGTGTTGCTCGCCAAAGCTCTGAGGCAGACACTCTTGGACAAGGGTACGTGCACCAGCTTTCTGAGCTTACACATCTTAAACTTTATCAGGTAGCAATGATTTCCTAGAGAGGTTTCCTCTCTAGGAAATCATGGCAAGTCATGTGATAGCACACTTCCGATTCATGATATAACAACTTCACTTTCATGTATATTTTATGTTATTCATAAAAGGACTGAGGAAATCAACATGGTTCAGTTTTTACATTTAATCAACATGCTAAAATGCAAAATATTACATATCTTGTAGAAAAGAAGGAAACTACAAATTTTGTTATGATATAAATATTATGAAAAGTAGCAAATTTAAGCCTGAACTACAAGTAGGTTTTAATGGTCTGGTTTTGTAGTCAGTAAGAAAAAATACATTGCTCAACCCGGTCAGTTATTTTCACCTGAACAGGACTTAGTATAAGGTAGGGACCTTGGATAGTTCACTTCTACTGGAGGGAAGAAAAGATAATAGTGAAAGTTTTTTAGTTATAATTTTCTAAATATGCCTACCAATTCTTAGGAGTATATCTTTAAAATTTAGGATATACTCTTTGATTAAAGCAATTTTATCACTTTAAAGGACTTATTTATATGATAATTCTTTGAAAAATGATGTATTGTCCTGAGATTTGGTTTAAGAACCCCCAAAGTAGAAGATGTTTTAGAACACAATTCATGGCACATGTGATTCAAACTCATCGTTTCTCTCTCTAGCATACTTTAGAAATGCCGGCCACCCTCATCTTAAAGTCGTTGAAGAGACCATCTTAGCTTTGCAGTCAGACCGGGACCCAGATGTCTCCTTTTTTGCCACCCTGAAGCCAAAGCGGGGGAATCTTGTGGACACTACCATGCTGGGGAAACAGAATTGAGCTCTGGGATCGCTCACAATCGTTCCTTCTGTACTCGGGGCACATTTCTCATGTAATCGGACCTGCTGAGGGAGGGAAGCTTCTGAAACTCTGACATCACACAAGTGACCCCTTTCCCACATGCAGTCATGGGCCTGCACCTGGGACCGGCCTGTGCCATGCTCTGCGCCTCACCTACCTGATCCAGGGTCTGAAAGGTCCTAGAACCAGGTGGTTAAGTGGGTGTGGGGCCTCCATAGCCTCAGGTTACTCATAAGCAGTTTGTTTTCTCTATTATAGACTCTATTATTTAAAGCCTCCCCAAATAAAGTAGTTTATTAGAAGTTTTTCAGTCTTTAAAGACTTGCACATTTGGCTGCCTTATGCTTTCCTAAAAAATGTAGTTTATGGTATTATATTTAATTTTTATCTGAAATGCTGTACATATGTAAATAACTCTTGACAGGAAGAAAAGATATTAATGTAATATTAGCCTCCTATCAGTGAACAAAACAAATACATCATTTAAATTTATGCTCCACTTTGAGTTGTGGCAAATATAGCCCAATTTGTTTACTTTTGAAAAATGCGATAGTTAAAGAAGTCTACTAAAGAATGATTTGTGGCAATCTTTCTAATGTTGTATGTTTGTTATAAACTCTGGAACTTTTCTTCACCCCCTTCCCTTCTTGCAGGATTGTAGCCATAAAGCTATGTGTTGGTCTTTGATAGAGGCATGTTGCAGAAAGAATTCATTTTTAGGTGGATATAGTATCATATGCTTAAAACTCAAGAGGGAAATTGGTCATTGAGATGCATGGACATTGCCTTTATACTTAATGCTTTAGAATCTTAACCAAAAAAAAAAAAAAAAAATAGGAAACCAGTTCTGATCAGTCCATATACTTGCCCACAAATGCCAGTGGTTTGGGATATTAAATTATGATACTCTGGTACTTTCAACAATAAAGATAAATTTAAAAAAATAAATTATGACACTCTTCAAATTGATCTAAATATACAGAACTTAGATTTCATGCTTTTACAATTTGAACCAAGAAAGATGCTCTAGAATTTAAATAGTTTTTTTATTAGTAATTCAAAGTTCTATAAACATTAAATTCTATATGCTCATGTTACTTGTGTTTCCGTGTGTATCTTCTCAAAGGTGGGCTTAAGGGAAGGAAGGGGCTGCCCAGAGAGGCCCAAGGGCAGCTGCCAGGGCACGTCCGCTGTGTCATGCTTCCCTTGGAGCTTTTGTTGTCTGTCTTTTCTTTGTTTTAAATAAAATATTTGGAGCCACATATTGAATTCCCAGGTGTCCAGGATCCTCTCCCCTCCCCCCAGTTCCATGGAGCTGCTGCTTGGAACAGAAAGGGAGGCATTTCTGGCACCAAAGAAAACAGGATGCACTCGTGGGAATCTCAAAGTGTAACCAGGGTTGCGTTTTGGCAACTTCAGCAAAAAGTGGGTTAATAATATAAGCCTAACCATTGGACACAGACAACAGGGGGGTGAGGGCATGAGTGGGGGGGGGATAGGGGGTAATAGGGGGATAAGGACACATATGTAATACCTTAATCAATAAAGAAAAAAGTGGGTTAATAAATCGTAGGCTACATATTAAAAACAAAACAAAAACCTTCGATTCATTTTGTGTTCAATTTTGCCTACGGTAAGTAGATGGAGGTAGTGTTTTGCCTCAGTAACAAGCGATTTTTTTTATTGCCTACAAATTGAGATTGCCATGTTGTTCAAATCTGTTGATATAGAAGCCAGAGTAGAATTATTCAAGTGGAATCCTGTATTCTGAGCAGAGCTTAATTTTCCATTAAGGAAAAAAAGATTAGCTTCTGTTTGTGTTGTGATGTGTGGAATTCGCACGCTGAATCAACCGTGCTGGTAGACATTCTAGAGACTCCGTAAATAATTCAGCCTTTAATGTGTCAGTTTATATGTTAAAAGTTTTCTATGATGTGAATGTCTTTCCAAGGCAAAGGTTTTTTTGTGTGTGACTGTAATTTCTCTGCAAAAAGTATACTTAAAGCTTATATTTTATTCTTTTTTATTTTATTTTTATAACCACTGAGCTTTCCCTATGCTCTGGTTCCTGTGCATTGTTTTTCCCCATCAGCTAGCTTTGTTGTTGTTAATCCTCCCCTGAGGGTATTTTCCATTGATTTTTAGGGAGAGTGGAAGAGAGAGGGAAAGACAGAAACATCAATGTGAGGGAAACACAGATTGGTTGGTTGCCTCCTGCACGAGCCCAGACCACGGCCTGGCCCAGGGAGGTGCCTGCAACCAGGTATGCCTCCTTGACAGGAATCAAACCTGGGACCAGGCTGACACTCTATCCACTGAGCAAACTGGCTAAGGCCCCCATCACTCTAGCTCTTTGTGTATTAACTGTTCATGGGCCCAGGGGCTGAGTGCTTGGGATTTGACCATCACAACTGAGCTTCCTATTTACTTGAATGTTGGGCCTCCTCTGGTGAATTAATGGAAAAACACAAGATGGTTTCACAAGATCCAGCCCCCTTGAAAGCTAGTCTAACAATAGAGCCTTTGCCACGGGACGTTGCCCCTTGTTGAGTGTTTTTATCAGCACCTTTCTCACTCCAATAATTCGAGGGCGTTTTCAGAATTGATGGGTTTTGATGCAGCTTTGAGAACTCATGAAGGTCTGTCTGTCTCCCACTTCCGGAGTGGCCACATACTCCCCTACTCTCGCCCCCCAAATCTGCTGAAAGGAGTCATATTTCTGCAATTTTTTTTAAAATTTATGCTAGAAATACGGTTTTTAAGCAGAACTAAAGACTGCCTGAAGCTTGATTTAGGGCCTTGTTCAGCATAATTCCTCCAGGTAGTTGGTACCCAACTAGCAAAGATTGTATTTTACAGAGATGAGAAGAGGTCACGGTTCCCAGCAGCGGTCAGAAGCTGCCTCGTTTTCCAGGTTAAAGGAACTGACATTGAGAGCAGCCTGGAAGCTTGGCGATGGAGTTGGGGGCGCGGTGGGAGCTGGGGGCGGGGGGCGTGGCGATGCCTCTGTTGATGTCAGTAAAGCTCCCCATTGTCGTAGGGAGCGCCTGTGCCCTCCGGAACATCGTCACGTCCACGTGAGCTGCGCCTGCGTTTATTGCGGGGCCTCAGGCCCACAGAGGGGGCGACGAGGGCGGGGGCGGCGATGACGCGCGGCCTCTGAGCTCAGCGGGTGACGCACTTCGGGGACGGGGCGGCGGCGGGCATGAGGCGGGCGGCAGAGGGGGCGGCGGCCGCGGGGGGAGAGCGGACGGCGAAGCTGCAGGGGGGCGCCCTTCGCCCTGACCCTGCCGCGGGCCAGCGGGGCGGGCGGAGGCTGGGCCCCGTGGGCCGGCGGCATCTCCCCTCGAAACCCCGCGTCCGGGGTCGCACCCACAGCCTGAGCCACAACGGGGACTCGCAGGCCATGAACATGGCGCTGGACCTGGCCCCAGACGTCTTTGTCATGCGGGTGCTGCTGGAAGAGACGGGGGAGATGTTCACTGTGACAGACTGCCACGGCGACATGACGGTGCAGGAGCTCAAGGAGGAGCTGGACCTGGCGGCCGGCATCCCCCTGAACCTCCAGCTGCTCCAGTACCTGGACCAAGGTGGCCCCTTCTCCCCCCTCCCCAGCCTGCTACTCCCTGGACCCGGGTGCCCAGGCTCCTCGGAACCTGCTGGCCCTAAAGGGAAGCAGCCCCATGAGGACCCCCAGGTGTCATAACACACCCTACCCCCTGGAACCCTCCGGTGGAAAAGCAATCCCTGGCCACACAGGGTTCTCCCAGTCCCAGACAGATTCACATTAGCCTCAAATCTCAAGACAAACCTTGTCCGCAGGACGACCCCGCCCCACGAACAGCCCTGTCTCTTAGGGTTCCAATCCCAAAGCAAATCCTGCCCATGTCAGGACCCCAATCCCAAACCTTCTGCCACAGCAGGACCCCCAGCAGCTCAGACCCTCAAGCTCCCCAAGTCTTCACCAGGGACCCAAGTCCCAAAGCCAACAGTGTCCACACAAGACTGCAAGCCCTAAAAGAGCCTGTCCTCAGTGGAACCCCATAACCCAGGGCAGACCTGCTCACAGCAGGACCCCGAACTCAAAGCAAACTCCAAGTCCCTGTGCTGGACACATGGACATAAGAATCCCCAGTCCTCCAGCCAGCCATGTCCACACAAGGACACCCAACGCCAAAACAAACCTGCCCTCAAACCCAGAACAAACAACTCTCCAGGCTAACCCCACATGCCTCAGAACCCCAAATCCTTAGGAAACTGTTTATGCAAGGACGCTAAAGAGTGAAACAGCCCCTGTTCACCTCAGCACCCCAAATCCAGAACAGACCTGCCCAAGACTGAACCCCAAATTTTCAGGGTAACCATGACTGCCTTAGAACCTGGAATCCTCTGGCAACTGAGTCCACACAAGGACACTAAAGCTCAGAACAAGCCCTGCCCACGTTGGGAACCAAAACCAAGAAACTTGGCCAAGACTGAACCCCAGATCCCAGGCTATCCAAGTGACCATCAGAACCCTGAATCCTCCACCGACCGTGTTCACTGATGAGCGCTGAAGCCTGAGACAAACTCTGCCCCTTGAGAACCCATATCTGTAGGCTAACCATGCCCACGTTTGAACCTCAAATAAAGTCCCTAAGCTGCCCCTGCCTGCAACAGACTCTACCCAGATCACAACCCTAAATCAGAGCAGACATGCCCAATTCTGAGCCCCTAATCTCTAATCAACCATTTGTGCCTCTGAACCTCAACCCATCAGCCATTACTATGTTTGTAAGGATGCCAGACCCCGAAACAAACTTCCCACATCTGGACCCCAAATTCAAAGCCAACTCTGCCCACACCTGAAAGCCAAATCCCAAGTTCACCATGACCGAATACACCAGAACTCCAACCCCAAGCAAAGTGTCCTCATAAGGGGCTCCAAAGCATGAGACAAACTCTGCCCACAATAGCACTCCAAAAATCAAGTCAAACCTACCCATATCTGCACCCCAACTCTCCATGGGAACCATGCCTACATCAGCACTCCAAGATTTAAGCCAACCATATCCATGTAAGGAAGCTGAAGTTCAAAACAAACCTCGCCTACTGTATATGAGGACCCCAAATCTTAAAGCCAACTCTGCTGGTACTCGTATTTGAAACTCAAATCCCTTAGCCAACCTAATCTACATCAGAACCCCAAATTCTAGACCAAATCCTGTCTGAGTCAGACCCCCAAATTTCAGGGAAGACCTGTTCAATTCCTCACCCCCAGTTGCCACACTACCCAGGGCTACATCAGAACCCCCAAATCTTAGAACAAGTCCTACAGACACAAGGACTTCACATCCCAGAACAGACCCTTCCCAAAATGGAAAGTAAACCTTGCCTTTATCAGAACCCCAGATCTCGAAGCAAACCCTATCCACATTTGAACCCCGAACACTGGCACTAACCCAGTTCATATCCGAATCCCGATCTCAAGCTGTGTCCTTGTCCACATTAGGAGCTCAGAGCTAGCCCAACAGGAATCAAGCCAGCACCCGAAGCTCGCTGCGGCTCAACTGGGACCCCTGCGCTCCCTGCCCAGACACATCCAGTGGAGGGTAAACACCTGGTGCCCAGTCTCTCCCTCGCCATCCATCTCCTTCCGTCAGCCTGAGGACCTGGCTGTCCTACCCCGATCCCTTGGATGAGAGGATCAAAGCCCCCGGCCTCTGTCATCTCCCCACCCGTGGAAATCAACGCAAAAACACTTCAAGGAAGAGATGAAAAGCTCTGTGGCTGCAGCACAGAGGATGTGAGCGGCGGTACTGCAGACACACTGCAGTGATACTGCAGAGGCCAGGATGGAGGAGACGGATCCGAAGCAGCCCGGGCGCAGCTCGGTGCTCCCGCAAGCGGCCCCAGGGCAGCTTCTCGTCCCTAGCGCTGAGCCCTCTCACCCAGAGAAGTCTCATTGCCATGTCCCTCCCTAAACAGAACGACTCGGAAAGGCGCCTGCGGGAGCCGAGGCCCCTTCCTGTGTACTGGTTGTACGAGGAGAGTATTGGGCAGATGCCTTGGGGATTTCTGAGGCTTTATACAGAGGGAAATAGATCTCAGACCCAGTCTGTATTTAACATGTTACAAACGTGGTGAACTCTTGAAGGACTTAGAGTTCCAAAACAAGTAATTCGAAAATTACGTCTCCTGAACTACGAATGTCTGGCCCCCTTCTGTGAATTTATTTCTGCTGATGAGCTATGCTGAGCAGTAAATTCAAAAAAGCGAAGTCACAGGATTGTGACTTACCGCTGATGTCACAATCCTGTCCCTCAACCAGCACTTAGCGAGTGTTAGAAGCTTGACCTCTCTCTCGGCTGTAGTCCTTACTGTGGATGGCCAACAGGAAAGCGAGAAGGTGGGGCCACGCTGATTGATGAAATGTGGGCTCCTGCCTATATGCAACGAGCCGATGCCTCTGTGCCCACCTCAGAGGTTGCCAGGGGGGTCAAATGAGCTAATGGATGTGAAAACCTTGAGAGACACAAATCTGAAAGGGGTGAGCAAATCCGCAGATGAGGGTCGCCCTGACAGGTCTGTCGTCAGCTCTAATAATTTATTTAAGCGGGTGATAATTAGTGTTTGTGTAAGCTGAAGTCGCTGCCTGCCTGCAAGGAAGAATGTGCTCTGATTTCTTCCCGAGGAGCTGCTCAGCATGTGTGACTCGCACACTTGTCGTTCGCAGGGAAACACAGCTTTACTCCATTTCTTCAAGGTTGATGGGAAGACAGGTTGTCTTGCTTAGTCTAATTACTGATTATCCTCTGTGTTGGAACCACAAACAAGACCCTAATTAACAGATTTGCCAGCCACCACTTCCTGTTTACATCCACCATCCGGAGCCCAGAGGGACGGCGCCCAGTGCTGGAAGGGAGGGCAGGTCTGGCTGGAGTCCTGGCTTTGCCATGCACTGGGGGCTCAGGCAAACGGGAGGTGACAGGCCTCACTTGGCATGAAGATTACATAATGTGGGCACTTCTGCCCTGGCCGGGTGGCTCAATTGGTTGGAGACTTGTCCCATACACCAAGAGGTTTCAGGTTCGATTCCTGGTCTAGGCACATACCTAGGTTGTGGGTTTGACCCCCCGGGCTGGGTGTATACGGAAGGCAGTCGATTGATGTTTCTCTCTCCCATCAATGTTTTTGTCCCCCCCCCCCCCCCCCTTTCTCTCTCCCTTTCTCTCTCAAATCAATAAAAACATATCCCTGGGTGAGAACTAAAAACAAAAAAAAAAACCCACAAAACAAAAATGTAGGTACTTTTTACAGGTATGTAGTAATCACTCGATCATGAAACCCAAAAAAACACTGGTGAATTCCACCTGGAATAAATGATAATTCAATCCAAGCAGAGATGAGACTAATGTGTGGCATTGCTTATGGAGAAAGCACAGATCCAACAGATGTTTGCCATTGCTACTTCTTACCCAACGAAGACAACATTCGCCAGAGTGTTTTAGCTTGACGTCTGTAACTTGTATGACTACACTGTGCTGTGCTATATATAAAGGATAACCTAGTTACTTCAAGTTTTCACTCTGTAGAGTTTGCCTCATGAAATGACTCTAGCGACTCGTGTTTTTCGAAACAGGATGAGTTATAATTGCAGAATTTTATAAATCGTTGCCTTGGTTTTTGTGTTTGGATGTTGTTGTTTGGCTTCTCTTTGAGCCGAGCCACATTAATGTTCTGAAAGCATTAAGGACCACAGGCAGATTTGTGTGGAGCCATCACAGGAGATTAGTGCTCAAGGTTCTGAAGGTATCTTTGTGATACCCAAGGTCAGATCACCTCTTAACTAAACTAACGTAATAGTTTATCTTGAATACCCATTTTTTTCAAAGAAAAACTGATTCTCCGCAGGAATTTTGATGGATGACACTACCCTGAGGTTTCACGATGTCGTTCCCGGTGGAATTATTTCATTACATGTCTGGCGTTATGATGGATGGGCGGACCTGGTTCTGGCGGCGGTGGAAGGGGATACCAGTAAGGTGTTTTCATGATTCTTTAAATGGATATTACACTTCATGAAGCAGTTGTAAATTGTGTGTGTGTGTGTGGCGGGTGGGTGGGGGTGGGGTGGGGATCCCCAGTCTTTAATGTAAATATTTGAGTAGAAGTTTCAGAGCAGGGAGAAAAGATAACAAGGACTTACGTCCTAATGATCAAATCCTGGATCGAGTATTTCCACTCACTCATTGGGTTTGTGATTTCACTGTGTTCACTCACTTTTGACTTATAATCCACTCATGCCCCCCAAAAGAATCTGGGCAATGTGTTCTCTATTCACGTGTGTATTTGGTAAAGTTGGAAACCTAATATAACCGCCAGTGCAGCGCCCCGGATGCCCTGGAGATTCTCGGCCTGGAACACGGGCAGGTGCACCGTCCTGGCGGGGTCTGCCTTTCTCCGGTACACAGCAGGCGCCTACTGTTTGCCAAGCCATGTGCTGGGCTCCGGGGTAGGCGGTGGTGGGGCGGGGGGTGAGGGAAGGAGGTGGAAACCAGCTTGTCCACCCAATGGTGAAGACAAATCACTCAGACACAAGGGGGCAAGTGTGTGTTCTTTCTAGAAAATAAGCTTGACGAATAGGGATGAGCTGTGCGCGAGGAGACGGAATTCACTCCGGCTGGGAACGGGCTGGGGAGGCTGGGTGCGGAGGGGTCTTGGGATTAGGCCTGGGAAGGGTGAGCGGGTTTGGGGGAGGCAGGGACAGCACTGCAGCGCCCCTGGGTGGGTGCACGTCTCAGAGGAGGGTGTGGGGCGGGGCCCCGCCCAGCTGTCCGCACAGCTGCGGCCAGATCCTCCCTCACTCCTCTGTCTCCCAGGCCTCCCCAGCGACTGGGGCTGTGCCTGGACATTCTGGCTCTGGCTCTGGACATGGGTGATTCCCTTTTGTCTGAGCCAGCACCCTGCCTTGTGCACAGTCAGTCTCTCCTCCCCGCCTCCCTGCGCCAGACACCGCCATCAGGGAGAGCCCCCCTCCGTGCTCGGAGCCTTACTCCACCCCAAGGGGATGGTGTTCCGGCTCCTCCTCCCCGAGAGCCGAGTTCAGAGTGTTCCAAAGCTAGCGGACGCAACGGGCCCGGGATAGATCGCAAGGTCGGAATGAGCACGTCTCGGGGGAAGCTTGTTCCCCGAGGGGAGCCCCTCCGTGCTGGCTGGGGTCTTCCTTACCGGCCACAACCACCTTCCCCTGGACACCCAGAAAAACCTGTCTTTCTCTCTTCAAACATGGACAGGAAGCACTTCCTGCCTTCCGAGCCTGCCTGATGGGACGCTCCTATGTCCTGGGCATGGATAGCGTCAAACCACGTCCTCCCTGGCTGTTTCCCAGCTTCCCCATTGGGGTTTGCCCCCTCTGGTCCCACGGTGGGCCTTCCCTGGGCATTTGATCAGACCTACCCTTGGGAGGGCCCTGCCCCGCCTGCCCGGGCCCTGTGCCGTGCGGCCCCCAGGCTCACGCCCCTCTGTGCGTCTTGCCCAGCTCTCCTGCCTTGGAGTGAGTGAGGACTCTCCGTACCGAACCGCAAGTCTGCACTACCTGGGAGAGAAGCAGCGGAAGAAGTGGGTGGCTCAGAGGGCCTTCGTGGCCTTGTACGTCGCCTCGCACAGAGGCCACGTGGAGGCGGTGCAGTATCTTCTGGAACAAGGTAATTGTGCGGCACAGCGGGTATGTTCAGGAGCTGGAGCCCTTTGTGAGGAGGGAGAACAGGGTGGTTTGTCTCCTGGTCCCTTCAGCAGTGGTCTCCTGGGCGCAGGTCTTGTCCACCACCCATCATGGTCCCTGTCGGAGGTGTCTTCGGACATGGTAGCCAGGGGCTGGTCCGCTCCCTTGGCCAGGTCTCCGGGGAGTTCTCTCTGCTGGGGGAGAGCGGCTGAAGGGGCGTCCTGGCTCCGTGTCCAACCAGACACCCCGGGGCATCCCCCAGTGCCTGTGTGATTTGCACCCCAGCTGAGGTTGGGTTTCTGACACGGACTAGGGGCCCCAAGCTGGCACCCTTCTCCTGGTGGTTGGCAGCCCTTTCCTCCAAGCCTTGAGATAATCACCCCAAACCCTCTTCCCCTCTCTCTCCCCCGAACCCCCAGCCTTAGCCTGCATTGTCCCTGAACTAAGGGCTTCCCATGAGATTCTGCAGGAATGGGCTTCATCTCCCTGGAGGTAGGATGTTTTTGAGAAAAGAGGCCCACAGACGGAGGTGTCGCCCATTAAAGAACAATGCACAGTAGTTGCGGCCAGGCCAGGCCAGGCCAGGCCACGCTTCCCTGGAAAAAGGAAGCGCGTGACAGGCAGGGTCCTTGGTCAATGGTTGGAAGCTCAGAAGAGGGCCTCATCCAAGGGTCTCCACTGTCAACGCCCCCAAATTAGACCCTTTCTTTCCCGCCCGCAGCCTTGACCCAGCCTCTCTCCACTCGGTCTGCTTTTCCCCACTCCCAGCAGGCAGGGCAGGCGAACATCTCGGGTGCGCGGGTAAGGTGACCAGCGGCGGCGTGATGGAGAGAGCTTCCGGACTGTATCCCCCCTCCCCTGCCTTCTGCCTGTTGTGAGATGAAATATGGGCTTTTCACAGCCCAGCAGTCCTTTAAGCTCATAAAACGTCATTTTCACTCTGATGGAACTGTGATGTATTTGAAAGGACCAGTTAAAAAATTACAGCCAGCTTTGCAACGTTTTCTGTCCTTTGCAGACAGCCATGGGGAAGAGGCGACTTGGCCCAGGCTGGGCGTTAGGAGAACCTATTTAATGAACCCTGTACCTCACCGACCAGCCGTTGCTCATAGAAACGGGCTCCCCAAATGTCAGTTGCATGGAATGAAAGTGCCTTGTTTTCTGTGTCAGGACATTTGTTACCCAGAATTTGATTCCACTCAACAAGTCCACATTGGACACCTGTCATTAGCCCACCCGCCGGCAGGAGGCAGTGAGGGATGCGATCAAAGCCAAGTGTGTCTATGAGTCAGGCCGCCCGTCGTCCGTCATCGCCTGGGCGCCCGTCTTCCCCAGGCATCGCGCCACGTGCTGGGGAGGAAAACAAAACCACTGTGCTTTCTGCCCTCGTGGAGTTTATGAAGGGAAGTCAGCACATGATTACAAGCAATTAATTCCATGGTCGGTGTGCACAGCGTATCTTCCGAGCTTATACAGAGGAGCTCGGGGGTGCTGGTGAAGGAGGGGATCCCGAGGGAGTGAATGAGCCCTAAGAAAGGAATACAGTGAGCCCAGGGGCAAGGGAAAAGGATGGGAGTGTGGTTGGCAAAGGGCACAGCACATGCAAAGGGCCAGGGGCAGGATGGGGGAGCAGGGTATATTTAAGGGGTGAAGATGGGAGGCTGGTATGATCGGAGCATGCAGGGTGGGGAGGAAGAACATTGTGGGGGTGTTGCTGGAGTGACAAGGGGGAGGGGAGGGGAGATAGAGCAGTAAAGACCTAGGACATTACCCCAAGGGCAGTGGATGCCAGCAGCGGGATTGGAGGAGGGTGAGTGGCTTTTTGAAGAATCACTGGCTGCGCTGGAGGAGAGCCTGGGGGTGCGGGGGTGCTGGGTGCTGGGGATGCATTGTCCCGCGCCTAGACCTGGTGTTGAGCGTGGGAGCAGTTGTTAATTTTCCTAATATTCCTTTCACAGCCTCAGCCCCTCCAGGCTGGATGTGCTTCCCTCAGCCAACTTTCTTATTTTACAGGAGCCAACTGTCTCGGCCGATCCCCCATGGGCAGGACTCCCTTGCACGTGGCTGCAGTCACGGGCCAGTCGGACTGTATAGGCCTCCTGCTCCAACACGGGGCCTCCATCTATGCCAAAGATGCCAAGGGGGTGACCCCTAAGGACATCGCCCACCAGCTGAACCACAGGCAGGATGAGCAGCAGATGTTCCTGTTCTCCCAGCAGACAAAGCCAGGGGCAAAGGGCCTGAAGACGTGAGAAAGGCTTTCCAGGGTGGAGAGTCTCCCAGGAGGACACAGCTGAGCTCCCACTGGGATGTTTGCTGGTCAAAGCTGAGCCGGGCAACTTTTGAAGCGCTCAGATCCACGGTGACCCTTGGTGAGCAGGAAGGCAGGAAAACATGGCAATTAATCTGAATCAGATAGTGAATTATCTGTCCTGGTTGCAGAGGACCTGCGGAGGGAGCTGATAGAAATAGGTGAGCTGTGTTCATTTTGTAACCCATTACGGCCCTAATAGGCTCCATGCCAGCCTTTAATTTTAAGCTGTTTGTACGTGGTGCCTGATAACGCCACTCAGGGTGATGAGGGCCAATTACCTTGTCCCGCGTCCGGAGGCCGCCTAATGCACCGGGTGCCCGGAGCCCCAGCAATCAGGAGAGCGGCTCTGCCGTTACTGCACGACGCGTGTTGGCACATGTCGGGAGGCCGTGTGCAGTGAGCTTCCGTTGGTAAAGCTCACAGAACCAAAGGCTCCCACAGCTAGTAATGTTCCAGAAGTTTCCCTGAGCCATCCTTGAGGGGTCTGAGGCTTGAGTCGGGGTGAGGTGGGGTTGGGGGAGAGCTCGGTTCTCCAAACATGTTCTCCAGAGGGTGCCTGATTTGTTGCAAGGCAACACGTTGGCATTGAGTGTGGAGGTGGTGGTGTGAAAGATGATGAAGAGCTTGTAGAAGGAGCCGGCACCTTCTTTCCTTGTGTCCCATCGCCAATGGCCCAAGCACCACCTCCCACCAGCTTTCTCCTTCCTTGCTGGAACCCAACTCGCTGCAGGACCTTATGGGGCAGCGTCTATGCTTAATTCTAGGTTCTGTACCTCACAGAAGATACAGACCTGCGGGCCCGACCTGCTGTGTGGATGAGGGAGACTGTAAGGAAGGGTGAGGTCTGAGGCAAACTGACACACACTCCCCTGTCTGAAGGCGCCATGGCTCAGCTCCAACAGAAATGGGGGTCAAAGGCAGCCAGATCTTTCCAAGCTGTCCAGAGCTGGAAATTGAGTTTTTGATATAAGTTTTGGTTTTGAGTGTTGGCTTGAATTTTTTAAGGATTGTGATATGGTACAAAAGGAGAAGATTTGAGACACACCCATAAGACTGCCCTCCATTGTGAAACTAACACGTTTCACAGAGGAAAGTGGTGGAAACAACTTGAGACTCATTGGGACAGTCCTTGGCTCTGAAGCCACAGGGCGGATGGCCCAGGGTCCTGTCCTGGATGTTTCTCTAACGCCCTATATTCTATATTGTGGAATCCCTCTCGGGCGCCTAAGTTGTGTTTTTAAAGTGATGGAGATGGCATGGAATCCTGGCGCCCTTCCTTCTGACTTAGGTCCCAATAACTGGATTCAGCTTTTGAATTAATTGGCCACATTTCCTGCTGTCAGAGCGAGTAAGAGCTGTGTTGATGGGGCCCTACACTCAGCAGACGGGGCTGTACCCAGCTCAGCAATCTGTTTGACAAATAATAGTCAGGAAAAAAATAGAGTTTAGCGTCAACTGTGTCAAAACCGAGATCTTGTTTTTGGCAGGCTTTCTCCAAAGTCATAGGCAGATATTAAATAACCCCATTGAGCGGGTCAATTCATTTAGCTAATGAGGTGTGTGCTGGCGGGGGGGGGGGGGGGGGGGGGCGGGACTTGAGCACCCTTTTAACTTAACAAGTGGCATTACTCAAAGTCATGTTTGCCTGGAGCTTTGCTCTATTGTCTTTGTTTCAGGGGAGCCAAGTGCCGGACACTTGTCCTCAGAACTTTGGAGGCAGCGCTCTGTCTTCCTGCGGCCCCGATGCAATTACACTCTGGGCCAGAAATTGGGCAAATTCCAAGCTCTCTGTGGTGACATTTTGCTCAGTCTGTGGCAGGGTCATTTGAACATGCCCGAAGGTCCTGGGGACTCTTCATTTGAGGAAATCTCAACATCCTCTCTCATATTCAAACAAGCCTCATCACAGGTACAATAAAAGACGTCCATCCCATAGAAGAGTTGATTTGCAATTGATCACAGTCATGTTACATTTATAGATATTTCATTAAACATTTTTTAAAGGTGTTTTTTTGGGTCATTCTTTGAAGCCAACAGAAAAAACATTTGGGGTTGGGGCATCTCAAATATTTTTGTAGGACTTTAGGATCCGTTTAGGCCCAAGGCATTGGGGATGGCGTTTAGCAGTGAAACAGCGGTGGTTTGCAGGGGCCCAGGTGGGCCTCACCTCTCCGAGGAGAGAATGGGCTTCCTCTGGGAAAGGAGCGGGGCCAGTGTTCTGGGTATAAAGTCCAGCCCCCTCTCTTTATCTTGTACTTCTTGTGAGCCTGGGCTCTCAGTCACTAGAGCAAGAAACTGGGGGACTCGTGTGGCGATGCAGAGTTTGGGGTCAGTGTGGACCCCAGATCACATCTTTTTTTTTTTTTTAATATATTTTATTGACTTTCTACAGAGAGGAAGAGAGAGGGATAGAGAGTTAGAAACATCGATGAGAGAGACACATTGATCAGCTGCCTCCTGCACACCTCCCACTGGGGATGTGCCCACAACCCAGGTACATGCCCTTGACCGGAATCGAACCTGGGACCTTCCAGTCCGCAGGCCGACGCTCTATCCACGGAGCCAAACCGGCTAGGGCCCAGATCACATTTTGCAGGCTTTGCCCTGTGGTTAGAGGATGGAGGGTAGTCATGGTGCCTGGTCCCTAAGGGTGTTGGGAGGCCTAGGAAGTAGAACATGCTCAATAGATGCTAGTTGGTATCATCTGAGAGCTTGGTGGGATAATCTTGCTGAAGTCAAAGGCTAAATTATTGGTGTTTGAGAGAGAGGGGAGATAGGAGAACCATTTGGTGCTTTTCTTGGACTCTCTTAAGTTCCTATCACCTCAAAACTGATGACCTGACACTTTGAGGTCAGCACCCCCAGGAAAATGCCATCGAGTGTCCTTGGAGTTCTTGGTGCCCATGAAGGAGGCTTCCTCGGCCTCTCTGCCATCAGGGACATTGCTCAGCAGGGTGCCTTATGTCAGCCTGGAAAACAGTCCTTGGAACTGGGGAGCCCCTCTGGAGAGGTGAACCACTCACTAGAAGCAGAAGGCAGCTGTGTTTCTACTCGCCCTGGCTGCCAGGATGCTCAGAGCCAAGATTAGGCGCCCCCTGGAGCAAATACCCGCTCGCCCCCGAGTGCGTTGTAACCAGTCTCTCCTCTTGTACGTGTTCAGTTATAAGTCGCCCCCAGTCCTCCTGAGGTCAGTGTAAATGAGAAAGAGGTGACACCAACTGTGGTTCAGAGGGAGCTTTGAACATCTTTCCCAGGTCTGGTTTGGCTGACCCAGCCTCCAGGCCATCAAGCCTCTGGTCACCCTCCCCCGCAGCCCCCACCCACACTGTCTCAGGGGCAGCTAAACAAAGACCCTGAGCCTTCTTCTGCATCCTGTCTATTGGCCTGGTCTCCAGCATCCTTCAGGCCCTGGATGTGGGTGCCTTGGCTGCCCCTCTGGACCTCGGGCCACCCCAGTTCTAGTGGGTCTTCAGCACGGTGCCATCTCTCTCCAAAGACTCCTCCACGAGGTGTCAGCTGAGCTTGGGCTCTGACCACCAATTCTGCCCTCTGCCCCAGACCTGGGCCCTCTAACTGAAGCATGGTCACCAGCCAGTGTTTCCTGGAGAGGCGGAAGGGCCTCCCATGGCATCTCAGGGGACTTAGGAGGCTCCTGACACTCATAAGTGACCCTGAAACCTAGGGTGAGAAAGTCCTCTCCTTTTCAAACCACCCCCCAGTTCCTTTGATTCCAACAAGAAGAAAGTCTCCATTTGGAACTAGTATACTAGACCCTCAGCTGTCTCCCTTTTAAAAATACACAAATGGAGCCAACGGCAGGCAGCTGTGTTTTGCTGCGAGTTAATACCATTGCCTTGTTTTCAGTGTATTTGTGGGCCAGAACTCTATTCCTTTCTTCACTCCTAACCAGTGTGTGACTCTGGGCAAATGGCCGCCTCCAAGGACCTCAGCTTCTTGGTCTATCACGGGGCCCCATCATCTCCATGCCAACCTGGTTGTGCTGGTGAAATAAGACAACTAAGGTGAACTGTGCCCTCCGGACCTGAAGCCCCGACGGTGTGCCTCCCCCCCACCCCCAGCCTCCTGGGAGGGCCGGGCCTTGTGAGCTGCTAGATCTGTTTAGAATTTTCCTTTGCCCCTGGCTGTGTGGCTCTGGGCCAACTAGTTGTATTTCTCAGAGCCTCAGTTTCTTCATTGGTAACAGTGGGCACTAAAACCTGCCCCTGTCATTGCTGGAGGGTTCCGATGCCTGCACAGAGCAGACGCCTGACAAACAGCAGGCGTTGCTCTTACTATTATCACGACCGCCACCTAATTTGCTTACAGTGTTTACTTGCTGGGAATCAATAGTCTCCCGGTTCCCAGAGCGCCTCATCCATCCTCAGCAAACCTTATACAATAAGCGTCTCCATCCAGAACGGATAGTTCCCAACTTGGGGGATAAATAACGTCCCTGAAACGTACTGATTTTTTGCTATTAAGTACAGAACTTCCTCGGCAACTTCTAGAAAGCCGTTTTGAACGTCAAACGCCAGGGTCAGTTCTGCAGGAGAGGGAAAAAACCATCTCAGGCGAGAGGAAAATTCCGGGCGCCGGGCTCGGCCTCTGCAGTGTGCACTGAGTGCGAAAGCACCCGGCAGAGGGCAGAGAAACCCATTAACATTTAGAAAACGCGGCGTTTGTGTTCATCGGAAATGTCACAGATGCCGCAGTCTGCGTCACAGTCAGAGCTCGGGAGCAGGGCCCGGCGACGGGGGCTCGCAGACAGGACGGGGGCTCGCAGACAGGCGCCTCCGCCTGGACCCCTGAAATTGTCTGCAAAACAGGCGTGTTGCGCGCCTCTTTTTCTGGGAGAATGTGCACAGCTCTTCTCATCACATCCTGCAAAGGTCTGTAGCTCCCCCTGCCTGACGTTCGCGAACCTGGACACAACACAGGGAGACCAACCTCGCCAGTTGTCAGATCAAATAAATAAACCCGTGCAAGGTCACCTACGCATGGGGTCGTGTGCATTGTCACTGCGCAATCGGGAAAATGATAAATACTGATAACCCAGGTGCCTGGGAATCGGCTCTGTCCCGCACAGAGGGATGCCGTTCTGGATGACGGCCCCACAATAGGGCTTCCTCTGTAAAGCCACGCTGCAGAGACAAAGCCCCAGCACATAACGAGCCGGCGCGGATGTTCACGACAGCTGTTCATGCGGCAAGCGCCTGGAAACACTCCAGTGCCCGCCGCGGGGAATGATGGTGGACATTCTGCAGCCATTAAACAATGGCTTGATTTGTATGTATCGGCCAAGGGACGGCCACCAGGGCTGTCCGTGATGTGTCAGCAAGTGAAAAACAGCAAGTTGCCCAGGAAATGTGTGTGAGCTCATTAAGTTACAGTTTTAAAATGGAGGCAGACCTAATAGATGTGCATTGAAGTTTATTGGAGCAAAACCAGAATAATGTCAAAGATTTTCAAACTCTTAGCAATGCTGACTTCAGGGCGGGAGGTTGCTAGAATGGTTGGTCATAACTATTGCCTTATATTATTATTATTATTGTGGTAAAATACCCACCCATATAACATAAATTTGCCATTAATGGCATTTAGTACATCCACAATGTTGTACAACCACCACTACTGTCTAGTTCCAGAACATTTTTGTCCCCTAAAAAGAAACCCTGGGCCCTCTGTTCCCCTTAATCCTAGACAACAACTAATCTACTTTCTGTCTCCATGGGTCTGCCCATTTGTGATATTTCATATCCATCAAGTCCTGCAATGTTTATCCTTTTGTATCTGGCTTCTTAGCATAATGTTTTTCTGGTTCATCGTGTTGCAGCATATGTCAGCACATAACTCTTTTTATGGCTGAATAACATTCCACTGTTTATCCGGTCACCAGCTGGGCACACCTGCATTGCTTCCACCTTTTGACTATTGTGAATGCTGCTGCTATGAATGTGGGTATAGATGCATTTGTCTGAGTCCCTGTTGTCAGTCTTTTGGATATATACCTAGGAGAGGAATTGTTCAGTCCTAGGTAATGCTATGTTTAACATCATGTCTTACATTTGTAATTGAAATATACAAAAAGGGAAAAGAAGGAAAGAGAGACCCCTCATGTGAGCTCTCCAAAGTTTGAGACACAGTCTTTCATTGAGCACGGATCCCAGCTAGATGTTGTACACGCATTCTCTCCTTTCGCCTCTGCTACATCCTGAAGTCGGAGGTTTTTCGCCTTGAGCACACAGGGAGGGACTGTTAAACACAGGAGGCTGTGCTTCACTTCCCAGAGGCCCTGGATTCGTAGGTTCCAGGCAGAGCCTGAGGTTTCTAAGCACCTCTGTGGATGCTGCTGCAGAGTGGCACCAAGCATGTTCTAGGCCATGTCCATTTTTTTTTTTTTTTACCGAGAAAACAGAGGCCCAGAGAAGTCAGCAACTTGCCCAGAGTCACACAGCAGGTGAATGGGGCAGTAAGGATGCCCGACCACAGACCATGGTTTTAACAAGCACCTGACAGTATTAAACTTGCCTGATTACAGACCACTCTCCTTTTCCAGGAGTGGACCAGCTTGCCTGGGAGGACTTCCTGGTGGCTGAGACATCAGGTACCTCTCTAAGGCCCCTTCCTCTGCTCATAAAGCGCAGAAAATACCGGCACCCGTTCTCACAGCACTGTGTAGCTGCTCACCCAGAGCCCAGCCAGGACAGGCCAGGCGGCTGGGCACCAGCAGGCAATGCAGAGGAAGGATGGAGGAGCAGGTAATCGAACCCCACTGACGCCTCCTCTGTTCCTTTCAGAGCCCCAGCGACTGTCAGGACAGGCCCGAGGGGGTCCTGAAAAATTTCTTCCACCCTCAGTCTTCCATTCAGAAGGAAACCCTCCCACAAGCCCTCCCTAGGCCTCCCAGGGGGCTCGGAGGCTCCCGCTAGGTGGCGCTGCTGCGCGCGGTTGATTCAGGTGGCCAGGAAAAGCGGCCACCAGGTGTCGCAGCGAGACCACGAATCAACTCTCGCCCCAGAAACTTCAATGGGACTTGGGTACATCCTGTCCCCCAGGAACAAATTGTAGACCTGTTGCATTTATTAATTTTCTCCTCCCATTTAGGCCATTCTACCCCGGGGGACTTTTCAATCTTGGTCCTTTTATGCTCTTTTGATCTTTGTAGACTATAGCATTTTAAAAAATATCTAACTTTTTGTGGATAGTATTTTCACATAAAGTTAATAGTGTAAGATTTCAGAAATGAATACTGTCTTTCAATTCAAAGATTCCTCCTGCAGGGGCTCATGGTCTTAGGGTGAGGATGAGAGCCAGCCAGCTTGAGATTAAATTCCACTTATTTTAGTCCCCGAAGGGAGGAAAAGTCTAGGGCCTTCCTTGCAGCCCTACTGAACATTTTAATCAATGACTCTGTCACTCAGGAGGGGATGCAACAAGAAAAGCAAGACAGAATTTTGCTAACTTAAGTGTTTTGAAACTCAAGGGTCTCTACGTTGTTTTCCTTGAGTGAAATATAAGCAATAGCACGCGGAGAAGGGCTGAGATTTAGAATGATTACTATTTCTACCGAAGGACAACTTCAAAGAAGGTCAGGATTTAGCCCCACCTTTCAGCAAACTGCAGTATATAGGGTGTCCCAAAATACACACTTTAACAGCTGATACCTCACTTAATTTTCACTCCTTTTTAGGTTTAACTGATTTGAAATAATGGGTGAAGCCAGACTAAACTTTGAACAAAGAAAATTTATCCTAAAGTGCCACTAGACTATTTTTTCATGGGAGATACATAAAAGACAAAGTTTATGGTTCAAAACCGGCAACAGTCGATGAAGAGGGCACACAAATCCCGAATGAAATGATTCTTGATGTTTGCGATCCCATTGCTTCGCATTATCAGCAGCGCCTGGGCCAGAATGGCCATCAGTGTGAAAACGGGCATGGGCAAAAAATTATTCATTTCTGTAGATTCTTTTAAAATTTGAAAACGAACTGTACGTTAATAAACCCTGGCTTTATAATCACTCCAAGTGTGTACACATTTTTTGGTACACCCTGTATTTTATGCCTTGTTTATCTGACACATGGTTTAGGAATTATATTTAAATAAATAAAAAAAGTGTTTGATCTGGTTTTGCCAGTGCTATCAAGTGTCTCATTTGCTTCTTGTAAGAACCCAGGTGAGTCAATGTCACTTCCTTTGAAAAGAGATGGGTCTGGACTATGAAGCTTGGAGCATTGAACTTGAGTCAGACACAGGTGACAGCAATGAGGCGAGGGGTCTGCCCTGCTCCCACTGGTGCGTCCACCAAATACGGTAATTGAGCTCACGTGCTAGGAAGCACCCCCAGGTTCTGGGCTACTCCGACTGGGGGTCAGGGATGGTTTCCGGCTGCCCGTCCACCCCGTCGGCCCCGCCTCCCTGTCTGGGGGAGCCATCAGATCCTTTGGCCATTCACTGCTGTTAATCAACTGCTGCCTTTTGCAAATCTCAAAAAGTCCAGCCTGATCCAAATAGAAACTGCGATCGCTCTTCCCCTGTAGCCCCCTCTCCAGCTCAGGCCAGCTGGGTTGCTAGAGGCTGTGGGACCCTGGTGCCTTTGCCACTGTCCCCCACGCCCCTCCACTTGCCCAGCTTCTTCTGGTGCTTTGGGGTAGTGAGATGCAGAGGGGAGTTAGGGAGGGCTGCCTGTTACTCTCCACAGCTGCCGTAGGCCCTTGGTCAGGGTCCCCAGGCCATGAGAGAGTGGTGGTGACCCCCACTTGGGACCCTCACACAGGTGATTCCCACTGGCCTCCTGAGACCGGCCTCCTCCTCCCTCTGGCTGTCCGTGGCTGTTCGCCCTGGCCTCTGTGTGTCGCAGGGCAGGCAGTACTTGGGGAGGGGAAGGGGTGGTCTTTAAGACGGCACCGGCCCCTGCCTGCCTTCCCTGTGCCCACGTGGCCCATGGGAAACAGTCCTCGTCCTTATTCCGTGGGATTCTTGAAGCACAGGCTGCTCCCAAGAACGGACTCTGGAGACAGTCGCTTGGTAAAGCTGGGGACAGTGGGGCGTGCCCAGAGCTCCCTGCGGGAGGACAGCTCTCTCCAAAGAGACCTCCGCTCCCTGCAAGCTTTCTAACCTCCTAGAAAACAGTGGTTGGCCATTTTTTGGGGGGTGGTGGGGTGGGTCTCAGAAGTGGCTTTGGCTCAGTCTTAGCAAGTAGAGCTGTCACCTGATGTAAGTGCCTCTCTTGGAAGATGGGGGACACGTCAGTTCTTAGTGGTGGGCTTCAGCGGAAATTCAGGTTCTTAGAATGGCGAACAGGCTGCCCCCTGTTCCTGGCTGAGGCTGAAATTCAAGGGTGCGTCTGGAGTTGGCAGCGTATGTGTTTCCTGAGGCTGCAAACAATTGCCGAAAACTTGGTGGCTGTCACAGTCCTGGAGGCCAGAAGTCTCGAAGAAGGTGTTCGCTGGGCCATGCTCCCTCCCAAGGCTACCGGGAGCATCTTTCCCGCCTCCCCCAACTTCTGGTGGCTCAGGCGTCCTTGGCTTGTGGCCACATCCCTCCAATCCTGCTCCATCTTCACTCGGCTTTTTCCCGTGTGCCTGTGTCTGTTTCTCCTCTTCTCTCATAAGCAGGACTTGTCCCTGGATTGAGGGCCACCCTAATCCAGGATCTCATTTTGAGGTCTATAACCACACCTGCAACGACACTTTTTCCAAACGAGACCACATGCACAGGGTCCAGATGGAGATATCTTTTGAGGCCACCATCCCAGCCACTCCAGCGGTGATGTCTGAGGCACCCACCATTCCCCCAGGGGGATGTGAGTGGCTGGGGCTCACAGGGGAGGGCCTTGGCAGGCATGTGGATCTAGGGTTGTCAGCAAGTGGGTGGAGCTAAGAGGAGAGGGCTCTGGACAGAACAGAGAAGGCGGCCAGCACAGAGCCCCAGTGGGCCTGTATTTGGAGCCCAGGTGGAGGGGCCGGCCAAGAAGGAAGAGTGGAGGCGCTCAGACAGTGGACAGAGTTAAAGCTGCTGACAGGCGAAGCCAGCTGAAGGTAGAGAGAGACCATTCGACTTGGCCACGCGACTGTCCTGGACAAGGCCAATGGCAGGGCACGTTGGGGACCTGTGTCCTCCTGGGGTGGGGGAGGGGCTTTGAAGAGCCCGCGGAACCTGGAAGGATGGAGCCTGCAGGTGTGACAGCCCCTCGGGGAGTCTGGCTCCATGGTGCCAGGGGGCTGTCCTTCCCCAGATGGGAGCGTGTCTCTGTCCTGGGAAGGAGCCCGCGGGGGGGGGGGAGGGGGGGGACCACGAGGCCCAGGGGCGGGGCCAGCTGGGGGCGGTGGTGGCTGCGGAGGGCGGGGCCTCCTGCGAGTCCCCAGGTGCAGGGCTGCCTCTGAGGGACCCACCCCGCCCACCTCCCAGGCCCAGATCCCTAAAATCTTTTGAAATCTTTTCTACTCGAGACTTTAAAAAGCTGTGTGTTATAGAAAAGCTTAAGCACGTAGGAAAGATAGACCAAGCAGAGCCAAAGTTGCTAACTTTTGCTATAGCCGCTTTCTCGTGGACACGTCTCCCCCCAAACCCTTGAGTCTGCCTCCTCTCAGAACAGAGGCCTTCTCCACTAGCTACAGCGCCCTACCCAACGAACAATGCTTCCCCGGCAGCCCCTGTGCTAGCTGACTATGGCTGCTTAAAGAAACGAGCACAGGCTCAGTGCTTCAACTAACAGATTTATTCCCACGGTTCTGGAGTCAGAGCCCGAAATGGGTCTCAGACTGAAGCCCAGGAGTCCGCAGGGCTGTCCCTCCTGGAGGCTGTAGGGAGGGATCGTTTTCCTGCCTCTCCTGGCGTTTAGAGGCGCCCCCATTCCTTGGCTCACGGCCACCTTTCCCGGCCTTCACAGCCAGCACCTGTCTGACCGACCCGGCCCTCCCGCTTCCCTCTCAGAGGGTCCTGGGGATTAGATTGGACCCGACGATCTCCCGCCTCTGGATCCGGAATCGACTGCGAAGTCACGTTTGCACAGAAGGGAGCACCTTCGCAGGCTGCACCGAGGACGCGGACACCTTTGGGCCACCTTCCAGCCGATCACAGCATCGGGCAGCCCGTCAGAATTCACGTCTCCCCGGTGCCCAGAACGTGTGTTAGAGCTAGCGATTGCTCACTCGATTCCCTCCCCTTTAGTCGCTGCATTTGGTTGTAACAGCTCAAGTCTCTCTCCCTTTTTTTGTGTTAATCCTCACCCAAGGATATTTTTTCCGATGCTTTTTAGAGAGAGTGGAAGGGAGGGAGGAAGGGGGGAGAGAGAGAGAAACATAATGTGAGAGAGACACATTGCTTGTTTGCTTCCTGCATGCGCCCCGACCCGGGCCAGGGCCAGGGCCAGGGATCGGACCTGCAACCCCTTGGTGTGCAAGCTGATGCTCTAACCACTGAGTCACACCAGCCAGGCCTGGAGTCTCTTTTAACATAGAGCAGCATCCCTCTCCTCTCCCCCCCCCGCCCCCAAATAGGCAGCCCAGGGTCCTATGGAAGGTCTTACAGCCACGTGCTATCTTTCAACTTGCTCCCCTGTCCCTGACTTCCGGTGAACTGGATGTGGGACCCTACCTGGTGGGATCAGATTTAGGCTGACTGTTTTGCCAGATCAGGAGGTGAGTGACCTTGGTTGACGGCGCCAAGCATGCCAGGTAGCCCCACTGTGCGATGTGCGGGGCAAGCCTGGGTTGTACTGACAGCTGCCTCCGCAGTGGGAAGTTATGTGCCCTCCCCTGGACTAGCCAGTAATTTGGGGGTGACCCTTTCGCACCCTATGAATACTGTGTCTCCCATCTACCTTTTTTTTATTATGGTAAAACAAGCATTACATGAAATGTACGATTTCAACTGTTCTCAGTGGACAATTGGGCGGCATTAAGTGCATCCACACTGCTGTGCAGCCATTACCACCCCCATCTCCAGGACGTTTTCATCTTCCTGAACGGAAACGCTGCCCCCATGGAACGGGAGCTCCCCATTCCCTCCTCCACCAGCCCCTGGCACCCTCCATGCTCCTTCCTGTCTCTAGGAATTTGACTACGGTAGGTGCTTCATGTAAGTGGAATCACATAGTAATTGTGCTTCCATCTGACTTTTTAAAAAATAGCTTGGCCCTAACTGGTTTGGCTCGGTGGATAGAGCGTCGGCCTTCAGACTGAAGGGTCCCAGGTTTGATTCCGGTCAAGGGCATGTGCCTTGGTTGTGGGCACATCCCCAGTAGGGGGTGTGCAGGAGGCAGCTGATTGATGTTTCTCTCTCATCGATGTTTCTGACTCTCTGTCCCTCTCCCTTCCTCTCTGTAAAAAGTCAATAAAATATATTTTTAAAAAAGTAGCTTGATTGAGTCCTGGCCTGGTGGCTCCATTGGTTGGAGGGTCATCCTGTACACCAAAAGGTTGCAGGTTCCATTCCCAGTCGGGGCACATACCTAGGTTTTGGGTTACATCCCCAATTGGGGTGAGTATGGGAGGCAACTGGTCAATGTTTCTCACATCCATGTCTCTCTCCTTTCTCTTTCTCTATTTCTCTCTCTCTCTCCCCGCCTTCCTCTCTCTCTAGAAGTCAATAAGAATATATCCTTAGATAAGGATTTAAAAAAGTAGCTTTATTGAGGTGTAATTCATGTACCATATAATTCACCATTTAGATGTACAATGCAATGGTTTTAAGCACACTCACAGAGCTGTGTAACCATCACTTCTGTCTAGTTCCAAAATATTCTCATCACTCTCTAGGGAGTCCCCATACTACTCATTAACCAGACACTCCTCATCCCCCCCCCCCCCCCAAACCCACCCAGCCCCTGACATCCACTCGTCCTTCTGTCTCCGTGGATTCTGGACATTTCATATCAATAGAATCATACAGTTTGTGAATCATTGTGTCTGGCTTCCTCACTCAGCATCACGTTTTCAAGGCCCATCCATGCTGTGGCATGAGTCAGTACTTCATTCCTTTTTATGGCTGAAGAATATTCCTCTGCATGGATATTTATCCTCTGGTCTTTTGATGGTCACCCCCCCCCCCTTTTTGCTTTTATGAATAATGCTGCTGTGAACATTTGTGCACAAGTTTTTGTGTGACATAGGTTTTCAGTTCTCTTGGGTATATACCTAGGAGCGGAATTGCTGGGTCATAAGGAGCTCTGTATAATCATTTGGAGAACTGCCAACAGTTTTCCACAGGGGCTGCCCCAGCCTACAGTCCTACCGGCAGCGGAGAGCTTTCTGACTTCTCCACCATTGTCTGCCTTTCTGATTAGAGCCATCCCAGAGGGTGTGAAGTCATATCTCATGTGGTCATGCGGTTTTATCCCCATCCACTCTTTCTTAAAGTGATACTCCCTTCGGAGCCAATTATTTCCTGGGGCTGTAAAGCAGTGATTTTCTCACTGACAGAAAATTTCATTTGCTGGCATTCTCCTGTATAAAAACAAAACCAAAACACAGAACCTTTACTCTTTCTTCTGGGCATATTTTCATTTTCTGAAAGGCAATTCCAACCGAAGGGCAGGGAAAAGGCTCCGTTCTTGATCATTCTGGATGCTGGAATATTTATATATTCAGTGTATTTCAACCAACTACTACTACTACTACTACTACTACTACTACTACTTATTATTATTATCAATACTCAGATAATCTCAAATTTGGCTACGGGATGTGACACATTAAAAAACAGGTCTATTGTGATATAACTTACATAACCCTAAATTCAAACTGTTTAAGTGTGCAATTCAACGATTTTTAGTAAATTTCAAAATTTGTGCCGTCATCACCACAATCCAGTTTGAGAACATGGGGCTCACACTGTGACATGGCGATTCTCGTGCTTTTCCAGCTAACCTCAGCGCCAAGGTGGAGCACGCGGCGGAGCCTGCGATGAGCTGGCACTGGCCTCTGGACCAGCCCTCAGGCCTGTGGTCGAACCACTGCGATTCTGCCACTGCATTCGAGGTCTTCCCTTGCACCTTCTAGAACCTTGCTACTTAGAGTAGACGGAACAAGCAACATTTGGGGGTTTGTTAGAAACACAAATCTCTCCCTGCAGAGTCAGCTCCTGCATTTTAACCAGACCCCTGGGGGTCACATGCACATTCAAGTCTGGGCGCTGCTGCTCTTCCTGAGGTTCCGTCACCTTCACACAAAACCAGCAGCTTCCTCAGGGCCGTCCACACTGGCGCAGCAGGCGTGTGGTGCCAGTCTTCCAGCTGGATGACATGGAGAAGCAATTTTATTTATCTTCCGGGGCATTTGTGGCATGCCTGGGCATCAGGGCTGGGCAGCTGGCCTCTGCCGAGACAGGCGGTCCTGCCTGACCCTCAGACTCCGCTCCATGACGCTGACTGCTAAACCTTTGTGGTATCAGCAGGGCCCTGTTTTGTCCTGCTCTCTCTCGAACACTTTCTTTCTTTCCTTTTTATTTATTTTATTTATTTTTTTAAATAAATCTTTATTGTTCAGATTATTACAGTTGTTCCTCTCCCCCCTCCCCCATAGCTCCCCTCCACCCGGTTCCCCGCCCCCATTCCCTTACTCCCCCATTGTCCTCATCTATAGGTGTAAGATTTTTGTCCAATCTCTTCCCGCACCCCCTACATCCCCTTCCCCCGAGAATTGTCAATCCACTCCCTTTCTATGCCCTTGATTCTATTATATTCACTGGTTTATTCTGTTCTTCAGATTTTTTATTCACTTGATTTTTAGATTCACTTGTTGATAGATATGTATTTGTTGTCACTTTGTTGTTCATAATTTTTATCTTTACCTTTTTCTCCTCTTCTTAGAGAATACCCTTTAGCATTTCATATAATACTGGTTTGGGGGTGATGAACTCCTTTAGTTTTTTCTTGTCTGTGAAGCTCTTTATCTGACCTTCAATTCTGAATGATAACTTTGCCGAGTAGAGTAATCTTGGTTGTAGGTTCTTGCTATTCATCACTTTGTATATTTCTTGCCACTCCCTTCTGGCCTGCATAGTTTCTGTTGAGAAATCAGCAGACAGTTATATGGGTGATCCCTTGTAGGTAACTAACTGTTTTTTCTCTTGCTGCTTTTAAGATTCTCTCTTTGTCTTTTGCTCTTGGCATTTTAATTATGATGTGTCTTGGTGTGGTCCTCTTTGGGTTCCTCTTGTTTGGGGTTCTCTGTGCTTACTGGACTTGTAAGTCTATTTCTTTCACCAAGTAGGGGAAGTTTTATTTCTTCAAATATGTTTTCAATATCTTGCTCTCTCTCTTCTTCTGATACCCCCATAATTTGGTTGTTGGTACACTTGAAGTTGTCCCAGAGGCTCCTTACACTATCTTCATACTTTTGGATTCTTTTTTCTTTTTGCTTTTCCAGTTGGGTGTTTTTTGCTTCTCCATATTTCAAATCTTTGACTTGATTCTTGGGATCCTCTAGTCTGCTGTTGGATCTCTGGATATTATTCTTTATTTCAGTCAGTATATGCTTAATTTCTGATTGGTCCTTTTTCATATCCTTGAGGGTCTCACTAAATTTCTCGGAGGTTTCTAGAAGATTCTTGAGTAACCTTATAACCGTGGTTTTGAACTCTATGTCCAGTAGTTTGCTTTCATCCATTTCTTTCATTTGTGACTTGTTTCTTTGTCTCCGCATTTTGGCTGCTTGCCTGTGTTTGTTTCTATGTACTGGGTAGCTGCTAAGTCTCCTCGAGTTGATAGAGTGGCCTTGTGTGGTTGGTGTCCTATAGAGCGCAGTGTCTCAGCCTCCCCAGTCATCTGAGGTGGATGCTCTTGGTGCACCCCTTTGTGGGCTGTTTGCACAGTTTTGTTGTAGTTAACCCTTGATTGCTGTTGGTATCACTGGGAGGAATTGACCTCCAGGCCAATTGGCTGTGATGACCAGCTGTGTCTACACTGGAAGATCTGTTGTGCAGGAGACACCCTTATGGTGCAGGACTTGCTTCAGTAGGGCCTTGGTATTCACTGAGTCTGCCCCTGGGTGTGTCTCTTATGGATGTGAAGAGTTGTAATCTGATATAATCTCACTCTGACCACTGGGTACACTGGCTCTTGGATCTCCAAGGAGGTGCAAGGTCAGCCACTGTCTAGGGCCACCCAGCAGGAGCTACAGAGAGATCTGCAGATTCCTCCTCTTTGTTTGGGGTTTGGAAGTGTCCAGAGGAGGCCCAGCTGTGAAGCAAGGCAGGCTGCTGCTGCCAGGCCTTGGGCCTTCTTTTGGAAGCTCTGGAGCTCTCTGACCCAGCTGCAGTTTGACAGGTTTTAGGTGGAGAAAGGACAGGCCATTCATATGCAAAAGCCGATGTGCACAGCTTCGGTGGGGTTGTAAATTGGGTGGGGTGGGGTCTCTGGGAATCACCAGGGCAGAGCAAACAGCAATGGCTGCCAGTCAGCCCTGAATAGGAGAAGTCCCTGGTTTCCCCGCATCGCGGCCCCCGTGCAGGAACAATGATTACTGTGAGCACCTCTGAGAGAAAGCTGCCCTCGCATTCCTGTCCCGATGCCAGACAGTCCAGTTTCTCCCTGTATGTGTCTGGGTCCCCCAGAGTCTCACCCAGAACTGGAGTTCAGAGCAAGTGGGAGCTTGTATCTCCCTCCCAGTTTAAAAAGCAGCACATCCAGGTGCAGCACATTCCGCGCCTCCACACCACTTACCCGTCTCAATGCGCTTTCTTCACCTCTCCAGTTGTGGAACTTCCACTCAGCCAGCTTTCCCGCGGTTCTGGGTGGTAGTTGTTCTGCCATTTAGTTGTAGTTGTGAGAGGCAGCAAGTACAGGTGCTTACCTATGCCGCCATCTTGGTTTCAGCCTCTTTCTTTCCTTTTTAAAAAAATCCTCTCCAGAGGATATTTTTTCCTATTGCTTTTCAGAGAAAGTAGAAGGGGCAGGGGGGTGGGGGAGAGAGAGAAACATCAGTGAGAGAGAGACACATCGACTGGTTGCCTCCCGCACATGCCCCAACAGGGGGTGGGGAATGAACCCAAAACCCAGGTATGTGCTCTTGACCAGAATTGAACCTGCGACCCTTCTGTGGGCCAAGACTCCAACCACTGAGCCACCGGCCAGGGCGTGGCCACTGTCTTCCTGTTCTCTAGGACAGTGGCTCATTGAGCCGCTCCCACACCACTTGGAGACCCCCCCTGCTCCTCTCATGCCATCCTGAGGCGGCCCCTGGCTGGGCTCCAGGACCCTCTGCTGTTCCTTCTTGCCACAGCGGCTCCGGGAGACCGACTTGTGTCCTCTCTGCGTAGACACTCTGGGCAGCCATAGTCTCATGGGGGTCTTGTCCCCTCCTCCTGCCTCCCCCTTGTGGAGAAACTGTGCCCATCTCAGGGGTGGGAGGGGCGGGAGGGCAAGTTTTCTAGGAGGTTCACCCGCCCATCAGACCTGCTCCCAGCGCTGCACCCCCTGGTCCCCTCCCTTCCTTGAAGGATGAGATCTTTGACACCCCAAAGCCGAGGACTGTCGCTGGTTCTCCTCTCTTCGAGGAGCAGTCTTCCTTCTCAGAGGACCCATCAACGGCTTGGTTCCCACAGTAGGAGAGGAGGTGAGCGGGAAAGAGAAGAAGGGAAAAGATTACTTCAATGCAAATTTCATTTAAGACTCAGAGCGCCATTCCTTTGGGCTGGTGGTAAATGGAGCTTTGGTCAGTCTTATGAACTCTGCCCCGCTGGGGCACGGTGTTGTCATCGCTGATCAGATGCCAGGGGTCCCAAGACAACTGGTCCTCACACGACCTGATGGCACAGGATGCTTGTGCCTATTTGGGGGGTCACGAGAGTCCTGGGCAAGGCCAGGAACGCTGGTGTCTGGAGTTGCCCTTCCCCGGCAGAGATGGGCTGGGCGGGATAGCAGCTGCCCCTTCCTGAGTTTGCCGCAAACCCCGCCACGCCCCATCGCCTCTCCCACCCAGCCCTGCCCCCCATTCCTGGACTTGCTGGGTCCCTGAAGGCATTTAGTACTAGATTAATAGTTTAGGCCCGTGGTCTGCAAACTGCGGCTCTCGAGCCACATGCGGCTCTTTGGCCCCTTGAGTGTGGCTCTTCCACAAAATACCACGGCCTGGGCGAGTCTATTTTGAAGAAGTGGCGTTAGAAGAATTTTAAGTTTAAAAAATTAGGCTCTCAAAAGAAATTTCAATCGTTGTCCTGTTGGTATTTGGCTCTGTTGAGTAATGAGTTTGCCGACCACTAGTTTAGGCCTTTCTCCTCCCCACCTGAAGGCATTTCTCAGTTGGCTCAGAGAGAGGGGGAAGCAGAAAAACATGGAGAAGTGAAATAATGTAGTGTTTTAATAACTGCTGCTGCCATGACCTGCTGTGATTTATGCTGAGAAAGGCTATGGACTGAGCCCGCCCGCCTGCTGGCCTCCTCCTGGAAGGTTGGAATTGGAACAGAGGATGTGATTTATTGAACTTTTGCCAGAGCAAGTTCAAGAGGGAAGACCTTGACCTCTTACATTTGCTTCCAGACCCCATGACCCTCCGTTTGGAAGGGAAAAAAAAAAATCTTTCTGGCATCTTTTTCTATTTTCTTTTTTAGCAAAAGTTTTGTTAAATCCTTGGGAACAAGAAACCCTAGCATCCTGTTTTTCTATGTCCCGAGTGAAAGGAAGATAAGGATCTGGGACCCTGATCCCAGTGCAGTCAGACCCATTCACACAGGCCACGCACCGTCCCTCCTCCCAGAGCCTGCGCCTGCGGGTTAATGCCGAACCTCGTGGTTTGTGAAACCTTTCTTTCCCAGGGACTTCTGGGGTCACGGCCAGCCCAGGGCAGTTTGGGACAAAGGGCAGCAGGCCCCAGGGGAGGGAGGGGGGAGGGGCCGGTGGCATCCAAAGGGCCTGGCAGTCCTGGGCTTGTCGCTTGGATGCTGATGCTGGTTTGCCCCGTGGTGAGGCAGAGCCGTCAGTTTCGGGGTGGGGGTGGGGGCACTGTGGTGTATGGGAGCATCGCCAATCACCGCAGGGGCACCTACACGCAGAAGTCAGAGCTGGTCTGCAGGCTGCTTCTGGCCAGTCCTGCCTGAACTGAGCCCTGGTGATAAGTTGGGTGGACAAATCAGTTGGAAATTAAAGCCAGCACCGGGCGCGCTGGTTGGAAGGCATTTCAGTTCAGGCACGGGTGGGAGCGGGGCAGGACCTCACCGCAGCACCCGTTTGCTGGGGTCATGGAATCTCCAGGCGGCAGCCGCTGGAGGAGCTGGGCTGGCGCTATGATGGGCAGATGCGGACGCTGCTGCTGAGCGGCCTGAGCAAGTCCATGGCCGGGGTGTTAGGCCGTGAGGCTGGGGCCTGAAAGTCACCGGCTGCTCTGGCTCCAAACTGTGCCGAATACTGATGAGCGGGTGCCCAGCCCTGGGCGTGGCCTGGCTGCCGCAGCTCCATCCTGCCGCCTCAGAATGGAGCCCCATTCCCCCTTCCTCTCTCTCGCCTACCTCCAACCTGCCTCCAGGGTCCGTGGCAAATCTTCCCACTCCTCCTCCCTCAGGCCCGCCACCAGCTCTGCGGCGTCCCCTCGTGGCTCCCTGCCGCCCTCATTCTCCACCCAGCCTGCAGCATGATCTTTCACACATAACTGGGATGGCCTCTCTCCTTGGTTTCAAACTTTCAGTGGCTCCCCATTGCTCTTTGAGTAAAGGCAAAACTGCTGACAGAAGGTTTCAAGGCACTCCATGCCCCACCAACTTCTTGGGGATCCCCTACTGGGCCACGTTTCTTTCCTCGGAGTCGCAGGCACCGGGCATCTTCCATTTTCCTCTTGCCCGAGGCCCTTCGCACATGCTGTTCCCTCTGCCTGGGGTGCTCTTCCTGCCTCTCCTCATCTGGCTTCCCGCTCACCTCCCTCTGCAGCCTCATCACTGCTCTCCCGGCCGGCCTGCTCCTCACCCCTCGCCCGGCACATTCCTTAGCGCTTGCACAGCCTCCTCCCGTCCCCTCCCCGAGGGCCGCTGCAAGAGGGCAGGGTCAGGCTCGCTGAGCTTGGCTCTGTGTCTCCTGGGTGGCAGCTAAGGGCAGGACCTCAGAAACCTGATGCAAAGGGACAGGAGCCAGGCACAAACAGCACCCGTCTGCTCGGGTTAGTCCGAGGCGGCAGGGCACCCCGCGCCTGTGCTGGGCTGGGAGGTGCTGGCGCCTGGGCAGCTGCTGCTGGGGGTGAGGGGCATGCTCGAAGGCAAGCCTGGCGACGGTCGGGCCATCTCCCCAAATACCAACACCACGGCGTTGTATACTTTCCGAGGGTGATCTTTACGGTCCGTGAATGATAGCCCATAAAGCTGTATTTTTTAAGGCATCCGGCAATATTAACCAATGAAAGGCTGCGGAGTTCAAGAGAAAGGGGAGGTCTCCACAGGCCAGCCACCGGCGAACCTGGGAGCACAAGGCGTGCCCATGTGTCCGTGGCAGGAAGAAGCAATGCGGACGGGGTGCGGGCCGCGTGTCCTCCAAGAGCACCTGGCCCCACAGGGAGAGGCGAGGGGGAGGCGGGGGGTCCGGGCTTGTGATGGGGTGAGCGGGTAGGGCTGATGAGACCAGCAGGACGGACAGCAGGCAGGCCGGGGTGGGGGAGCGTGAAGGTGACCAGTTCAGTGTGGTCGTGCCGTGGTGCCAGGCCAGTGGAACATTCGGAGGCAGCACCCAGCTTGGGGCTGGGTGCCTGGGTCTGGGCCTCTGAGGCATGTGGGGCCTGCACTTCCCAGCCCTAACCAATCTGGGTGCAACTGGGGCTGTGGGGGCGCTCAGACCGCAGAGACCCGCCCTGGCTACCTGCTGCCCCGGAAAGCCCCGCCCTTCTCCAGCCGGGCATTTCTGGGGAATTCCAGGCTGTCCCACGTGTGCTCCTGAACGGGCTATCTGTTGAACGTCACTGCCCTCTGCTGGTGTCCCTGGGCACGGCCACCACCTCCAGGCTGCCCGCCAGGGGAGAACCAGCCCCCAGCCTCCTGTGATGCTGTCAGGGGTCCCCCAGGGGTGCTGACTGGTCCCAGCGTCTTACAGAGCTTTTAGGGAGGCCAGCACGCAGCTCGCCTGTTCTCTGTCTGACTCAGGATTCCTCGTTACTAATCACTAGGCCTCTAGCTCTCTGTGCCGCTCCTTGCTGCCACCTCCAGTCTTTACAGGGAGACCTTCTGCGGCCCAGGGCCTCAGGGAGGAGCTGGGCTATTTGTCCAGTTCATCCTGAGAAGCTGCACCTGGTCTGCTCCCAGCCCCTCACCCACCAAGGGGAGCAGTGGGGACGCCCAAATGTCAGTGGCCATCATGTCTCTTCCCCTGAATCTGTACCTCTCACTGCTTTCCTCTCACACGCAGCACCTCCTCCCCCACGTATCCCTGCTGTGCATGCATGTGTGAGTACCTGTGTGCCTGCATGTGCTTGTGTTGCACACATGCGTATCTGGATGTCTGTGCACATGTGTGTCTGTGTGCACTCATGCATGCTATGATTGCATACACTGCAGTGTGGCTGGAATAGGGGGGCAGGAATGTGGCCAGAGAGCAGCTTCCTTTCAGCAGGCCCAGCAGGCCTTGGTGGGGGGCATGTGGGAGAGAGACACTCCCACCTGGGTGCCAGGTAGCTGCTCTGGGTGAGCAGGCGGCCCAGTGCTGTTGGCCGAGACATGGGGTGCTGGCTGGGCCCACTGTTTTCCAAGCTGGTCGGGCCCCTGAGGCTGCTGGTGCTGTCTCCTTTGGAAGCAGACCCCTGGAAGGTTTCCCATGCGTCACCCCAGATGGCGTGGGGACTTCTAAGCCACAATGGGGAGCAGCCCGCAGGTTGGCATGCCTCCAATGTGTCTTCCTGGGAGACCCACCGTGGTCCATGCCTGGGGATCAGCGAGGAGCTCCGACATGGTGCCTGGAGCTCTGGCTGTTGGGCAGCAAGGATAGCGTTGGTCCCTGTTCAGGAGGAAGCAGAGGTTTCTCTCTGGAGAGAAGACAGGCAATGCTATTTCCTCCCAGCGTAGCCTCCACGAGGACCCTAGACTCAAAAAGGAAGGTCCTGAGACAAAAGCAGGGAGGTCAGGAGTTGTCAAATCTCCTGGGTCATTTCTGGGAGAAGGCTCCCCAGTTGGGGGTGGGTCCCTGAAGAACCTGATTTCTCCTAGGTGGCACCAGTCACCCCTGTTAGTGACCAACTCTCTGGGCCATTATTTGTCAACTCTACTCTCAGTTTTTTCTTATGTATTTGTGTTACTCTCTTTTAAATCAGTCAGGAGACAATGGGGCCAGGAAGCTTCAGCTTATGTGGTCTTTCTGGTCAAACTCTTTTTTATTTATTTTATTTTATTTTATAATAAATCTTTATTGTTTAGATTATTGCAGGTGTTCCTCTCCCCCCCCCATAGCTCCCCTCCACCTGATTCCCCACCCCACCCCATGCCCGTACCCCCCGCCACTGTCTTCATCCATAGGTGTAAGATTTTTATCCAATCTCTTCCTGCATCCCTCAGACCCCCTTCCCCCTGAGAATTGTCAGACCACTCTCTTTCTATGTCCCTGATTCTATTATATTCACCAGTCCATTCTGTTCTTCAGATTTTTTATTCACTTGATTTTTAGATTCACTTGTTGGTAGGTATGTATTTGATGTCTTTTTGTTGTTCATAATTTTTACCTTTACCTTTTTCTTCTTCTTCCTCTTCTTAAAGAATACCCTTCAGCATTTCATGTAATCCTGGTTTGGTGGTGATGAACTCCTTTAGCTTTTTCTTGTCTGGGGAGCTCTTTATCTGACCTTCAATTCTGAATGATAGCTTTGCTGGGTAGAGTAATCTTGGTTGTAGGTTCTTGCTATTCATCACTTTTTATATTTCTTGCCACTCCCTTCTTGCCTGCATAGTTTCTGTTGAGAAATCAGCTGACAGTCGTATGGGTACTCCCTTGTAGGTAACTAACTGTTTTTCTCTTGCTGCTTTCAAGATTCTCTCTTTGTCTTTTGCCCTTGGCATTTTAATTATTATGTGTCTTGGTGTGGTCCTCTTTGAATTCCTCTTGTTTGGGGTTCTCTGTGCTTCCTGGACTTGTAAGTCTATTTCTTTCACCAGGTGGGGGAAGTTTTCTGTCATTATTTCTTCAAATAGGTTTTCAGTATCTTGCTCTCTCTCTTCTGGCACCCCAAAAATCCGGATGTTGGTACGCTTAAATCCGTCCCAGAGGCTCCTTACACTATCCTCACACTTTTGGATTCTTCTTTCTTTCTGCCTCTCTGGTTGGGTGTATTTTGCTTCCTCATATTCCAGATCTTTGGTTTGACTCTTGGGGTACGTTGATCTACAGTTGAGTTTCTGTATATTCTTTATTTCGGACAGTGTATGCTTAATTTCTGACTGGTCCTTTTCCATTTTTTTTTGGCATTCTCATTAAGGTCCTTGAAGGTCTCTTCAAGTTTCTCAGCAGTTTTTAGAAGATTCTTGAGTAACCTTATAAATGTGGTTCTGAACTCTGTGTCATCCAGTAGTTTACTTTCCTCCATCTCTCCCATTTGTGACATGCTTCTGTGTCTCCACATTTTGGCTGCCTCCCTGTGTTGATGGAGTGGCTTTGTGTGGTAGGTGACCTATACGGGCCGGTAGCTCAGCTTCCCCAATCACCCGAGGTGGTTGCTCTTGGTACACCCCTTTGTGGGCTGAGTACAAAGTCTTGGTGTAGTTAAGCCTTGATTTCTGTTGGTACACTGGGAGGAATTGACCTCCAGGCCAATTGGCTGTGAGAACCTGATGTGTCTATAATGGAAGAACTGCTGTGCTGGAGACACGCTTATGGTGCAGGCCTTGTTTCAGTGGGGCTTTGGTGCTCACTGAGTCCACCTCCCGAATGTGTCACTTATGGATGTGAGGAGTTGAAATCTGGTGTCTCACACTGACCACTAGGTACACTGGCTTTGGATCTCCAATGGGGTGCAGTTCAGCTACTGTCTGAGGCCACCCTGCAGGAGCTACAGCGAGAACCACAGTCCTCTCCTCCCTGCTTGGAGCTTGGAGGCTTTGGAGCTGTCTGCACCAGGTTGCAAGTTTGCTAGGTTAAACTGCAATAGAGAAGGCCATTCATATGCAAAAGCCACTGCTTGGAGCTTGGGTGTGTTTGTAGATTGTGCGGGGCAGAGTCTCAGGGCGTCACTGGGCTAGGGCGTGGCAAACAGCAATGGCTGGCAGTGAGCCGTCTCTGCCTCTCTGATCGCGTCCCCGCATCTTGCACCCCAGCACAGCAAACAATTATTCTTGAGCGCAGCTCTGCAAGCAAGCCACCCTCACTTTCCGACCCGATGGCAGACAGTCCAGCTTCTCCCCAGAAACTGGATTTCAGAGAGATTGGGAGCTTGTCTCTCTTTGGATTGAAGAAAGCAACGCCCGCCGCCAGCCGGGATCCGCCGCCAGCCCGTATCGCACGCATGCCCCTGTACCTCAGTTTTTCAGCGCTTGTGCCCTGAATGTTCTTTTTTCTTTCCGTCTAGTTGTAGAACTTCCACTCAGCCAGCTTTCCCGTGGTTCTGGGTGATAGACGTTTTGTCTTTTAGTTGTGGTTTTGAAATTGTTGTGCACGGCAGCAGTTTAGATGTTTACCTATGCTGCCATCTTCGAGGCTCTCCTGGTCAAACTCTTTGAAGGAGAAACTCTTTCCTAGAATCAAGTCTTAAGGAAGTCCCTGGTTGGTCTGTCTGGGTCACATGCCCAGTAGAATGAAGTCTTCTAATTGGCTGGCCTGGTTCATGGCCCATCCCAATACATGTGTTATAGGTAGGCTACTATGATTGACACATAATTATAGACACATGGACCACTGGAGTGTGGGAAATGGTTTCCTGAAGGAAAGAGTGTTGAGCAGAAAGAATACATTTTTTTATTTATTAAATACTTTTATAATTAAAAAAGGCAACATTTCCTTCTTTTCCTACATTGACCTAGTTTGAAAACCAAACTTGAGTGTGGCCTTTTATCTAACTCTGTGAACTTTCACAACTCTTGTGATATATGGAACTTAAAACAAAACAAAATTAAGGAAAAAAAAGTAGAATTTGACAGTAATTTTCTAGCCACTGCATTTTAGCTTTTAGCCGCCTGCGCACTAAATGAGTAGATATCATTAACTCAAAATGTGGCCCCCAAATGGGTTTCCTCTGCCATTATGTTCTGGGAATTAGGTACCTGGAGACACATTACCCCAAATATCACTGGGGACAGTAAATGGACAAGACCCATTCCCCCCGGGGCTGGAAATGAGAAATGTATGGCTGGTCATTAAAAGCCTAGTTCAGGATATTTTTTTTCCATTAACACAACTGAAATTGTGCTGAAAGCTAAGTTGTTATCTCTGGAGGTGAGAGAGCTTCAGGTAGGACTTGGGGAAGAGGTGCGAGTTTTAGCACCTAAAGTGGCAAGTTTGTGAGGGGTAAGGAGGGCCAGGCTTGTGGCCTGTGGCCACCTGCAGTCCCAGTGGAGGGGTCTTGGCCACCTCCATGTCCCTGTCACCTGTGCATTCCTGGGGTCCGGGAAATTTCTGTGTGTCTGGGGTGGTCTGAAAAGGACGGTCTTTGGGTCGAATGTGGTTGTTTGTATCCTGGCTCCTCCATTCCAAGTGCTGAAACGGACATCCATGAATTCACTGACAACAAATACCACAGCTGCCTGAAGATAGGGTGTCTCAAAACAGAAGGGGATTCTCTCACTTTCCCAATAAGATCCAAAAGAGAGAGCATGTTGGCCAAGAGGTAGATGACATGGTTAAATGCCCACTTATAACGCTTCTGTGTTTAAAGCACTTAACTCATACAGCTGGTTCCCTCTTTCACACTTGAGGAATCTGCTTCCTGCCAACTCTCCCCTGGGGTCTGCCCCAGTGTTCTGGTTATCACCGGGCCTTCTGGGGTCCAACCTTCGCCACATGAGCTGCCTGAGACTCGGACTTTTCAAGTTCCCTCCGTGAGGCCATCGTCCACATGTGATTGGCAGGCGTGTTTGCACCATGTTAGTACAGCGCTCCCCTTGTATAAAGTGGGGTGAGCTGGTCATCCTCACAGTTCCGCCACTCACTTCAAGCATTTAAAACAGGGGTCCTCAAACTTTTTAAACAGGGGGCCAGTTCACTGTCCCTTAGACCATTGGAGGGCCAGGCTATAGTTTAAAAAAAAAACAACTATGAACAAATTCCTATGCACACTGCTAAGTCGGCTGCTAAGCAGGACAGGCAGCGGCGGCAAAAACACCCGGCGGGCCGGATAAATGTCCTCACCGTAGTTTGAGGACCCCTGATTTAAAGGGATCTTAATAGACACATGATGCTAGTTTTCTAATGCTGTGGAACACATTAGCACACAGTTAATGGCTTAAAACACAGCCATTTATTATCTTACAGTTCTTTGGTCAAAAGTCTGGGTACAGCTTAGCTGGCTTCTCAAATCTGAGAAGGGGTGAGGGGAAGGGAGGAAGGAAGAGAGAAAGAGAAAGGGGAAGGGGAAGGGGAAGGGAAGGGAAAGAGAGAGAGAGAGAGAGAGAGAGAGAGAGAGAGAGAGAGCGCCTTTTACCTCTAAATTGTCTTTTAAAGGTTACTCTTCCTTTTGAATAAAGTCAACTGATCAGGGCCTTTAATCACACCTGCAAGACCCATTCACCTGCACCATATAACATTATCAAACCAGCAAGAGCCTCTCCCCTTTGCTTGTTCTGTGGGTTAGAAGCAAGTCACAGGTCCTTTCCACCTTCCAGGGAAGGGACCGCACAGAGGTGTAGCACAGGGGGCCGGACCACGGTCATCTTAGAATTCCGCCCAGCGATTCGTTTACAGTGAGGACCAATAACCCACCTCCGTGGAGACACTTTCTGGATAATGACCAAATCAGTCGTGGGTTTCTCTGTCCTTCCTTATTGAACATCAAGGTACGGTTCCCAACGGAGCATTTATTGAGGAGACCCCATTTTAAGATATGTCTTTCTCAAATACAGCTTTGTTGTTAAAGGTAACATATTTTGGGGCAACTGAGGATATGAGAAACTCCTCCTTTCCTGAACAGGTTTTCCTCCGCAAAGCGAAGAGGGCGGCTCAGGAGAGCACAGGGGAGTGGGTGTCTACAGGGGGATGCTGGCCCAGCCCTGGTCCCATGTGAGGTGAGTGTGCTGGGGTGATGGCACCCCGCCCCTCCAAGCTCTGAGCCCCTGAGAGCAATGGGGACTCGAGCCCCCTTCCTCGTCCTGCATGCCACCACCCCTCCAGCTGGGTCTTGGAAAGTCAGTGAAACTGGAGACTTCACCTACAAGGTGGGGGAGGGGGGCGGGGTGCAGGGAAGACTCCTGATGCTTCAGAGCAGTGGAAGCAGCTTGGGCCTTCCTGGGTGAGCTCAAGGTCCACACCCTCTCAGCCTCCGTTTCCCCACCGAGAGGGTGAGAGCTAAAGCATCTTGAAGATGCTAGTCAAAGAGTCAAAGTGGGTGAAGGAGGAGCGGGGTGGCAGGCAGGTCTGGGGGCTCCCGCTCCCCTGTGAAGGGGGACTCGGGGGGGACAAGCTTTGAATTCTCTGTGAGCTTCCAAACCAGGGCAAGGCTCTGAATCCCGTGCTGTGAAAACAGGCTGTCACCTGCCTTTTACAGAGATGCCAATGGCTTTACACCCACCTTAGCTCAGGTCGTCCTCCCCACACACCGCTGTGACGGCTCCATGGCGCAGGAGGGGAAGCAGGGTCAGAGAGGGGGTGTCATTGGCCCCAAGTGGCCCAGGTGGGAAGCAGTCCCAGGAGAGGACCACAGGGCAGGGAAAGGTTGGGGGGAGGGCCACAGCAGGGCACACAATTTAAGGGGATGCCAGAAACACGTAGTAATCAAGATAAATGATAGTTTAATGCAATTTTAAAACATCCAGATTAATCTAAAACATCCATGATAAACAGAGTATCAAAGCTTTAAATAAAGACGGATAGCCCCATTAAAGCTCTGGGCGAAGGGAAAATCAGTAATACGGAGGCTGTTTCCATTTACATTGTGGGTGTCTTATTCATCATGGATATGCTTGCACTGATTCTGAATTTTAAAAATATTTATTTTGAACACTGTTTTCATTGACTCTCAAATTTTGCACCCCCATTCACCCCACTGCTGCCCTTGGGGGAGCAGGTCTCAGGGACCAGTTAATATGAAAGGAACGGGTTTTGGCATTTCCTGGGGCCACCAGAGCTGGGGCAGGCCTGAGGCAGCACCACCTGCCTCTCTGCGGCTGGTCCTTTCCGGTTTGGGGCGGTCCTTAGCCAGGATCCACCCCCGTCAGCACTCCCAGCCTGGCAGCCCTGTCTTCTCTTCTTTAAGGCGCGAGGTAGCCCCTGTGAGACCCCAGTGCTGATACCGGAGCAGGGGGAGACCCCAGCGCAGCATCTGCCTCTGCAGGGACCCGCCAAGGGCCATCGTGGGCATTCAAGTCCCCGCGGCCGCACCGCTGCTCATGCAACTCCACATCTGCCCAGAAGGGGGCGGCGTGGGCACATTCATTCTCAGCCTGCAAGCTGGGGGCCTTTCTTCCCACTTTTTTCTTTCTTTCTTTCTTTCTTTCTTTCTTTCTTTCTTTCTTTCTTTCTTTCTTTCTTTCTTTCTTTCTTTCTTTCTTTCTTTCTTTCTTCTTTCTTTCTTCTTTCTTTTTCTTCTCTCTCTCTTTCTCTCTCTCTCTCTCTTCCTCCCTCCCTCCTCTCTTCCTCCCTCCCTCCCTCCTTCCCTCCTCCTCCTCCTCCTTCTTTTTTTTTTTTGTGTGTGAACAGTCGACCACCTGACACCAGCAGGTCTGCTCTGTAATTCCTTGGTTACAGTCCCCTCTGGGGTGGGAGGAGCCTCTGAGTTGTGTTTTGATGAGCAGCATTTTTCTCAGATTTGCCCTGAAAGAAGTTCACACGCTCACCTATATAAAACACGCATGGCTGGTTCCTCTGTGCCAGCCTCGTTACAGTCCCCTCGGTCGTGCTGTCTGCCGAGCAAGGGCTTGTTGGACCTGCTTCCGTGCGGGTCAGCGCTGGATGAGGAGCAGGTCTGCAGGTTCTGTGCGGTGAGAGTGGGAGAGGGGGCCTCCTGAGCACTAGGTGTCTGTAAGGCCACCTCCAGCACCATCCCGCAGGCGACACCGGCAGCTGAGCTGTCCAGTGTTCCCGCATTCACCAGGCCCAAGTGACAGGACTTAGTGTCCCGCAGGCCCCTCGCCCTGCAGGTGAGATGGCCTGAGGGGTATTGGCAGCCGCCCCCCCTGCCTCTTCCCAGGTGGGGGTGAGCCTCAGGGGCCCAGGGTGGTGCTTGGCCTCCAGTCACACTTCCTGGATGCCTCCCTCCCACCCCCCTGCCCCCAGCAGTAGTTCTTGGTGCTGTTTATTAAGCACCGACTGCATGCCAGGTGCGCTGTGAAGGGCTCTGTGGGTTTACTTTGTTGGATCTTACAGTGGCACCATTTTTCCTCCTGTCTCTGGGAAGGGGAGGAAGAAAAAAGCCCAGCAAGAGCAAGTCACACTTTAATATCGCCACACGGCAGGAGGTCTCCGGCGTGTCTCCTCAGGGCTTGGGCCTGCAGGTCTCAGCGAGCTGTGTCCTGTGGGGTGCACTCCCAGATCCCCGGTGACAGCGGGGGCCTGGCATTAAGTCTCTGAACTCGGCCTCGACAAATAGCAGTCACTTCTGAATCCATTCCCCCGAAAGGTCACCAGCCAGACACCCACAGAAAACCCAGCCATCGCTGCCACCTGCCTGGCGGGGGGCCCCATTTGTTGCCTCTCTCCGCCCCCTCATCTGTCTGGCCTGTAGAGCCATCCCAGGCCAGAGCCCACCATCCAGGTCCCCCTGCCCCCGCCCGGACAGCCACCCCTCCTCCTGGCATCGCCTTCTGCCCTCCTCGGGTGGGAGCAGTGGGAGGGGCTCAGGCCTCTGTCCTCACCCCCAGGGGCCAGGAGGCTCCTGGGCCTGCCCCTCCCCTGCTATTGGGGCCACAGAGGATGGTCTTGCCCAGGAGGCTGCCCTCCTGCACGAGAGGAGCCGAAGCCCAGGCCCCGGGGAAGGAGACCCCAGCAGTGCAGACCTCCGGCGGGCTCTTCTCCCCCGACCAGTTACTCCGAGGCCTACTGCAGAAATCACAGAGCAGCTCCTGCAGCCGCCCCGCCCCCAGCCCCAGCCTCAGCCGCCTCTGTGGGCTGAGAGGCCGGCCTCCGGGCTCTCCCAAGCTGCAGGGGGGCCCAGGGAGGAAGCGCTCCCAGACCTGGGACCCCTCAGTCACAGTACAAGAGGCCAGCTGCTGCGCTGGGAGGCTCCTTCCAGGAAAGGCCTGTGCAAGGCCCTGCTTTCGGGGGACCCTGCCTTAGACAGGTTCCCGAGGCAGGGGCGTCAGGGACGAGGTCGCTGACACTCAGGGCCCAGCGCGGGGCAGGCTCCTGGCTTTTCCTCCTGCATGAGGAGGGTCCTGAGCCCACGGGTGGACTGCTGTGGGCTCTCACCGCCACTCCCGGCAGGTGCCGCTGGTCCCCCCGTTACACGTGAGGGTGTCCACATCACACCGGTAAGTGGTGGAGGGGCTTGAACCAGGCCAGCCCGGCTGCTGACAGGGGAACAGAACAGGTGACTAAAGCAGGCTGCTACTGTCTGGGGCAAATGCTAAACTGGACAGTAGTGTCACTGAGTCTGTGGGCCCTTCTTGGTGAGGAGTGGCTGGTACTGGAGGATGTGTGCCCAGTCCCCACCCCACAGTGACCGCACCACCCTGACTTCTCCCCGCGCACCGGTTTGTGTGCGCCTGCCCTTTATAGGGATGGAGTCATGCGGCACCTTCTCTCTTCTGTCTGGCGTCTTTGGCCCACATTCTGTGGGTTTTTTTCACATCTGATCCCACCCGAGCTGTGTTCCTGGGGCCAGGAAAGATTCTGCTGAGCAGGCCCACTGGGTGGTGATGGTGGCAGCAGTGATAACCAGATGGCCACCACGATGCCCATGCTCCCCGTGGGGAACGGCGGCTCAGGGCCCATCACGGCCCTCTGTCACCTTGGCCATGGGGAATACATATTTCAATGTATATGTCAGAAGTTAAAAAATACGTGAAATAATAATTTCACAGATGGAACCCAGAAACGACAGCTGAAAAACTTCCAGTCATTCTTTTATGGAGGTGAAATTCATATTATATACAAAGAGCCATGTCTAAGTGTCCAGCTCAGTGCATGTAGTGCATCCACCCTGTTTTGCAGTCCTCACCTCCACTAGTTCCAGGATATCTCCGTCACCCCCACGGGAAAGATACCCGTCAGCACGCGCTCCCACTCCTGCCCTCCAGTCCCCAGTAACAACAAATCTTCCAATTTCCATCTCTATGGATTAATATCTTCTGAGTAGCCTATATAATAAAGAGGTAATATGCAAATTGACCATCACTCCAACACACAAGATGGCCACCCCCATGTGAACACAATATGGCCACCACAAGATGGTCGGCAGGGGAGGGCAGTTGTGGGCGATCAGGCCAGCAGGGAAAGGCAGTTGGGAGGGACCAGGCCTGCAGGGGAGGGCAGTTTGGGGTGACCAGACCTGTTGGGGGCAATCGGGACTGTAGGGGAGGGCAGTTGGAGGTGACCAGGACTGCAGGGGAGGGCAGTTGGGGGGGACCAGGCCTGGTGGGGGCTATTGGGCTGGCAGGGGAGGGCAGTTGGGGGCAATCGGGCCGGCAGGGGAGCAGTTAGGTGTCAATCAGGCTGGCGGGGGAGTAGTTAGGGGATGATCAGGCTGGCAGGAAGGCAAGTGGTTGGGAGCCAGCAATCCCGGACTGTGAGAGGGATGTCCAGACTGCCGGTTTAGGCCTGATCCCCTGATATGCTAAGGCTGCTCAACCTCTCGCTATAAACCAGCAGTCGGACATCCCCTGAGGGGTGCCAGATTGGAGAGGGTGCAGGCTGGGCTGAGGGACACCCCCCATCAGTGCACAAATTTCATGCACTGGGCCTCTAGTCTATATATATAAAAGCCTAAGCAACCAAATGACTGAATGACTGAATGACCAATTAACTGGTTACTATGACGCACACTAACCACCAGGGGGCAGATGCTCAATGCAGGAGCTGACCCCTGATGGTCAGTGTGCTCCTATAGCCAACCTCCCGGGGCCAGCTGGCCAACCTCCTGTGGTCCTTCCCCCCGGCCAGCCAACCTCCCGTGGTCCCTCCCCCTGGCTGGCCAACCTCCCGCAGTCCCTCCCCCCGCCAGCCAACCTCTCCCATCCCTCCCCCAGGCCAGCCAACCTCCCCCGGTCCCTTCCCCCTGGCTGGCTTGCCTCCCCATTTGGCCCCGATTGCTGGCCAGGCCGAGGAACCCCACCCATGCATGAATTCGTGCACCAGGCCTCTAATCCTATATAATAAAAGTCTAATATGCTAACTGTCTGGTCGTCCAGTCATCCGTTCAACCAATCAAAGTGCAATATGCTAATGATATGCTAAGGCTGCTCAACCTCTCGCTATAATGTGCATTGACCACCAGGGGGCAGACAGTCGACCAATCACTATGACATGCACTGACCATCAGGGGACAGACACTCTAACTGGTAGGTTAGCTTGCTGTTGGGGTCTGGCCAATTGGAACTGAGCAAGATGGGCTGGACATGCCCTGGAGCCCTCCCATGGTCCCTCCCCCCTGGCTGGCCAACCTCCCGCGTCCCTCCTTGGTCCTGATTGTGCACCGGTGGGGTCCCTTGGCCTGGCCTGAGCCCTCTCGCAATCCGGGCTGAGGGACCCCTCCTCCCGAGTGCACGAATTTCGTGCACTGGGCCTCTAGTTTCATATAAAAGGGGCCACGCAGTAGGAACCCACAGCAGCCGTGGCTTCACTGCCTGGTCCCGCCCTCAGGTGGGGCTGAGTTTGTGGTCCACCTGGGCCCCACTGGGCCCTCTTCACTCTAATCCCCAGCCTCTGAGTTCGTAACTCCAGCCAGGGATCCCAACAGCTTCTGTGTCCCTGGGCAAGTCTCAATGAGGTTTCCTCTCCGCAGATAATGGAGGACGATGAAGACGCATCTTCATCAAGGTCTGGTTTTAGGATGGGCCTGTCTTCTGAGAAAGAACCTCCTCTATGTTCTCAGCATTAAATTGTTCTTTTTACGAGATAGTGGCGTTGGTAAATGGTGTGGTCCAAGGCTGGGCAATATTTTCTGTAAAGGCCAGATAGTAAATATTTCAGCTTTGTGGGAGCTGCAGGCTCTGCCTCTGTGACACTAAAACTTTATTGACAAAAAGGGGCACAGACCAGATGTGGCCACCCCTGAGTCAATAGATGGAGGTGGTGGTGATCTATTTTAAATGCTCCTTACTTGCAAAAATAAAAATTAAGCATGGCAGCAGCCACCAGTCCCCGTGGTAGACATTGCTAATGCTAATGAAGACGCCATGCCCCCTCGGAGTTAGGTATGGCTGAGCCTTGCTCTGGGCAACGAGATGTGAACAGAAGTGACATGTGTCACCTTTGGGGGGGGGGTGGCATCTCCAGGCGGCATGCACTGACCACACCACAGCACCCATCACAGACCACACCGCCTGCCAGCACCATCGCCTCCACGAAAGTGTACGCCATGGCGTCCTCTGGCCGTCGTTTATGACTTCCACGGACTCACTGGCCAGTGTGGGAGGCGACGCTGGAATCAAGGGTTTCATTTTTGAATGTCGAGCTGAGATGCCTTTTAGACATCCGAATGGAAGTGTCAGAAAAGCAGTCAGAAGCACTAGTTTACTCTAAAACTGTGAACTGGAGATGGAGAACGGGCCTGGCAGAGCACTCAGACCACGCGTGCAAGGCGTGCTGGGGCTTAGCTTTTATTGCTGCTCCAGTAAATGACCTGCTATCAGCTCATCGCTCTGCAGGCCAACAATCCAACGGGCTGAGCGTCTTCTGCTCAGCACCTCACAAGGCCAAAGCCGAGGTGCTGGCTGGCCAGAGCTCCCGTCTGGCGCCTCTGGGGGGATCCTCTGCTGGCTGACTCTGGCTTCGGTGGCACCCTGTGCATGTGGCTGTCAGACTGGGCCCCCTTTCCGGGCTGGCTGTGGTCCAGGAGTTGCTTTCAGCTTCTGGAGGCTGCTACCCTCCTTGTCACATGGCCTCCTCCCTCTTCAAGCATCAAGGACAAGGGATTTCTTCATGCTTCACCGCCCTGCCAGCCTTCTGCGTCCGGAACACTGTCCACTTTGCGGGCCCATGTGATTACGTTGGGCCCCTGACACACGCCATCATCAGGGCAGTGATTTCTCCTCTGAGTCACGGGTTCTGGGGGGAGGGAACAGAACCCGGGCCGGGAGGGGTTTGGGGTCCTGGCACAGGTGCACTCTGAGCAGCAAGGGCGGCTCCGCCTCTCCCCGAGCGCCCGGGCCAACCTTCCCCATGGCTCCTGGCGGGAATGTTATAGTCAGACATCAAGAAGCAAAATTTATTTCCCAATTAAAAGAGAACTTCCTGCACAGGCAGACATACCCACTCACCACTCTCAGACAACAGTTCTTCCACACCTGCCTGATTTCTCCGGGGACGCCAGCTCCTCTGGGCGCCTGGGTCCGGGCTGCCGCTTACCCCAGTCGTCATTCGCATTCAGTCTCATCAGAATCAGCAGCACCCACGCAGACACAGGTTTTTAACCACCCGATCACCTCCGGACACTATCGCCAGTCAGGCCGCCTCCTAGCAGTGCAATTTCACTCAGCAAGTGCAGACCTCAGGATTGTTCTGGGCTCCATTGGTGTGTTTTTTGTTGGTTTGTGGCTGTTTGTTGTTGTTGTTTGTTTGTTTGTTAATCCTCACCTGAGGATATTTTCCAATTGTCTTTTAGATAGAGTGGAAGGGAGGGGGAGAGACAGAGAGAGGGAAATGTCAATGTGAGAGAGACACATCAATTGGGTGCCTCCAGTAAGTGCCCTGATCAGGGCTGGGGATTGAGCCTACAACCTAGGTACATGCCCTTGACCAGATTCAAACCTGGGGCCCTTCTGTCTGCGGGCCGAAGCTCCATCCACTGAGCCAAACCCTGCGAGGGCTGGGCTCCATTTTATTTATTTATTTATTTATTTATTTATTTATTTATTTATTTATTTATTTATTTTTCATTGTCTAAAGTATTACATATGTCTCCTTTTTCCCCAATTGATCCCTCCCCCAGCCATTCCCCACCGCCCCAGTGCCTGTGTCCATTGAATATGCTAATATGCATGCATATAAGTCCTTTGGTTGCTCCCTAATCCCCACTCCCCCACCATTTCTCTGGATCTATTCTTGTTCATCAAATTATGTTGATCATTATATCCCACATATGAGTGAGATCATGTGATATTTATTTTTCTCTGACTGGCTTATTTTGCTTAGCATAATGCTCTCCAGTTTCATCCATGCTGTTGCAAAAGGTAAAAGTTCCTTCCTTTTTACAGCAGCATAGTATTCCATTGTGTAGATGTAACACAATTTTTTAATCCACTCATCTGCTGATGGGCACTGAGGCTGTTTCCAAATCTTAGCTATGGTAAATTGTGCTGCTATGAACATAGGGTGCATATATCCTTTCTGATTGGTGTTTCTGGTTTCTTGGGATATAGTCCTAGAAGTGGGATTACTGGGTCAAATGGGAGTTCCATTTTTAATTTTGAGGAAACTCCATACTGTCTTCCACAGTGGCTGCACCAGTCTGCATTCCCAGTGCAGGAGGGTTCCTTTTTCTCCGCATCCTCGCCAGCACTTGTTGTTTGTTGATTTTTTGATGATAGCCTTTCTGACAGGTGTGAGATGGTACCTCATTGTTGTTTTGATATGCATCTCTCGGATGATTAGTGACTTTGAGCATGTTTTCATATGTCTTGGGCCTTCTCTATGTCCTCTTTCAAAAAGTGTCTATTTAGATCCTTTGCCCATTTTTTGATTGGATCGTTTATCTTCCTTTTGTTAAGTTGTATGAGTTCTCTGTAAATTTTGGAGATTAAACCCTTATTGGAAATTTTATTGGCAAATATGCTCTCCATGTAGTGGGCTTCCTTGTTGTTTTGTTGATGGTTTCTTTTGCTGTGAGAAGCTTTTTATTTTGATGTAGTCCCATTTGTTTATTTTCTCCTTAGTTTCCATTGCCCTAGGATCTGTGCCTGTAAAGATATTGCTACTACATATGTCTGCTATTTTGCTGTCTATGGAGTCATCTAAGATTTTTATGGTTTCCCATCTTACATTTAAGTCCTTTAGCTATTTTGAGTTTGTTTTTGTGTATGGTGTAAGTTGATGGTCTAGTTTCATTTTTTACATATATCTGACCAAATTTCCCAACACCATTTATTGAAGAGACTGTCTTGACTCCATTGTATGCTCTTGCCTCTTTTGTCAAATATTGAGCATAATGGCTTGGGTCGATTTTTGGGTTCTCTGTTCTGTTCCATTGATCTATATGTTTGTTCTTGTGCCAGTACCAGGCAGTTTTGAGAACCATGGCTTGGTAATATAGCTTGATATCTGGTATTGAGATCCCTCCTACTTTGTTCTTCTTTCTCAGGATTGCTGTGGCTATTCAGGGTCTTTTTATTTTATTTTATTCCAGATGAATTTTTGTTCTAGATCTTTGAAATATGCCATTGGTATTTTAAGGGGGATTGCATTGAATCTGTAGATTGCTTTGGGTAGTATAGACATTTTAATTATGTTGATTCTACCAATCCATGAACATGGTATGTTCTTCCATTGGTTTATGTCTTCCTCTATTTCTTTTTTCAATGTCCTGTAGTTTTCAGAGTACAGGTCTTTTATATCCTTGGTTAAGTTTATTCCTAAGTACCTTAATTTTTTTGGTGCAATGGTAAATGGGATTGTTTTTTTTTTTTCATTTTTCTTTCTGTGATTTCATTATTGGTGTATAAAAAGGCCATAGATTTCTGGGTGTTAATTTTGTATCCTGTTAAATTGCCAAATTCATTTATTAGGTCTAGTAGTTTTTTTGATGGAGTCTTTGGGGTTTTCTATGTACAGAATCATGTCATCTGCAAATAAGGACAGTTTTACTGCTTCTTTTCCAGTATGGATGCCTTTTACTTCTTCATCTTGTCTGATCACTATGGCTAGCATTTCCATTATTATATCGAACAGAAGTGGTGAAAGTGGGCATCCCTGTCTTGTTCCTGTTCTTAGGGGAAGTGAGTTTAGTTTTTGCCCATTGAGTATGATGTTGGCTGTAGGTTTGTCATATAAGGCTTTTATTATGTTCAGGTATGATCCCTCTATTCCCACTTTGCTGAGAGTTTTTATCAAGAAAGGGTGTTGGATTTTGTCAAATGCTTTTTCTGCATTGATTGGGCTCCATTTTTTAAGTTCTAATGAATAACTCCGGAAAGAGCTTAAGGTTTATTTTTTAAATGGGTTATGGAGGGAGTTTAATTGATGTGTGCAGTTTTTTTTTGTTAATCTTCACCTGAGGATATTTTTCCATTGATTTCTAAAGGGAGTGAAAGAGGAAGAGAGGGAGGGAGGGAAAGAAAGAGAGAGAGCAAGAGAGAGAGAGAGAGAGAGAGAGAGAGAGAGAGAGAGAGAGAGAGAAAGAGAGAAACATCGATGTGAGAGACACTCATTGATTGGTTGCCTCCTGGCTGGGCCGGGGGATTGAACCTGCAACCCCAGTACGTGCCCTTCACCGGGAATTGAACCTGAGACCCTTTCACGCATGGGCCGACGCTCTAATCACTGAGCAACAGCCGTCAGGCGATGTATGCATTTTTGAAGGAGCACGCAGCTTTCTCTTGAGTGACAGCCAGCTCTCACGCATGGCAGGTGCTGAAGAAATGTTGTAGCCTTCATCGAAAAGCCGAGGACAGCCTGACTTTATGGAGGTGGAATGACTATCATTAACAACAACAAAAATGGCAATAAAAGCAGCACCGGCCACCCTTGGCTGAACCCGTTGGCCGGGACAGACAGTTGACCTGACGTTTTGTCACCAGCATCTTGTTTTATCTTCACCCTGTTTACCAAGAGTCTGTTCCCTGCTGCCAGGGCTGGACTAACAGTGTCTTCTGGCAAGCCCTTCCCATCCCAGGCCTGTTTGTCCTCACGCCACCCTGGGAGGCTAGGTGTGTGTCCCCTCACAGCTAAGGGCGCGGGAGTCAGAGGGGTCCAGCCGCTGGCCTAAGGCCGCACGGTCGGAAAGGGGAGCGTCTGGATTTGAACGCGGGTCAGCCCGCTGCACCCCTGCTCTACTCCGGGTCCACTTGCCTGATGCCTCACCTCTCCCCCGACTCAGGGGAGATGGCCCGCCCTTGGTGGACCTCTGAGGACAGCTTTAAACTGGGACTGTGGTCAGAGGGATTGTGAATCCTTTCTCCAGCTTTGTCCCCAGACTTAAAATGGTGTGTCACCTAGGGAAGAAATAAAAATAAAAAACGGAACCACTTTAAAGTGAGCGGGAGCTGCCACCCCAGAGGGCCTGCCTTGCACACCTGGTGCCTTACGCCTTGGCCATGTTGAAACCACCTGTGGACTGGGCCGAACGCAAGCTGAGCCCGGAAAGCACTGTTTGCAAAGATAATAATAAAGTAGATACTGTGACTTCCAGGCTGAGAGGAAAAACATTATTGAGGATCAGTGGCGCTGTGTTGCCTTTTCTGCACCAAAAGCAATGCCTTCCTGCTGTGGATGGACTTGTCCCCTCCCCCTCCCTTTTCTTTCTCATAAATACCCACTTTTGTCTCCTCACCGGAACCATTTGGGTTCTGCCTGCGTCAGTGCCTTTGGAATAGCTGTTCTTATTGATATCCAGGAACTGCTGTTGCCTCTGACTTGGAAAAGCCCTTTTGTTTGTAGGTGCCGACCTGGAATTCTGGCCCAGCTGCTGCGATGGGAAGGCAGAGCTTCCTGAGGGTGTTCTGGGGTGTTTCCCTGGAAAAGAACTCTACTCCTTCTGAGGAAGCGGGGCCGGCTCCGGGGAATGACCCAGAACCTCGAACCCTTCAGAGCTTGTGGAGGGGCCTCTGGGCTCTCCTGAAAGTGAGGGCCATCGGTGGGTCACTTTAGAAATAACCTGGATTTGTTATCTATTGCTGAGTAACAAATTCCCCCAAACTAATGCTGTGACCTCACAGCTCCTGTGGCTCAGGAATCCAGGTGCTGCTGAGCTGGGGCCTCTGGGCCAGGGTCTCTCACAGGTTGTGGCCATCATGAGGCTCCACTGGGGAGGATCTTGCTGGGGGGTTGGGCTTGCTGATGGGTGAAGCTTGCTGGTGGGTGTGGCTTGCTGGCGGGTTGGGATTGCCAGCTGTTGGATGAAGGCCCCACTCAGGCCCTCATGAGCTGCTGGACATGGTTTCCCTTCCTTCCTTCTCTGTCGCGTGGGCATCTCCCTAGAGCAGTGATGGCGAACCTATGACAAGCGTGTCAGCACTGACACGCGTAGCCATTTCTGATGACACGCGGCCGCTGAGGCGGCGCATGCTGAGGATGAAACATTTGCGAAATAATGTTTTTTCCTCAAAGTGACACACTACCCGAGTTATGCTCAGTTTTTTGGTGAAGTTTGACACACCAAGCTCAAAAGGTTGCCCATCACTGCCCTAGAGTATCTCGTGACACAGCAGCTGGCTTCCTCAGGGAGAGTGGGAGGGGGGAGGGGAGAGCGAGGGGGGAGAAGCTTCAAGATGGAAGTCACAATCTCTTGTAACGGAGTCTGGGAAGTGGCCTCCTGTCACTTTGCCACTCTCTCTATGGAAGAGTCATGGATCCCACCCACACTCAGCGGAGGGCCTGCTTGGTGATAAACCTGAACCGAACTGGACAAGGGCTCCTCGGAGTCTTGATTCCATTTAGTGTGAATATTTGAACGTTTTGCTACAAAAAACCTTAATGGGTTTAATTTTGTGGGGGTGGCTGCCCCAGACCTTGCCAGAGGGTTCTGTAATATCCAGGTGACATGCTTTTTAAAATCTACAGCTTCCTAAACTCTCACACACATCTGATCTCACATCTGTGGACACGGAGGTTATCCCCAGGTGTGTCTGAGTGTGTAAGGCTTGTGTTTTCCAATGGTTTTATTCGATCCTGTGATGATTTCCTTATAACTCAACCCGGGAGTTTCTAATCTGTCTTGGGCTGCACTGTGCTTGTGACAGAATCCACTCTGAGTCCCGGCCGAACTATGTTTTGCATCATTTCAGAGGCCACTCATTCCGAGCCCCACTGGAGGCTCATCACTGTGATGTATGTCACCATGGTGCTCGCGGGACCGCCAGCCCCGTCTCGACCGTGGGGGTGTGGCATTTTACAGCGTGTGGTGACATTTATCCCATTTAAACACCCACAAAGAGGTTGGTTTCCATAGATTAAATGTCAAGCTTGAAACCGTCCAGGGTGATTGAATCTTTGAGTGTTGTCCACTCGATTCTCAACCGAGGCCGTAGGCGGGGCACTGCTCTGTTCGGAGCCCCGGGTGTGGCCCAAATGACGGGGTGGGGCTGAGTGTAGGGCGGTCGGTGCGGGTACGATGGAGCCCACCCTCTGCTCCTCAGAGACAAACACAAACCAGCTTCCCAGGCGCCTGCACACTGCACGCTCCTCCTCTGGGGACCGGGGAGGGCCGCAGGCTTTCCCGGCGGCACCTTCCACCAGCTGGACGCCCCCCCCCCACATTTGTAGGACCTGAGCTAAGCCAGGCAGGGACCCAGGGGTTGATGCCCACTGCCCGCGAGGGGAAGGAGAGTGGCTGGTTGGCCAGCCCAGCTGCCGGGTTGCGATGGGGTGGTGGGCGCAGGCAAGCAGGAAGTTCCACGCAGACCCCGTGGGGAACCTCCTGTTCCGAAGCCTCCGCTCACCCACCGCGGGCTGTTGACATTGCGGATCTCCTGGGACAGGAGAGTCATTCCTTCTGAGGACAGGCCAGAGCGCCCAGTCCACAGTCTCCTTACGGACAGCGGAGTGACGGGGCTGTAAGCAGCATTAACGGGCCTGGACGAACCGCTTCAACATCAAGTCACATTATTTTTCAAAAGCCGTACCTACACATTCCCAAGGTATCCAAAGGAAATTCAGAGACTCAATGTTATCTTACTTATTACGGTGGCCAAGAAGGAGTGTTACAAGAATGTTCCGGAAGGGCGGTATTGATGAACTGACAATGTCAGAGGGCTATTCTGTGTTCTTTGCCACACCCCATGAGCAAACATGGAGGGAGCTGTCCTCAGAGGGGCCCGGGGAGCTTTCTTTCCTGGGCGCGGGCCGGTGCCTGGGGTCCGCCCCGCGCTGCCCCGCGGCCGTCCAGGTGTGGACTCAGTGGATGCCCTGCTTGGGCCAGCCCAGCTCCTTGGCAAAGGCGCCCTTGCAGCTTCTGCTCTCCGCTCCGTACTCCAGGCACTTGTTCAGGCCCGGCACCCCTGACCGCCAGCCGATGAAGCCTTGCGTCGTCTTCGGAACCGGGGGCGAGGGAAGGACCTGGGAGGGAGATGCAGGGTCAGCCACCTGGGCCGCGGCCGGAGGCCCGGGACCCGCGCGAGGCCTGGTGTGGAAGGCCGGCAAGCCGAGCCAGGGCCCGGAGGCTCAGGCCCAGCCGGTGCAGAGCCGCGGTCATGCCCACCGAACACGCTTCTGTAGCGGGTTTGACTCCTGACCGCCAGGACGTGATTTTTATTTGATAAAAGAGCACACAGCGGGGAGAGTGAGGTGCAGAAATATCAAACTCCGCCCTTCATAAAATCTATGACAATATTGCCAGATGGGTTTCGGGTAGGTATAAACCTTCCGGCTTTGATTAGAAGGGTTTATGATGTGAGTACACACACACACACACACACACACACACACACACACGACCACAGGAATGAAAAGCAATTGAACTTAATTAAAGTCCAAAAGCAAAACGGGATTCTATCTGAAAGGAAACCCCCACATAATTCCATTTGTCACTTCCTGGGACAGACTTGAAATTTTGGGGACATGCGGGTAAATGTCTAGGCAGTTCCCTCTCCCTGTGAAGCGATCGTCTGGCCTGCTCTCACGGGTGATCTGAGTGGAGAAAACTGAGAAATTGTTCCAACAGGAGCACTGAGATGAAGAGGTTTAATGTGCCGGGGTTATGAGTTCACGCTTGGCTACAGCTTCTTGGCGAGGCGTGGTGGGGGTGGGGGCCGGTCCTGCTGGGCCAGCTGCCCCTTAACATATGTTCTTGGTGAAGTGTTAAAATTAATCTCCGGAGAGGCCACAAGCAGGGAGGGTCATCCACACACGCCAGAGGGTCACAGTTTCCTGCAGCCAGCTAGGGTGTGGCCCAAAAGACTGGGGTGGGGCTGGGTCTAGGGCGGTCGGTGCGGGTGCGAAGGAGCTGTCCCAGACGGGCCCTTGGGAACTCGCAGTCCTGCCTTCAAGCCTCCCTCCAACTTGTAAGAGAAACGCACCTGAAAATCTACCTCGTTTGCAGGCTCCATCTCTGGCCCAGGATGGGGGGCCGTGAGGGAGGCAACCAATCGATGTGTCTCTCTCACATCAATGTTTCTCTCTCTCTGCCTCTTGTGACAGAATCCACTCTGAGTCCCGGCCGAACTATGTTTTGCATCATTTCAGAGGCCACTCATTCCGAGCCCCACTGGAGGCTCATCACTGTGATGTATGTCACCATGGTGCACGCGGGACCGCCAGCCCCGTCTCGACCGTGGGGGTGTGGCATTTTACAGCGTGTGGTGACATTTATCCCATTTAAACACCCACAAAGAGGTTGGTTTCCATAGATTAAATGTCAAGCTTGAAACCGTCCAGGGTGATTGAACCCTCCCTTCTGTTCTCTCTCTCTAAAAAAAAAAAAAAAAAAAAAAAAAGGAAAAATATCCTCGGGTGAGGATTAACAACGAAAAACAAATAAAAAACCAACACAAAAAACCACCCAGGAGGCCACATTTCACCCACCAGCTTGACAAAGAAATGAAGACAGCGCCCTTAACAAGGGCTCCCGGGAGAGCAGGCTGGTTCGTTCTCTGTGAAGGGCCACGTTGCCGTGGTCTACGGAGTGGCCGCCTTTGCCCTGAGTTTTCATCTCCTCCTCCCATCAGGACACAGAGCTGCTTTCTCCGCAGCTGAGCCGAGGGCAGAGCCCAAGATGAGAATGACGGGCCCACGACAAGAGGTCCAGGGACCTACGGAGCTGAGCAATTTCTCGTCTCTGACCCGCCTCCACGGCTGACTGGCCTCAGTGGGAACGCCCTCGGAGCCTTCTCCCCTCGGGGATCTGGGATCGTCCGCCTGGCACTCACCAGCAACCAGGGTGAGCTCACGGCCCTGCTTTCCACTCAGACTGGGTGCAAATCCCAACTGCTTCCTCTGGCACCAGGTCCAGTGGGGAGCTGGTCCTGCCCACCTCTCCATCCACACCCCTTCCCGCCCCACCCCTACCCCACCCAGCTCACCTAGCTCCAGCCACATCAACATCCCTTGCTGCTCCTGAAACATTTCAACCTTTGTTGCGCCTCAGGGCTTCCGTACATGCTGTTCCCTTTGCCGGGAATGCTTTCCCCTGGGCTGGCTCCTTGTCATTCTTCAGTCCTCAGCTCCACAGGGGGTTTTCTGACCACCCCATCCTCTGTATCCTCCAACATCACCTGTCTATTTTCTCCATGGCATCTAGCACAGTATATAACAATTTCGTTGATTTTCTTGTTTCACGTTAGTGACCCCCAACCCACATGTGTGAGCTGGAGTCTTGCCTTCTAGTTCATCACTGTTTGCCCACCCAAGCACCTGGCCCTCCTCACAGCTTACCGTCACTGGCATTCTCTAAAAGTGCTGGGCACAGGTCTGAGTCCTTCCCAGCATCCCCTTCTGGGCCTGACGCCATCCCTGAAGAAGGTGCTTCCACGAACCCCCATTGTGCAAGGTGGAAACAGAGACACAGAGAGGCCAGGCCACTTGCCCAAGACCACCAGGAGGTGGTGGCTGAGCCCAGCCTTTCCTGCCCTGCTTCCCTGCGCTCCCTGCAAGGGTTGGATCGAGCCCCTCATTTTCTTGGCTCCCCTCTGCCTCTTCAGAGCGGGATGCAGAGGCTCTCAGAGTGTAGAGACAGCAACCTGATGTGTGGGCGTGGAGAGGGCGTGGAGAGGGCACTCCCCACCTGCCAGGCGCTGCTGAGTTCTGACCTTTGGCGGCTGGCTTTGTGCCCCCGCACCAAACACATGCTCCGGTGGGGCTAATTTCTCACTCAGGGAAGCAAGTATTTAAAAACAACGTTGCAAACCTTGATATATTTCTCCACGGGGGTCACCGCCCGGATGTGGAACCTCTGGGGAAGCTCGATCCTGGGCTTTGGGGTGGGGGGTTCATCTTCACACTCGATCAGCTGAAACACAATCCCAGAGACAGGAAACCCCAGACTGAGACGGTGGACGTGTCCTCTTGGTCGGCCCCTAGAACCCCGCGTTTTACAGATGACAAAGCTCGTCCCCATTGCAGCTAGAAAGGGGCAGCGGGGCCCTGCAGGCAGCTAACTGCTGTGCCCACTGCTCGCCCTCAGTCTGCTAATCGATATTCCTGAGTAGTAATTTGAGGGGACTTTAAGGATTAGGGCTCCAATTAAAAAATGCCTACCAGGTTCAGGACCAACCTTTAAAATATCAGAGAAGAGCCACCCATTCCTCCTTTTAATTTTTGTTGTTGTTAATCCTCACTAGAGGATATTTTTTTCTATTGATTTTTCAGAGAGAATGGGAGGGAAAGAGAGGGGGAGAAGAGAAAAAGAGAGAGGAACATTGATTAGAGCGATACATTGACTGGTTGCCTCCCTCACATGCCCCAACCTGCAACCCAGGTACGTGCCCTTGACTGGGAATTGAACCCGAGACCCTTCAGTGCTCAGGCCAACGTTCCAACCACTGAGCCTCACCGGGCAGGGCCCCCATTTATTCTTTAAAGCAATTTTGAACTCTTCAAGAATCCAATTTAAATTACATATAAATAATATTAATATAGACTCTTTTTATGCATATAATATTAATAAGAACTCATTTTTGCCCTAGCTGGATTGGCTCAGTGGATGGAGTGTCAGCCTGTGGACCAAAGGGTCCCGGGTTCGATTTTGGTCAAGGGCATGTATCTTGGTTGCAGGCTCCTCCCTGGCCTGGGCCCTGGTCAGGGCTCGTACAGGAGGCAACCAATCGATGTGTTGCTCTCACACCAATGTTTCTCTCTGTCTTTCCCTCTTCCACTCTCTCTAAAAGAAGAAAATCAATGGAAAAGTATCCTCTGGCAAGGATTAATAATAACAAAAAAACTCATTTTATGCATAAAATTTCAAATTGTACAATACTCTTTAAGTGTTCAACAAGCTCATTAAGAATGGCATAATTTCAAAGCTAGTGGGATGGGGCAAGTTCCAAATGGGGTTGACGCCACCTTGACTCGGGATCCTTCCGAATTAGGTGGCGCTTATTTGGTTCGGCGACCCTCCAAAGACATGCGGCTTCCTCGTGTCAGAGCGGTGGCCGCCACCCCACTGAGCCCACACAAGCATTTTGTGGGCCTGCGTGTTTTGTAAATCTAAGCCACTATTCCAGACTTAGAAGATGTTATTAAAACATCTGGATTTCTGGACTTGAACAGCTGGAGTAGGCAGTTGGCCTCTCTGAATGGTAGCACTCCTTTGGGCTGACGGTGGCTGAGTCTAGACAGGGACAATGGTCTCTTTGCTGGAGTCCCCACCAGTTCCTATTAATTATTGTGCCCGGCCCTCTTCCCATTTCTGTTACTTGTCTTGTTTAGGACATACCAAGACATTTTCCTGGTAATCCCCCACATATTAACTCTGCCTCACCATCTCATTCCATCAGGGCACGTGAGGACGATGACCCCATTTTACAGATGGCAAGTCTGAGGCCAAGTGGTGCTGGACCTCAGCTTCTCCCCTCGATGCTTTTCTTTATTAGCTGTGTGACTTGGCACTTCTTTATGCTCAGCTTCCTAATTTGTAAAATGGGCGTAAATAAGCAACCCTCTGCACAGGGGTGGTTGTGCGGGTTAAATGCACTGCTTCGGAGGCAGCACCTAGGACCTGCCTGGCACATGGTAAGCGCTCGATAAATTCGGGAAGGGAAGGACCCTTCAGGTTTCAGAGGTGGCAGTCTTTGCCTACCACATGCTCTTTAATTTTATTCTTGCAAATCATATACTTCATAACCATTTATTCTTGGAAATGATCGGTTCTATTACCTCTGGACTCATAAAATGTATATTTACCTCTTCGAGAGGGGTTGTTAAAAATCCCCAGTTCCGGGCCCAGTTTTGCTGTGCTTCGGTCTCAGCCTTCAGGCGGTATCTCCTAAAAAAGAAAGTTCCTAAGGGCTGGACACTATTCAGAGAGGTTAAAGTAGCAAATCCCAAAAGGTTCATGGGGGGTGGGGAGGATTTGACATTTGTCAATGTGCAGGCACAGAATGAGGTTCTGTGCCAGGAGGGATCCCGTCACTGAGACCCTCACAGGACTGTGAGGAAGACACGTGCCTGGAGAGCCAGAGAGGCTGGCTGGACGGCACATTGGGTGCAGACAGGAAGGGGGCTGACAGCCTCAGGGGCCATCTGGGTACTTATTTTGAAGGCCTCGTGACCCCCAGTGATGAGCATGTGTTAAATCATTAAGGAAGTTCATCGTAAGTACCTTTGTTCTCAGGGCAAGGACTGGGATGGGGTGACTGAGGCACCTGGGGTGCAAAATGTAAGGAGGCACTCACTTCCAGGTTCCTGCAAGGGCACAGCCAGCACTTACATGACCTTGAGCTTGAACCCTCCTTAACATCACACCTCAGCTGCCTCACTGGTCCCATCCTGCTTTTACTTCATATTAAGAAGCTGAGTTGACAGTAGAAAATGGTGGCGGATTAAGTGGAAGCTATATTGACACTCTCCTAGGACCAAACTGGAATTTCAACTAAAATACAGAAAAACCATCCTGAATAATCAACTGAAGACTAGATGAAGTGAATCCTGATAACCAAGGATGGAAAGTGGAGTCCGCATAGACTGGTAGGAAATTTGGAGGTATGAAAGGACTGGCCAGGCTCCAACAGACAGCAGCTGAAGTTCTGGAGGATATCTCAGATGTTGGGTGTTCCATTGAGAACTCTTGGGTCTAAATCCCAAGCTGGACTCCACAGCCCAGAGCACCAGAACTGAGAAAGATGCCCACATCACATCTGGCTGTGAAAAGCAGCGGGGTTGCTGTCTGCCAGGGAGAGACAGCTGGAGATGCAGGCACCCTCTTAAAGAACCAATCACAAAATTTCATGTGCAGCCACTCACCCTGGGCTCTAGCAGAGGGAGGAGAGAGTGGATTAGAGCGGTGTGAGGAGCATCCAGGGTTGAGGGCTCTGGGGTTAGAGCTTGGAAGGCAGCCACTGTGGTTTCCTGTGCTGAGTCATTCCCTCATACTTCAGAGAACATCTTTTTCGGGCAGACCTTTACCATCCAGGCAGCTTTTCCCTGGGGGGCAGGGTAAGAAATTGCCCCACCCTGTTGGAAAACCTCTCACCCACCCAGTGGTTTTTCTGAGGCTCATTTTTCCTCGTGAAGGAAAAAGTCATGCAAATTCAAGAGGCACAGAGAGTCCCAAGTAAGAAGAACTTAAACAGGCCCATGCCCAGACACATAATTAAAATGCCATAAATTAAAGATAAAGAGAGAATCTTAAGGGCAGCAAGAGAAAAGCAAACTGTTACCTACAAAGGAGCTCCCATAAGGTGGTCAGCTGATTTTGTATGAGAAACTGTATAGGCCAGAAGGGAATGGCATGAAGTATTCAGGGTAATGAAAAGTAAGGATCTGAAACCAAGACTACTATATCCAGCAAGACTATAATTCAAAATAGATGCTGAAATAAAGAGCTTCCCAGACAGAAAAAAAGGCTAAAGGAGTTTATCACCACCAAACCAACATTGTAAGAAATACTAAAGGGACTATTGTAATAAGAAGAATAGAAAGAAAAACAGAGACATAAAGAATTAAAATGGCAATAAATAAGTACCTATTAATAATAATTAAATGTAAATGGACTAAATGCTCTAATCAAAAGACATAGGGTAGTAGAATGGGTAAGAAAACATGACCCAAATATATGCTGTCTACAAGAGACTCAGATCAGAACAAAAGACACAAACAGGATGAAAGTGAAGGGATGAAAAAAATTTTTCTATGCAAATGGAAACAAAAAAGCTGGGGTAGCAATACTCATATCTGACAAAATAGACTTCAAAATGAAGGCCATAACAAAAAACAATAAAGGTCACTACATAATACTAAAGTGATCAATCCAACAAGATTATATAACACTGGTAAATATACATGCACCCAATATAAATGCACCTAAATATATAAATAAACTTCTGGAGGAATTTAAGGAAGAGGTCAACAGCAATACAGTCATAGTAGGGGACTTTACACTCCGCTGACTTCACTGGATAGATATTTCAGACAAAAATCAACAAGGAAACAGTAATTCTAAAGGATACACTAGATGAGATGGATTTAATTGACATTTATAGAACATTTCACTTCAAAGCTGCAGAATATACATTCTTCTCAAGTGCACATGAGTCATTCTCAAAGATAAACCACATGTTAGCATGCAAAATAAGTCTTTACAAGTTCAAGAAGATTGAAATCATATCAAGCATCTTCTCAAACCACAATGACATGAAATTAGAAAACAACTATAGTAAAAAGATTTAAAAAACCTTCAAATACATGGAAGCTAAATAGCATGTTATTAAACAATGAATGGGTTACCAATAAGATCAAGAAAGGAATAAAAAACTTCCTGGAAATAAATGAAAATGAACACACAACAACCCAAAATCTCTGAGACACAGTGAAAGCAGTACTGAGAGGGAAGTTCATAGCACTACAGGCCTACCTAAAAAAAAAATAATAATAAAAAATAATAATAATAAACAAGTAAATAAATAAACTATCTAACCCTACCACTTAAAGAATTAGAAAGAGAACAACAAGAAAATCCCAGAATAAATAGAAAAAAGGAAATAATAAAGATCAGAGTGGAAATAAATGACATAGAGACTAAAAAATAATAAAAAATACAAAAGCCATTGAAACCAAGAGCTGGTTGTTTGAAAAGATAAACAAGATTGACGAACCTTTAGCCAGAATCATCAAGAAACAAAGAGAGGAGACCCAAATAAATAAAATAAAAAATGAAAGTGGTGAAGTAACAACTGACACCACAGATATACAAAGGATTGTAAGAAAATACTATGAACAACTATATGCCAACAAGCTGGACAATGTGGATGAAGTAGAAAAATTACTAGGAAAATACAATCTCCCAAAACTGAATCGGGAAACCTAATAGGCCAAGAACAACTGAGGAAATAGAAGCAGTAATAAAAAAAAATCTCAGCAAAAAACAAAAACAAAAAAACAAAACAAAAACCCTGGTCAGGACAGCTTTACAAGGGATTTTTACCAAACATTCAAAGAAGAAATATCGCCTATTCTCCTCAAACTATTAACAAAAGATCTAAGAGGAATGAACACTTGCAAGCTCTTTTTATGAGGCCAGCATTAAATAAATTCCAAAACCAGATAAAAATACTACAAAGAAAGAGAATTGCAGGCCAATATCCCTCATGAACACAGATGCTAAAATCCTCAACAAAATATTAGCAAATCGCATCCAGCTAAATATATTTAAAAAGGTTATACACCATGACCAAGTGAGATTTATTCCAGGGATGCAAGGCTGGTACAATATTTGCAAATCAATAAATGTGATACATCACATAAACAAATCAAAAGACAAAAATCACATGACCATATCAATAGACACAGAAAAAGCATTTGACAAAATCCACCAACCATTTTTGATAAAGATTCTTAGCAAAGTGGGAATAGAGGGGTCATACCTCAACATAATAAAGTTCATATATGATAAATTTACAGCAAACATCATACTCAAAGGGAAAAAATAAAACAATTTCCCCTAAAAACAGTAACAGGATAGGGATGTGCACTTTCATCACTCTTATCCAACATGGTACTAGAAGTCCTAGTCACAGAGATCAGACAAGAAGAAAAATAAAAGGCATCCAAGTTGGAAAGGAGGAAGTAAAACTGTCTTATTTGTGGATGACATGTACACAGAAAACCTAAAAACTCCACCAAAAAACTACTAGATTTAATAAATGAATTTGGCAATGTAGCAGGATATAAAATTGACACCCAGAAATCAATGGCATTTTATACACCAATAATCAGAATTATCAGAAAAAGGAACTAAAAAAACAATCTCATGTACCACTGCAACAACAAAAAATTAAGATACTTAGGAATAAACTTAACCAAGCAGGCAAAAGACCTGTGGAAACTACAGGACATTGAAAAAAGAGATAGAGGAAGCTATAAACAAGTGGAAGAATATACCATGTTCATGGATTGGTAGAATTAACATCATTAAAATGTCCATACTACCCATGGCAATCTACAGATTCAATGCAATCCCTATTAAAATACCATCAGCATATCTCATAGAGCTAGAACAAATACTCCAAAAATTTAGATGGAACAAAAAAAGATCCTGAATACTAGTAGCCACAGCAATGTTGAAAAAGAAGAACAAAGTTGCAGGAATCACAATGCCAGATTTCAAGGTATACTACAAAGCCACCATAATCAAAACTGCTTGGTACTGGCACAAAAACAGGCATATAGAGATCAATGGAACAGAACAGAGCCCCCAGAAATTGACCCAAGCCATTACACTCAATTAATATTTGACAAAGGAGGCAAGAGCATACAATGGAGTAAAGGCAGTCTCTTCAGTAAATGGTGTTGGGAAAATTGGACAGATACATGCAAAAAAAAAAAAAAAAAAAAAGAAACTAGACCACAAACTTACACCATACACAAGAATTAACTCAAAATGGATAAAAGATTTAAATGTAAGTCGTGAACCATAAAAATCCTAGAAGAAACCACAGGCAGCAAAGTCTCAGATATCTCTCATAGCAATATGTTTACGGATACATCTCCTAGGGCCGTGGTCGGCAAACTGTGGCTCGTGAGCCACATGTGGCTCTTTGGCCCCCTGAGTGTGGCTCTTACACAAAATACCTCAGCCTGGGCGAGTCTATTTTGAAGAAGTGGCGTTAGAAGAAGTTTAAGTTTAAAAAATTTGGCTCTCAAAAGAAATTTCAATCGTTGTACTGTTGATATTTGGCTCAGTTGACTAATGAGTTTGCTGACCACTGTCCTAGGGCTAAGGAAACTAAGGAGAAAATAAAGAAATTGGACTATATTAAAATAAAAAGCTCCTGCACAGCAAAAGAAACCATAAGCAAAATGAAAAGGGAGCCCACTGTATGAGAGAACGTATTTGGCAATGATAGCTCTGATAAAGGGGTAATCTCCAAAATACATAAGGAAATCATACAACGTAACAAAAGGAAGAAAAACAATCCAATTAAAAAATTGACTTCTCTAAAGTGGGCGTACAGATGGCCCAGAGACATATGAAAAAATGCTCAAAGTCACTGATCATCAGAGCGATGCAAATTAAAACAGCAACGAGGTATTGCCTCACACCTGTCAGAATGGCTATCCTCAATAAATCAACAAATGACAAGTGCTGGCGAGGATGTGGAGAAAAAGGAACCCTAGTACACTGCTGGTGGGAATGCAGACTGGTGCAGCCATTATGGAAAACAGTATGGAGTTTCCTCAAAAAATTAAATATGGATCTGCCAGTGATCCTACTTCTAGGAATATATTCTAAGAAACCCAAAGCACCAATCAGAAAATTAAAAAGCAAAATGAATACATGTTTCACACCCACTCTTTGATATGAACTCAACTCAGCTTCTTTTTTTTAAAATTTACCTTTGTTGTTGAAAGTAATACAGATGTACCCTTTTCCCCCCCATCAACCCTTTCAAGCCAACCCCTCCCCCCACCCAGGCCTATACCACATCATTGTCTGTGCCCATGGGTTCAGATAGTGCAATTTACAATAGCTAAGATCTGGAAACAGCCCAAGTGCCCATCAGTAGACGAGTGGATAAAAAAACCGTGGTACATTTATACCATGGAATGCTATGCAGCAGTAAAAAAAGAAGGCCCTCTTACCATTTGAGACAGCATGGAGGGACCTGGAGAGTATTATGGTAAGCAAAATAAGCCAGTCAGGGAAAGACAAGTATCACATGATCTCACTCATATGTGGAATGTAAAGAACAAAATAAACTGATGAACAAAATAGATCCAGTAACAGAGAAACATGGAACTCTGATGAATCTCAGAGAGAAGGTGGGGGTGGGTGAGTGGGTGGGAAGAGTTTAACCAAAGAATTTATACCCATAACCCATGGGCACAGACAATGATGTGGTAAAGGCCTGGGTGGGGGGAAGGGCTGGCTGAAGGGGTTGATGGGGGGGGGGGGGAAAGGGTACATCTGTATTACTTTCAAGAACAAGGATAATTTTAAAAAAGAAGCTGAGTTGAGTTCATATCAAAGAGTGGGTGTGAAACATGTATTCATTTTGCTTTTCAATTTTCTTTCCTATTTTGGGATCAGTATCTACCCTCCTGCCCCCTGTGGTGTCTCAACCGTTTCAGAGGCCCTGGCCAAGCTCGTTGTCCTGGTCCCTGAGCATCAGCAGCACAGCTGTAACATGGGCCAGAAATAGGAGCCACACATAGAATTTTAAATTTTCTAGTAGCCACATTAATATCAGGAAAAGTGAACAGGTGAACTCGATTTTAACATCACTTCTGTTTTGGTGTGAAATCTTCAAAATCTGGTATTTGACTTTACAACTCCCCCCGATTTGGAACAATTCCATTGCAAGTGCTCAGTGGCCACTTTGGACATTGGACAGAACAGTGTAAGTGTTTCGCTGGCTCTGTTCACATAGGAAGGGCCATCTGAGTTGGTGTCTTGAAGGATGAGCAGGAGTTTATCTGGCTGAGAAGGGAGGAGGGGCAGAGGGAACAGAGCCTGCTATTGTAGCATCACCCATTGGGGGCGCTTGCATAAAGACAAAGATGTAAACAAAATCAGTAGTTGTGTATTTTATGCCAAATTTCCATTTTCAAGAGTGATGTAAAGTTTCTTATAAAAATAAATGTATTAAATGAAACAAAGTCAGTTTAAAGAAAAATATTAATGACCATTATAGGTTAATAATAGTAAAAGTCATATCGAGGACAAACAGGATAACTGAAGTTTAAGAGGCAAACATTTATGGTTTGTTGTTACTAAAATTTACTTACTGGCATCTACACTAGTAACTTCCCATACTGGTTAAAACTTCAAAGAGATGGGATAATGTTTAGCAGTCGGAGAGAACGCCAAATAAAAACAACCATTACACATGTCTGCTGAATATAAATCTGATAGAAAATGGATCTAGTCTTTAAATTAAAATCTCTGATTACTTAAAATGCCAGGAAAAGCAAGCGAGAATATAAAGTGTGTATGTATTTCTCGTTTAAAATGAACAAATAGGAGATTTTTGTTTTGTTTCCTTTGTGAAAATTTGGTAAATCTTAAAAATAAGAACACATCTTAAAAATAAGAACCAAGGCTTTGCATGGTTGTAGAGCCCGATGCACAATCTTTCAAGCCTTTGTGGTGAGCCTAAGAGAAGGCGGAGAATGTCCCTATTACTGCCCTCTTCCCTCAAGGCCCCTGACCACCTCCAGGACAGGGCGGAAACTGGGACACTGAGGCCGCCAGATGTGCACACTCCAGGTGGGAACGGCCCAGCCCACCGGTTACCGGATCCCCGACGTTACCAGATCTGGTCCTGGGCCACGAGGTTCATGCGTTCGGCCTCCGCGATGCTCATTGGTTTCTGCGCCATGGCCCTGCGGTTTAGGTTGTCCTGCACGCTGCTGGCGCTGGCGGGGCTCAGCGTCTTGCGTCGTCCAGGCGACCGGTTGCCGAGAAACGCGAGACGCGGAGGCGGAGCCACACCTGGCGGAGGTGGGGCCATGGGGTTTTCACCGCCAGCCTCCGCCAGCCTCTGTGCTCTTCGCCCACCTCCTGCCCACCTGCCTGGACCTGCGGGAGCGGTCCCCCTCGTTCTCTGCGGAAAACCCTGGGGAAACATCGAGACCCAACCCCCGCCTCCTTTACAATTCAGACCTGTAATGCAAGTATGCACACCGGCAAGCTTACCACGCCTGGGTGCTAGGCTCGGTCACCTCTCTCTCAGGGACGAAGCCCTGCAGCCACGCCTGCATTAGGGAATGGGACATTGCAGCCCACTCCCTTGCCGAGGGCAGAGCTTTGTTGTGCCACTTGGCGAACTTTGTGCCCGGCCGCCTGGGCCCCATGTCATGTTGGGGGTTTGTCCACATCGTTGTGCGGGGCCGGCAGGTGTTCACTCCCATTCGTGACCCTTCTGCTGCTGCAGGAATTGGAGTTGAGTGGCCACCACGACTGTGACTATTACTGCACGGCCTCTGGAGAACACATGCGTGCATGTCTGTCGGCATCCACTCTGTAACAATCCCCAAACGAAATTCACAGGCCATATCTGCTCCAGACCCTGCACCGCACACTCTTTCATGCCCATCCACAACGACCCCTCATCATTAGGGTGCTCACTGGTGTTAGTGGACTGACTCGTGGACCCTCAAGGCTTCCACCTACCACGTTGTCATAGGCCTGGAACTGGGAAATGGGTCTAAGATTCAACAGTAAGTGGATCCATGGCAGGGGTTTGGGGAACATGGTTCTGCCTGAGCCGCCCTGAGACCTGCAGGTGTCCAGAGTCTCGTGGGACTGAGAGCAGAGGCAGCATGCTTTGCTGGTCTGCGGGCCATCTCCCCTCAATTCCCAAGGCCTTTCTGCCGGGACGTGGAGGTTTTCATCTTCCAATTGGGTATCCGTGTTCTCCCTGGGGTGTCTCCCTCTTTCTCTTTCTCCTACCTCCTCCCTTACCCACAGATGTGGGGATGTGTTGTACTCTCATAACCAGGTTCTCCAAACCCAAGGTACGTGATGCTCTTCTTGGCTGTTGGAGAGGCTGACTGGGGTGGTGCCAACTGCCCACTCAGCCAAAATAGTGAGGGGGGAGGCAGAGGCAGGAATGGAGCCAATGGGTTAATAGTGAGTGGATAACACACCAGGCTCAGGGCTGGGCAAGTCTCAGGCTGGGCCGGATTGCCACAGGGTGAACGGGTGTGCAGGGCTTTTTCCGGCCTTTTCTCTGAAGTTGCCATCCCTACAACAGGAGGGAAGATGTCCTGGAAGAACGGTGAATAGTGAGTGGCTGGCTGGGAAGAGAGGAGGATCCATCAAGTGGGAAGGCAGCGTCTGAGTCTCCCTCAGGAAGCTTCGAAGAGGATTCTGTTAAAATGATTAATTAGGAATAAACTCATTCACTGAATGTATCTATAAGCCAGACACTGAAGGTTCATTCATTCTGCACATGCCTGCTGACCGCCTCCTCCATGCCCCGGGATCCAGGAGGGAGCAAACCGACAGACTCATTGTCCTCCTGGGCTGACCCGTCTGCAGGGAAGACAGACGTTTGCTCAGGGAAGGATGCTGGTGGGGGCAGAGGCAGGGGAAGGGGTCAGAAAGGACTATTTATTTTTATTTTTTAAAATAATTCTTTATTGTTGAAAGTATTACCTATGTCCCCTTTTTGCCCCCTGCTGACTCCCTCCAGCCTGTCCCTTCCTCCCCTCCCAGCCCTCAGCACCCTGTTGTCTGTGTCCATGGTTGATTACCTCTCACCCACCCACCCGCCCCCACCTTCTCTCTGAGATTCCACAGTCTGTTTTCTGCTTCCATGTCTCTGGATCCACTCTGTTCATCGGTTAATTTTGTTACTTAGATTCCACATATGAGTGAGATCATGTGATACTTGTCTTTCTCTGACAGACTTATTTCACTTAGCATGATACTCTCCAGGTCCCTCCATGCTGTCTCAAAGGGTAAGAGATCCTTCTTTTTTACTGCTGCACAGTATTCCATGGTATATATGTACCACAGCTTTTTTATCCACTTATCTACTGACTAGAGGCCCAGTGTATGATTGAATCATGCACGTGTAGGCTCCCCTACACGCTTTCGCTTTCGATCACGGGGGAGCTGGGTGCCTGTCCGCTGGTGCACCAGGCCTTTCAGAAGCCTCCAGCGCGGCGGAGGCTTCTGAAAGGCCTGGTGCCTGAGCGACAGGCACCCAGCTCCCACGCTTTTGCTTTTGATTGCGGGGGAGCTGGGTGCCTGTCCGCAGCGGAGGCTTCTGAAAGGCCTGGTGCCTGAGTGAACAGACACCCAGCTCCCCTGCTTTTGATGGTCCGCGGTGGGACGTGAGCTCGCTGCCCCAGAGGCCCCTTCTGTGCCGAAGCACAGCCATGGCGCAGACGCTGAGCTCGAGCTGCTGCTGGCAACGCAAGCTCAGCGTCCCGCCGGCCCAATCGGCCATCCCGGCCACCCCGAGTCCTGCCCCCCCCCCCCCGCGCCTCCTGGCCAATCGCGGGCATAGCGAAGGTACGGTCAATTTGCATATTTGTCTATTATTAGGTAGGATGGGCACTTGGGCTGTTTCCAGATCTTAGCTATTGTAAATTGTGCTGCTATGAACATAGGGGTGCATATATTCTTTCTGATTGGTGCTTCGGGTTTCTTAGGATATATTCCTGGAAGTGGGATCACTGGGTCAAATGGCAGATCCATATTTAATTTTTTGAGGAAACTCCATACTGTTTTTCATAATGGCTGCACCAGTCTGCATTCCCACCAACAGTGTACTAGGGTTCCCTTTTTTCCACATCCTCACCAGGACTTGTCATTTGTTGATTCTGATAAGTGTGAGATGGTACTTCATTGTTGTTTTGATTTGCATCTCTCAGATGATTAGTGACTTTGAGCATCTATATATCTACACTAATAAAAAAGAAACATGCAAATTGATCATACCTCCACTACACCCACCAGCCACTCAGGAGTGAGTATGCAAATTAACCCAACAAAGATTGTGGTGGCTACAGAGCTGGAGTGAGCAGGAGGCTTGGGTTGCCCTGGCAATGGAGGAAGCCAAGCTTCCCACCTGCCCCAGCCGGCCAGCCCTGGCCTCTGCTCCAGGCTACAAAGTTTCAATTATAGAAGATAAATAAATCCCAGATACCTGCTTCCATCCAGCCCTGGCCTCTGCTCAAGGAGGTGCTGAAAAAAAAAAAGAAAGAAAGAAAGGAGGGGCTGGGAGCCTGAATCACTGGGGGACGTGGCCAGCCTGAAAACAGCCCTCAGCCCCTAACCCAGGCTGCCCCATGCCCCAAGGGAACCCCAAACTGGATCCGGGACACCCTTCAGGGCAAACCAGACAGCCCCCATTTCATAAAAATGTGCACCAGGCCTCTATCTATACTAATAAAAGGGTAATATACTAATTAGACTGGGAGACCTTCCAGGAGACCTTCTTCTAGACAAAGCCATGGGGGCGGGGCTGAGGTAGAGGCAGTTAGAGGCCAAGAGGGGAGGGCAGTTGTGGGTGATCAGGCCAGGATGGGACAGCAGTTGTGAATGATCAGGCTGGTGGGGGGCGGGGCTGTTGGGGGTAAGCAGACCAGCAGCGGGGCCAGTGGGGTATGAGCAGGCCGTCAGTGGGGGTCAGTTAGAGGTGATCAGGATAGCGGGGGGGGGGCAATTTAGAGTGAGCAGGCCAGCAGGGGAGCAGTTGGGGGTGAGCAGGCCAGTGGGGAGGAGAGGTGGGGGCGAGCAGACCAGCAGGGGGGGCAGTTGGGGTGAGCAGGCCAGCGGGGGGGGGGCAGTTGGGGGCAAGCACACTGGCACGGGGGGCAGTTGGGGGTGATCAGGCTGGTGGGGGGCATTTGGGGGTGAGCAGGCCGGTGGCAGGGGCAGTTGGGGGCGAGCAGACCAGCAGGCAGAGTGGTTAGGGGCAATCAGGCAGGCAGGCAGGTGAGCGGTTAGGAACCAGCCATCCCGGATTGTGAGAGGGATTTCCAACTGCCGGTTGAGGCCCGATCCCTGTAAACCGGCAGTAGGACATCCTTCGAGGGGTCCCAGATTGGAGAGGGTGCAGGCTGGGCTGAGGGACAACCCCCCCCTGCCCCCGCCGTGCACGAATTCTGTGCACCGGGCCACTAGTATATATATATAAAACCCTAATATGCAAATAGACCGAATGGTGGAACATCTGAACAACCGGTTGCTATGACATGCACTGACCACCAGGGTGCACGCACAGAACATGGCGGGTGTCAGCTGCGGCGGGATGGTGGAGCAGGTGAGTGGGGGTGCCAGACCAAGGTGGGGCACTGGGCGCTATCATCGGGGCGAGCCTCTGGAGGTTACTGAAAATTCTTTGCTCCTGCGCACCGCGGTCCCACTGGGAGCTCGCACCTGCTGCTGGTGCCAGCCCTGCTCACACCCGCTGTTGGCACCAGCCCCAATTGCTCCACGCTGTCAGCAGGTGCGAGTCGGTCCGGTGCAGTCAGTGTGTGGGAGCAGTGGCGGTGGCAGGAGCAGGGCTGCCACAGACAGGGAACCGGGGGCCATGGTGGGCGGGACCAGGTGGGGGCATGGAAAAATGGGTTAAGACCCACCCCTGTGCCCACCACAGCGTCATGGCCCACAGTTCCTTTCAAGGTGCACTGGACCCCTAGTTTTTTCATATGTCTCTAGACCTCTGTATGTCCTCTTTGGAGAATTGTCTATTTAGGTCCTTTGTCCATATTTTAATTGGATTGTTTATCTTCCTTTTGTTACGTTGTATGATTTCCTTATGTATTTTGGAGATTAACCCTTTATCAGATGTATCAATGCCAAATATGTTCTCCCATACAGTGGGCTCCCTTTTTGTTTTGTTGCTGGTTTCTTTTGCTGTGCAGAAGCTTTTTATTTTGATGTAGTCCTATTTGTTTATTTTCTTCTTAGTTTCCTTTGCCCTAGGAGATGTATCTATAAACATATTGCTATGAGAGATATCTAATATTTTGCTGCCTATGGTTTCTTCTAGGATTTTTATGGTTTCATGACTTATATTTAAGTCTTTTATCCATTTTGAGTTAATTCTTGTGTATGGTGTAAGTTTGTGGTCTAGTTTCTTTTTCTTTCTTTCTTTTTTTTTCATGAATCTGTCCAATTTTCCCAACACCACTTATTGAAGAGACTGTCTTTACTCCATGGTATGTTCTTGCCTCCTTTGTCAAATATTAATTGAGCATAAAGGCTTGGGTTGATTTCTGGGGTCTTGGTTCTGTACCAAGCTTTTTTGATTGCAGTGGCTTTGTAGTATAACTTAAAATTTGGTATTGTGAATCCTGCAACTTTGTTCTTCTTTCTCAAGATTGCAGCAGCGATTCAGGGACTTTTTTGATTCCATAAAATTTTTTAGAGTATTTGTTCTAGCTCTATGAGATATGCTGATGGTATTTTAACAGAGATTACATTTAATCTGTAGATTGCTTTGGGTAGTATGGACATTTTAATGATGTTGATTCTACCAATCCATGAACATGGTATATTCTTCCACTTCTTTATATCTTCTGTCTCTTTTTTCAATGTCCTATAGTTTTCCAAGTACAGGTCTTTTGTCTCCTTGGTTAAGTTTCATTCCTAAGTATCTTAATGTTTTTGTTGCAATGATAAATGGGATTGTTTGTTTAGTTTCTCTTTCTGAGAATTCATTATTGGTGTATAAAAAAGCCATGGATTTTTGGGTGTTGATTTTGTATTCTGCTACATTGCCAAATTTATTTATTAATTCTAGTAGTTTTTTGGTGGAGTCTTTAGGGATTTTTATGTATAATATCATGTCATCTGAGAATAATGAGAGTTTTACTTCCTCCTTTCCAATTTGGATGCCTTTTATTTCTTCTTGTCTGATAGGTACTATGTTGAATGAGAGTGGTGTTGGATTTTGTTGAATACTTTTTCTGTGTCAATTGATATGATCATGTGATTTTTGCCTTTCAATTTGTTTATGTGATGTATCACATTTATTGATTTGCAAATATTGTACCAGCCTTGCATCCCTGGAATAAATCCCACTTGATCATGGTGTATGACCTTTTAAATATATTTAGCTGGATGTGATTTGCTAATATTTTGTTGAGAATTTTAGTATTTATGTTCATGAGGAATATTGGCCTGCAATTCTCTTTCTTTGTAGTGTTTCACCTAGTTTTGGGATTACGATAATGCTGGCCTCATAAAAAGAGTTTGGAAGTTTTCCTTCCTCTTGGATTTGCTGAAATAGTTTAAGTAAAATAGGTATTAGTTCTTCTTTGAAGGTGTGGTAAAACTCCACTGTGAAGCCGTCCGGACATGGGTGGGCTTTTGTTTCCTGGGAGATTTTTGATTACTGCTTCTATTTCATCAGTTTTTATTGGCCTATTCAGGTTTTCTGATTCCTTCTGATTCAGTTTTGAAAGATTTTTCTAGGAAGTTGTCCATTTTATCCTCATTTTTCCAGCTTGTTGGCATATAGTTGTTCATAGTATTTTCTTGCAATCTTTTGTATTTCTGTGGTGTTAGTGGTTACTTCTCCACTTTTGTTTCTGATTTTATTTATTTGGGTCCTTCCTCTTTGTTTCTTGATGAGCCTGGCTAATGGTTTATCAATTTTGTTTATCCTTTCAAAGGGCCAGCTCTTGGTTTCATTGATTTTTTTTTTAAGTTTCTATGTTATTTCTGCTCTAATCTTTGTTATTTCCTTCCTTCTACTTACTCTGGGCTGCTTTTTCTTCTTCTTCTTCTTCTTCTTCTTCTTCTTCTTCTTCTTCTTCTTCTTCTTCCTCTTCTTCTTCTTCTTCTTGGATCTCTTTCTAGCTCTTTAAGTTGTAGGGTTAAATAGTTTATTGCTGTTTTTTTTTTTTTTTTTTTTTAGGTATGCTTGTAATGCTATGAACTTCCCTCTAAGAACTGCTTATGATGTTTCCCAGAGGTTTTAGGTTGTTGTGTGTTCATTTTCATTTGTTTCCAGGAAGTTTTTGATTTCTTTCTTGATCTTGTTGGTAACCCATTCATTGTTTAATAACATGCTATTTAGCCTCCATGTGTTTGAATGCCTTGGGGTGTTTTTACTGTAGTTGATTTCTAATTCCATGTCACTGTGATCTGAGAAGATTCTTGATATTATTTCAAACTCCTTGAACTGGAAGAGACTTGTTTTTTGTCCTAACATGTGGTCTATCTTTGTGAATGATCCATGTCCTTAAGAAGAATGTATATTCTGCAGCTTTGGGGTGAAATCTTCTATAAATAACAATTAAATCTATCTGATCCAGTGTGTCTGTTAGAGTCACTGTTTCCTTGTCAAGTTTTTGTCTGGAAGATCTATCCAGTGAAATCAATGGGGTGTTAAAGTCCCTTACTATAACTGTGTTGTTGTCAATCTCTCCCTTAACGTCCTCTAGCAAGTTTTTAAAATTATATTTAGGTGCTCCTATATTGGGTGCATATATGTTTACCAGGGTTATATCCTCTTGTTGGATTGATCTCTTTAGTATCATGTAGTGACTTTTGGCCTTCATTTTGAAGTCTATTTTGTTGGATATGAATATTGTTACTCCAGGTTTTTTCTCTTTTTCATTTGCATGGAAATTTTTTTCCTATCCCTTCCCTCTCATCCTGTGTGTGTCTTTTGTTCTGAGGTGTGTGTCTTATAAATAGCATATAGTTGGGTCATGTTTTTGTATCCATTCAGCTACCCTATGACTTTTGGTTAGAGCATTTAATCCATTTACATTTTGGGTTATTATTGATAAGTACTTATTTATTGACATTTTAATTTTGTATGCCTAGGTTTCTCTCTCTATTTCTTCTTATTATTACAACAGTCCCTTTAGCATTTCTTGGTGGTGATGTACTCCTTTAGCCATTTTTTTTTTTTAAATCTGGAAGCTCTTTATTTGACCATCTATTTGAAATGATAGCCTTGCTGGATATAGTAATCTTGGTCTCAGATCCTTGAGTACTTCATGTCATTCCCTTTTGGCCTGTGGAGTTTCTGATGAGAAATCAGGTGTCAGCCTTATGGGAGCTCCTTTGTAGGTAACAGTTTGCTTTTCTCTTGCTGCCTTTAAGATTCTCTCTTTGTCTTTAATTTTTTGCATTTTAATTATGAAGTGTCTGGGTTTGGGCTTGTTTGGGTTCTTCTTGCTTGGGGTTTTCTGTGCCTCCTGAACTTGTGTGACTTTTCCCCTTACCAGGTTAGGGAAATTTTCTGCCATTATTTCTTCAAACATGTTCTCTATCCCTTTCTCCCTTCCTGCTTCTTCTGGTGCACCTGCTATTCTAATATTGTTACATTTCACGTTGTCCCACAGCTCCCTTAAGCTGTCCTACTGTTTTTTTCATTGTTTTTTCTTTTTGGTTCTCTAGTTGAGTGATTTTTTTTCCCAACCCTATCTTCTAATTCACTGATTCGATCCTCAGCTCCCCCTAATCTGATGTGTATTCCTTCTAATGTGTTCTTTATTTATGTTATGTCATTTTTTATTTCCAACTCTTTTTTTTCATAATTACTAGATCCTTTTTCATGCTATTGAGTATCTTTACCATAATTTCTCTGAACTCTGTTTCAGATAAATTTCTTATCTCTGCTTCATTTATCTCTTGTTCTGGAGAATTCTCTTATTCTTTCATGTGGGGGTTGTTTCTTTGTCTCCTCATTTTGGCTGTCTGTGATTATGTATTAGGTAGAGCCTCTGTGCCTCACAATCTCTAGTGTAGGATAGTGTCAAATGCTGTTTCTGACTAATTAAATCAGGGAAAGGCTCAAAGCCTCCAGAGACTGCCTCTGCCTACGGACTGATTGGATTCTGACTTGTATTGCACTCTGGCAATTGTCCTCAGAGTTTTGTGTGTTTTTTTCAACATGGTGGAGAAGTTGCTTCTGCCTGGAGGCTAATTGTTATTTTTAGTCTCTTAAGTGGTTCAGGGCAAGGTGTTTTCCAATATGGTGGGTCAACTGTCTTCCCCGCAGGCAAGGCAAATGTCTGCTGTGTGAGGGAATGACTCAGCACAGGAAACTGGTGGTGTCTGCCTTCTGAGCTCTAACATCCCGAGTCCCCAGTCCTGGCTTCTGCTCCACAGCTCCAGTCCACTCCACCCTCCCTCTGTTGGAGCACAAGGTAGGTGGCTCCACAGGGAATTTTGTGCATTGTCCCTTTAAGAGGGTGTCTGCATTTCCAGCTGTCTCTCCCTGGCAAATAGCAACCCTGCTGCTTTTCACAGCCAGATGTGATGTGGCTACCCTTCTCAGTTGTGGTGCTCTCTGCTGGGGGGCCCAACTTGGGGATTAGAACCCTGAGTTCTCAGTGGCACCCCTACCATGGCTGAGATATCTCTCTGGAACTTCAGTTGCTGTCAGTGGGCACCTGGCCAGCCCTTTTGCGCCTCCCCGCCTCCCACCAGTCTCTATGAGGTCTCTACTTTCAGTCCTCAGGTATCAGGTTTCTCTCCTTTGAATCTTCTGTTGATTATTCAGGAAGTTCTTCTGTATTTTAGTTGTAATTCCAGTTTGTTCCTGAGAGCTTGTCTGTGCAGCATCCACTTACTCTGCCGCCATTTTTAATCTCCTGGAAAGGACTATTTAAAGGCCTATTTTAATAAAGACCTCTCTGAGGAGGGAACATTTGAGCACAGAGGGAGGGACCCCTGCCAAGGAATTGGAAGAGTTTTCCATGAGGAGAGAAGGGCAGAGCAAAGGCCTTGAGGTGGAACCAGCCTAGGGTGTTTGAAGAACACTAAAGAGGCCAGTGCAGCTTTGAGCTCGCTGGAGAGCAAAGCCGGTGCAGAAATGGAAAAGAAGCACCATACCTCCCAGGAGGTCAGCCAGATGGGGACAGGGATGTGAATGCAAGCAGGTGATAATGCAGCCTGATATATGCAATTGTGGCAGATGAATGTGATTCAGAGTGAGCCCCAGGTAAGGCAGAAAAGTGCAGAGAAGGTGATGAGAGAGTTGGGTTTTGAAGGGTGAATAAGGGTTTGCTAGTTCTGCCCATTTGCCTCAGATATGGGGCACCCTGGGGGTGGGGGTGGGTGCAGTCTAGGATGGGAGATGGGTAGAGTGCACAGGCTTTGGACTTGGGTGTGGGCAGGAGTCCTGGCTCTGCTGAATGCCAGCTCAGTGACCTTGGGTGGATTGGCTAGCCTGTTGAGCCCAGTGTCCTCATCTGTAAAATGAGCTTACAGGGATCCTAGGAGGCTGTGAGGAGCGAGTGTGAAGGGCTCCTCGCGGTGCCTGGAAGGTTGGTGCTCACGAATAAAGGAAGTATTACCCGAGGGACAGCGTGCTGGTTGTCCTGGCTCAGGGGTTCCCAGCCCAAGGCAGCGGGGGATGGAAATGGGGCTTGGAAAGAACCTGTGTTTTGTAGACCAGGCTGTAGCTGGCCGGTGGATTGGCTAGAAGGCGGATTTCTTCTTTCTCGAGAAGTAAGAGAGGAACCACAGCCACTCTGCTGGGGGCTGCTCCCTCAGGCCCACCCTCAGCAACCGTCATGGTGCCAGCGTTCACCTGGCCCGGCTGGTTGCTTCCTCACATTCTCATGTCATGGAGGAGGGATTCATTCATGAGCCTTTTGCCGAAGGGAAATGGGCTCAAACAGCAGGAGGCAGAGAGAGGATTTGAACCAAACCCCAAAGCCCCCATTTTATGTAAACCCTAGGCTTGGAGGGCGCTCTCCTGAGGGGCAGGACCCTGCAGGAAGACGGGGTCCACTTATCCTGGTCTCCCTCTCTCTCTTCACTCATGAGGATGCCCTTTTCCCTCTGGATTTCCAAGCGGCTGGAGCTTGGGGGTGGGTGTGGAATCTAAGCAGTGACTGGTAGCTGGGGAAGGAGCTCAGGTCTGGCTTTCCCAAGGTGATGTCTGCATGAGGCAAAGTTTCTCCTCCTAGTGACACTGTGAGTGACATCAGGACTTGCTGTGGTTTCAGGTGGCTGAGGGCGACAGAGGACCCAGGTCAGGTAGAGCCCTCCAGACGCCAGCTCCCCGAGCTCGCTGGAGACTCCTTGCTGACCAACGGGCACAGGCTTGCTTCACCCAACTGTGCACAGAGAGGACTCGCCATCCTGCTGGGTGTGTGCTATCAACCCTGAATTAGCACAATCGCCAGAACCTTCCAGCAGTAGTGCTGCCAGGTTTGGCAAGTAGAAACACAGGAGGTCCAGTTAAACTTGAACTTCCGGGAGCACACTCACACTACACTCTCCATTCACAAGAAATTGTTTGTGGCCTACCTATCCCATTCAGCTGGGCAGCCTGCCTCTCATCCGACCCCCTACCCTCAGGGTCTGTCTTCACTGGTGTATGTTCCCTTCTCAGCAAATTAACACATTTGTGTACATAAAATTCTCTTTGTTTTTACTTCTAGTGGCCTGTTTTCTCTTTGATTTATCTATCTCCTTCACCTTCTCTCCTGGTTCTAGGGGTTGAAACCTCCTCCTCATGATATGTGGAATCCAGATGCAATTTCTTCACCTAATACTTTGTTTTTCTAAGTGTCATTGGGCATGGCTCTCAAACAAGGCGCACTGAGGGGAGGACTGCCCTACTTACTGATTGGCTGTGGGGAACGACGACAATATTTACAGCTCTAGGGGGTGCGCCGTGTTCCTGTAGAAGAATATTTTTGGCCCTCTCTCAGTGTTCTGGGACAGTTTTTCATTTTTCTTTCTTCTTGCTGTTGCTTTATAAAACATTTAAATGGCGGGAGCCAACTGCTGCTTTTTAGTTTTGAAGCTAAACAGTTTCTTTTTTATTCTGTGACTTTTTTTAAACCACGCACAGCATGCGTGGTGCCCGAGCGCGCCTGCCAGCCAGCGCGCTTTTTCACAGCTGGGCTGGCGGTTGTCACCTCGTGGAGGCTGGAGCGCCGAGTGCCAATCGCCAGGGAATGCTCTGATGGCTTCACCAACCTCCAGCGTCAGGAGCTCAGAAGCTCCAGTCTTTCCACAGCCAGTATGTCTCAGTCACAGCGAAAGAACTCTCCTTTCTCTTCACAAACAGTGTACCCTGCAGCGCCTAGAGGGACAAGTAACTTCAGCTCTGGGTGCCGCTGAAGGAAGGAGCGAGTCCCTCCCACGGCATCCGGAGGCCTGGGGAGTCTGTTCTCCATTTGGCCTCCTGATCAATACTTGCCCCAATGAGAGGCCCCCACCCGGTTGTGGGTACAGCTTGTCCACTCTCCCTGCCTCTCGCTCCTTCCTTTCCAGCCTGTCTTGAGCCAGTTCTTGGGGAGTCTGAAAAGCATATTGTCTGTGGGAAAAGAGAAGTCAGTTTGGATACGAGCAACCATGACCTCCAGGCGTAGGTCCCTGAGAAGCAGAGGGTGTCCTGAGCTTTCAGTTTGCATCTGCCTCGGAGCCCAGCGCTGGACAATGGGCCAGGTCAGAAATGCATGTACCTGATGCCAGAGGTGTCACCATGGAAGCGTTTAAGTGTAGTTTTAAGTCACACATACCGAACTTGAGCGGGAAGATAACCTCTTATTATTCCAGAGCTAGTTCCTTCAGCTGCCCTGGGGATGCAGGGGCCTGCAGCCCAGGGTTCAGAGGGAGGCTGGATCACAGGCGGGCGGCGGAAGGGGCTGGTTTCTGAGCTCTGTTCCCAAAGATGACAACATCCCTTCCTTACTCGCCCAGTGGCACTAGACTAACCTCTCCCATCTTCTACTTGCTGAGGCCTAAGGTGGAATGGTGTGTGCTGGGCTTTGTGCAGGGCCAGCAGGGCCAAGACAGGCCTGGTTCTAACCTTAGGACCCATCCAGTCCAGTAAACAAACAAACCAGGAGATTTTCGGGTGGGGACGAGTGTTATAAAAACATATAAAGGGAGCTCTCTTGGCAGGGTGGTCACAGAAGGCGGCATCTGAGCAGGGACCCAAGTGAGGCAAGGAGGCCATCATCGCTGGAGACAGCATACCACCCTCCCCACTCCCACCATCCCCAGTGTCCACTGCCCCTCTAAGAACATTCTCTGATATCCTTATCACCAATTTCCAGGTTAGCCTGGGGGCATCAAGGAACTCAGGGACAAGACCTCATGAGAGAGAGAAGGAAGACTGTACTCTTGAAATCTTTTTCAGATTATCCCCTTCAGTGCTGGAAGTGGTTCTGGATAGCAGCTAGTTTTACTGTCCTCCACCCCCCCACCCCGCCCCCCAGCCCAAACCTGGCCAATCACCAGACTTCATTCTCCTGGCTGCAGTGATTCGTTCCACAGGAGGATATGTGACTCAAGCAGGGCCAATCAGAGTCCTTCGCTGGGAGTTTACAGGGACTCCAGGCTGGGATGACAAGAGCTCTCTTTTTGTCAATCTGATGATGTTGATGATGAGGTCTGGAATTTATTAAGCACTTACTATATAATAAGTACTTCCCAAGCATCACTGCATTGACCAAGCACAATAGCCCCAGGATGCACAAAGGATGATCATTCTTATTTTGCAGAGGCAAACCCAGAATCAGAGAAGTGAAGCCACTTGTTCATGGTCTCACAACTATAAATACAGAAAGCCGAGATCCAATGTGAGTAGCAATCAACGTGGCCAATCACAAGAATCCACTTGGGCCTCTTAGATGGATAAGAATCAGGAATGTGTCGTTTCCCATGTGACACTTGAAGCAATCCTAATGATTATAAAGGAAGTGAATAGCATTGCTCTTTTCTGTCCTCCCAAGGCTCGAGCGAAAGACTCTGCAGGTGAGTATTAGCTGGGTATTAAGAACCTGTTATGTGTGGAGCTCCTGGTAGGGGTGATCTAGGGTCTGTCTCATTCTTGCACCCAGACCTAGCCACTGGCCAGTGCCTGGCACATAGTAGGCCCTCAGCAGACATTGTTTGGTTGAGTGAAGGCTGTTAGCCGTTCTATGGCTCGAAGCCTCATCCAGGGCATGAATGGCAACCTGAGCTACTAGGAGACGTGGTCCCCAGATCTGAATCCAGGAGAGGCCTTCTCCTGTCGTGGATGGGGCAGGGCCCGGTGGTGCTATGCATATCTGATCTAAAGGGCAAGTTGATTGTGCGGATTGGTCTCTTTCAGCTTCCTTCATCCTGGTGTGTGGGGAGATGTCTCTTTGAGGCTCCTGTTGTTCACTTCCAGAGAACTTCATGTGGAATGGATTTTAAAGGACACCCAGAAGGCTACGTTGGGAATATCTGCCTTTTCAGAGATTTGCTGGCACTGTGATTATTGCGGAGCTGCGCACCTGCCTGGTCTTTTAAAGCTGGTCAGTAAGCAGGCAGCTGCCCTGCTCCCAGCCCTGGGCTGTCCGTCTAATCACAGGAGAGGCTTAAGAGCTGCATTCAGATAGGAATCTGGGAGACTGTCAGGGGCGCTATCCGCAGTCAGGCCCCTGTCCTTGAGTTTATTTCCTGTGACTGCCAGAGAGAGCGAGCAGCAGGGAGGGCAGAGCTGAGGATGAGCCCCTGAAATGTTTTCCGTCCCCTGACACTGCTGGCTGTGGAGGTGAGATCCTGGGCTCCTGGGTACAGACAGGGTTTCCAAGGCTCACGAGGAGGCTGCAGGTCTTGCTGGATGAGAGGGCACTGGAGCTTCCATGGAGGAAGGGAAGCTCAATGCTGAAGACCCCCAGAGCCCCACTGACAACTATGAGAGCCCCGAATATCCTGCGATCGATCGGCTTGGGCTTGTCCTAGCTGGGGAGCCTTCGAGCGTGTGAACGCCTACCTGGCAGCCTGACAAGCTCAGGAACTGACAGTAATCACGTGGGGTGTTCTGAGCCTAAAAATGCCTATGGGAGCAGGGGATGATGGGAAATCACGTCCTGGCGATGGAGCTATCTTTACCTTGAGCAAGCTCCGTCCATTGCTCTTGTGTGTCTAGTACAACCTACTTAAAACGTCAGCCCAATCTCTCCTCCACACCCCCAGAGACAATCACCGGGACCAGGCGAGATGACCCAACATCCATCCTCATTGACATCTCTCCCCGCAGACCTCTGCAAACTGTGCATGTTCAACGTTGCCTCTCCAGTACCCACCGACGTAAGAGAAACGTGTATCTCTCCATTGTATTTTTTACCCAATCCTTTTTATCCAGTCCTTGCCTTGCTTTCTCCCACCCCCTTAATCTACCACCAATGGATTTCATGTATCTTTGTTACGTCTTCTCCTTTGATTCTAGCGTATACAAATAAATTACAAAACTGCTATTCCTTGGAGCATTTTATTAGTCCTTTGAGATTTTGCTTACAGGTCTGGCCCTCAGCTCTGGCTCAGATATTGGTCTGAAATTTCTTTTGTTGACAAAGGTTTGTGTTCAGGTTGCTGGGGCCGGAGAATGGACTGTGAAGCAGACTGGAGGCCGAGGACCCGTTGGGAGGTTGTTACCTAGAGAAGTGCTGATGAGTCTTGGGTCAGAGAATTGGCGTTTGGAGGAAGAGTTAGAAATGGTGGGATATGGGAGAAATTGGGAGGTTGGATTAACCAGACTTTACTTGAAAGTGTTAGATATTCAGCTCAACTCTCAGATAAAAAAGGGAATTGTTCAGCTCCTATATTTGAAGAGTTTGGAGGCCTCAGCTAAGCCTGTAGCCAGGAGTTTGAGCAATGCCATCCTGACTGGCCTCCTCCACCCCTTGGCTCTGTGTGTGTCCCTGCTGGCCTATCTGCAGCGGGTTGGGTTCTCTCTGGGGGTGGCCTCCAGCAGCTCCAGGCTGAGGGCTGGGAGGGGGGTCCTGCTTTCCCCATCGCTCCTGCACGAGGCTCCGGATTCTCTCTGACTGGACTGCGGGGTTGTGTGCCCATCTCTGGTGGGATTACCATGCAACGCAGATGGAATGAGCTGATTGACAGGCTGGGGCCGTGTGTCCACTCCAACACCTGGTTGGCTCCTGGACACACAGTCAAGGAAAGCTGGCAAGTGTCCCCTGCCAGGGTGTGGGGCCCAGGAGACATGGGGGCGGAAACAGACATCACAGGTGACTCAGCATCTCGCTGAGGTGTGGCCAGGGGCTGGGGCTGGGGCCGGGGGCCATGAACTGAACCTGCGGACAAGGGGTTGCGGAGCGGCTACCACGGCAACGACATTTGGACCAATTAAACCAAAATAACCCTGTGGCTCTGCCCGATGCAGTGGGTCCTGATTACAGATCTGCGCTGGTCTGGCCTTCGCTTGCCTGTAACTCCGCTCTCCTTTCCACTTTATCTCTTACTTGAGATCTTGTCACGCTGCTCCCTGCTCATTGCTCCTCGTTCAGGGGAAAGGGAGGAAGCCACACAATCTTGCCTTTTTTCTCCCGGGACAATCGGCTCGTCACACCGACGATAACCGGGACGGGTCTGACAGGAAACAATTTTTTTTCGGTCCAAGATAGAAAACGTTTTGCTGGCGAGTCAGTTGTGGGGTGATTGTGGGAGCCCGGGTTCAAGGATGCTGTTAGGAGTATCGGGGCAGCTCTAGCCATGTGGTTAAATTGTGAGGCTCCCTCCCCGCCCAGTTTGGGGGGCTCCATCCACCTCTGGCTCTTTTCTGGGTCTTCTACCGAAACTGGATCTTCCCATGCTCGTATCCCTCACCCTTCAAGACTGCCCTTGAGTCCTTTGGGATCACAGGGTGTCCCACTGTCCTGGAGGCCCCTCTGCTTGTGGTGGGTCCCCGTCTCTCGGTGATTGTGTGCCCATGGTCTCCTCTCCAGTGAAGGGCATGGGTCCAAAGGACCCCTGGACTCTGCTGTGTCTGGACTTGGTTTCTAATAACAGCCACTCACACGCGGGAGCCCAGGTAGGAGCCCTTCCGCCGAGCCAGGCGGGGTTAGCACCTCCACATGGGATCTGGTGGAAGGGACTTGGCTTCGTCCTCTTTCTTTAGGACATGCCTCTGCTGTCTCTTCCTCCAGGAAGACCGCCCAGGCCAGATCCCGCCCCGCCCTTCGGTGGCATCACATCCCTTCTCTTACTGTGTGCTTTCCTAGTGAACTTTCAACATTGAGTTCTGCTCCCCACGGACCTCTCAGAGTCCAGGACAGTGATGGTGTTCGGTGGGCACTCAATAACTGTGCATCAGTGAACCATGGTGAGAGGATGTCAGTCTGCCGTTCTTGGCTCACACTCATGCCCAACGGCTCCAAAGACCAGCGGGGCGATCAGTGGGCGCCGAAGGGAGACAGGGCAGGAGCAGACCAACACTGTCCGTGCACAGCGCTCCTCCTCCCAGAGGTGAGGGCTGCAGGCCTGGACGGTGCACACCCTCGCTGGGCCCTCCCACCCCCACCCCCACCCCCACCCCCACCCCCACCCCCACCCCCACCGAGCCGTGCAGGCTCAGCCTTGCACACTAACACCCAACTTGAGTTCCTTGGCTCCTGTGGTTTAAGTCAAGCTCTCTGTGTCATTTCAAAGAAGCTTTTTTTTTTTTTTTTTTTTTTTTGGTGGGTATATTTTATACAGAGCAGATTTTCAAATCAAAGAGAGAGAACATTTTTCCTCCCTTCTTTTTCCTGTGAAAGGCAGGGGGTCTAAGACATTTTAATAGCTTTCATATTTCTCGCTCCAAATATATTATTTCAGCACAATAGTTTCTTTGCGGGAGAATTGCTTAAATGATTCAAAATGGATTTAAAAATATATTTCAAGTTTTAATTTTATGCACAGAACATTAATGAGTGGAGTGCCTTAGAGACTGCCTGTCACTTTAACATATTCACAATATTCTCAACACAGATGTTATTCCATCCAAATCCATTTAGAGGGAAGAAACCAGCACATTTTTTCTTGGAGGATGTCAAAAAAGATATTATTCTTGAAGTTGTATTTTGATCCCAGAATTCTGTGCAAAATACCATGGAGAGGGGGCGGGGTTGGTCAAGTCCCTTGGACACCAAACTTTTTGAAAATCAAGAGAGGAGAAGCAGCCCAGATCTTCCGATTCCTTTCACATTTTTTGTGTCCTCTCATGAGGACTTTGAGCTGCCACAAACGCAAGGGGAGAAGATGGCGACCTCCCTGAGCTGAGCGTTTGAAGGGTTCTACATCTTTTTATCAACAACGGGGGGTGAACAGATTTTAGATTTGAGGCAAAAAAAAAATGTAGAAAGAGCAACTCTCATTGATTTTATTCTCACCGAAGGATATTTTTATTGATTTGAGAAAGAGAAAGAGAGAGAAGGTGGGGAGGGGGGAGAGAGAGAGAGAGAGAGAGAGAGAGAGAGAGAGAGAGAGAGAGCTCTGTCTCAGGTTCTCTGCAGCCAGAACTGCTTATTCCAGCTTTCCCACTTATCCTGCACCTTTCCCATGTGGTTCTAGCCAGATGTCCGCTGGCAGGAGGGTGGTGGGAGTGCTCCCTTCGAAGTCCCAGCCCTGCAGTGTGCTCTTTATTTGAAGGGGCCTTGGGGCCAGACTTGGGGCTCCATCCTGCCAGCCCCCTGGTTTCCCTGTGCAGGGAAGTCAAGTTTCCCAGGGGACCAGGGCCCGCACCCACATAGCCTCAGCCACTTTCTGTTGAGGGTGCTGCCATATCTTAGTTCTTGGACTATAAGAAAGAGATGTTAAAAGGCTCCTTCCCCCTTTTCAATAATAAAATAAATTTTATTTTGAAAAGTATTTAGGCATTACATAAAAATACGGCCTTAGCGCTCAAAGAGAAGAGTAAGTGCCCCCAGGAAAGCTAGGGAATGTGACAAACAAGGCGGGTGCTGGGCTGTCGCCCCTCCAAAGACCTGTAACCCCGCTGATGTCGGTGAGACGCAGCAAGCCCTGATCCTCAGGAGGCGTCTGCAGAGAAGGCCACGGTGACGGTCAGTGCAGGGTGGGACCTGGACAAACAGGGGAAATGAAAATGGGACCCCTCGCCCACCACACGCAGAAGTCAATTCTAGAATGACTAAAGGCTTACAAGCAATACAATAACAGTAATAGTATTGCAAGAAATTTATGATACTCTAGACATAGTCTAGGGGCTGGGAGGCATCCTAACCAAGACTGGAAACCCAGAAACAATAAATAAAAAGGTAGATTAAAAATGTTTTTATTGACTTTAGAGAGAGAAGAAGGGAGGAGAGAGAGAGAAACATTGATCGACTGCCTCCCGTACACACCCCAACTGGGGATCAAACTGAAACCTGGGCATGTGCCCTGACCGGGAATTGAACTGAATCTTTCGGTGCACGAGATGATGCTCAACCAACTGATGAATTTTTTTGACTCTAGGAAATTAAAACATTTTGCATGCCAAAGATAATACACGCGTAATCAATATGGGGGGAATATTTGTAACCAAGATGTTGGACAGAGGGTTAACTTCTATGCCACTCCAAAATTCAAATAATCCAGATTGTTGAAAGTAAAAAGTGAATGTCTTTCCCCTGCCCCACGCCCCTTCCCTAGGGGGAAGCACTTTTAACGGTTTGGCGCATTTCTTTCTGGATGCTCTTTCTTCTCCATCGCGTCGCAAAAGGAATTAATTTCCATTTTCTGTTGAACCACAGTGATGGGAAGCTGAGCTGGATTTTACCTTTATTGATTGTGCTCTTTCCCATGCCTGTCATTTGCATCCACCTACCCCATCTCTGCTAAATATATACACTTTTAAACATACGCATTTATTTAAAACGGAAACGTTAAATCATTACCACAAATGGAAAACCAGCAGTATCTGCCATCTGTAAAAGGGGGTTATAAAAGTCACAGGAGCTGATGGAATTAAATCCCAGTTGGATATTGTAGCCGCCCCTCTCCGAATTAGGAAGGGCAGTGGCAGAACTGGGGGCAAGTCTCTGGCTGGCCCCTCACAGAGACTCGCCAGGCTGGGCCAGAGGGAGTGACGACGGGGGAACCAAGTGCACTGTGAGCTGTGCGCACCATGGCCCCGCCAAGATCACCCTGTGACCGTCCCTTTGACATGTGTCCTTCCAAGGACTGCTGGTCCCATGGCCCTGGATGGGGAGAAGGCAGCGCTCCTTGAAGTCAGCACAGTTTGCAACTGAGTCTCTGGTCTTCCAAAGACCACGTTTATCTTAAATGACTATGTCCTCCGAGGAGGCTGAGGGGAGGGGAACGTGCCTCGCCCTCCCGCCGCCTTTTCCCAAACCCCCATGCAGTTTTTCTAAGACTTGAACTTGTCAATGCGGTACTTTGAGATGCACTGGAATACTCGTAGGGTTTGGGTTGTAGCCAAGGACAACTAAACACGCTTGCCTTTCTTTCTTTCTTTCTTTCTTTCTTTCTTTCTTTCTTTCTTTCTTTCTTTCTTTCTTTCTTTCTTTCTCTCTCTCTCTCTCTCTCTCTCTCCCTCCCTCCCTCCCTCCCTCCCTCCCTCCCTTCCTTTCTCTCTCTCTCTCTTTTTTAAAATATATTTTATTGATTTTTTACAGAGAGGAAGGGAGAGGGATAGAGAGTTAGAAACATCGATGAGAGACACTGATTCAGCTGCCTCCTGCACACCCCCCACCGGGGATGTGCCCGCAACCAAGGTACATGCCCTTGACTGGAATCGAACCTGGGACCTTTCAGTCCACAGGCTGACGCTCTATCCACTGAGCCAAACTGGTTAGGGCTCTCTCTCTCTCTTCCTTCCTTCCTTCCTTCCTTCCTTCCTTCCTTCCTTCCTTCCTTCCTTCCTCCCTCCCCCCCTCTCTCTTTCTTTCTTTCTTTCTTTCTTTCTTTCTTTCTTTCTTTCTTTCTTTCTTTCTTTCTTTCTTTCTTTCTTTCTTCCTTCCTTCCTTCCTTCCTTCCTTCCTTCCTTCCTTCCTTCCTTCCTTCCTTCCTTCCTTCTTCTTCTTCTTCTTCTTCTTCTTCTTCTTCTTCTTCTTCTTCTTCTTCTTCTTCTTCTTCTTCTTCTTCCTCTCTCTCTCTCTCTCTCTCTCTCTCTCTCTCTCTCTCTCTTTTAAATACAGGAAGGAGTAGTAATTTGGTGAAGTCTTCAGAGTGGTTGCCCGCCACAGCTGGGAAAGATATTGTTTGTTCCTGCGAGTCAGAAGAGAGCAGAGCATCTGAGGTTGAGATTTTTTGGTCCCATCTTTTTTTCATCTTGGCACTTTTCTTCCAGACAAGGGAAGGGTTGTCTTTTTGACAAGTTGATGGGGAAGGCAGCACCTCAGTGACCCCAGGAGAAACTGGAAACGATGTCTGATGGCAGGGAGCTCAGAGACTCCGTTTTAGGATGAACTTCTAGAGGCAACTGGCTCGAAGAAGCTCTTCCGAGTGCGTCCTGTGTGGACGTGGGCTGGTGCTGGGGACCCAGGGCGCGCTGTGAACAAGGCAGCTGTGAGCCCAGCGTTGGCCGTGGTGGGGAAGGAGCAGATTTTGTTACAAACAGGATATTTCCAAAAGCAGTGCTTCCTCTGGGCCTTCCATGTGTGCTCCCCAAGAATTCCAGAGAGAAGGCAGGTTTCCGGGGGCCACGGCCCTGTGGCGTTCTTCACACCCTGTAATTACGCGTTTCTGTGTCGCTATTTGTTAACATCTGTGTTCCCAGCTGCTCTCCATAAAGGCCGACTCCTCTGGGGCGGGCAGCTAGCTCCCTGCTTGGCACCACGGCAGGAGGAAAGAAAGTGGAGACGAAGTCTGTACCCCAGGATACAGTGTCTGCTGCAGGGGCTGTGCCCGACCCACGCCACCCACGCCGTCACTGCAGCGAGGGCGCAGGCTGTCCTGGCCTCCGCGGAGGCTGCTGTGGGGACTCTCCCAGAACCGTGAGGAGCTAACTCCGCTGAGGCCAAGAGGGGGAATAAGATCGCTGCCGTTAGCTGGGAAGGAATGAAAATTAGAAAAGAATTCGCTAGAGGGACAAGAACTACAAAACCTATCTGAAGGAGTTCTACTTTCTCACACAAGCTCCCCTCTGAGGCCACGTTCAAAGCCATCAGCAGAATGATCACTGGGTCAATGGGTGGGGGCTGGGAGGGTGAATTTAGGGCCCATGCACCCTCCCACTCACTCTATTTGAGGTACCCAGAAGGGTTTGATTTCTTGCTATGAAACCATAGAGGAAGGAAGTTTGAAAAGCATTCAGAAATGTTTAGAAACGTCCTGAAGCCTGAATTTTTGTTACATCTTTATTTTCATAAAATAGAGTGTTTTATAGTTTTACACTCATTCTTCCTGCCTCCTGGAGGCTTCCAAGCCCCAGCTGGACCTCGGTTCATTGCTACATGGCAGCTGAGGGCCCCGGGTGTGTGCTCTCCTCGCTGGCCTCACCCTGCTCCGCTGTGAAATGGGGCTCCGCAGGGTCCCAGAGCCTGGGGCGGCCACGCCTTAGCTGGGATGCTGCCACCACTGATGACACAAGTGGCTTCTGGGAAGGAAGTTGTTGGAAGGGAGGAAATCCAGAGAAGACACAAGCTGAGAAACTGAAACGTGAAAATACTCTGGCTTTTGTTGCAATTAATAGCGCTAGTGGGTCCTGTTTATACCGTCTTGGATAGCAAAGGTGTAACCCGTTAACTTGGGTGTGCCTGTGTGTGCCGCCTGCAACCATCCCCGCTACATACACCAGGGTGCCCAGCTCAGAGGGGGTAAGCTACTTGCCTTCGACCCCACAGCGAGTGAGTGATGTACCCTGACCCGCTTTCCGGCCCTCTCAACCCTAGGCCATCCCAGAGGAGGGAAGTGGTCCAATTATTTTGGGAGATGGACCAATCTCCCAAAATAAAGGGAGATTTATTTTGCTTTAAAAAAAATTGTTAAAAGGCACCCGGATATTTAGGGGCCCAGTGTTTGTTTGTGGCTGTAGATTTCTATTTGCTGCACGAGCCTTTAGACAATTGGCTTACAAATCCAGGGACTGGATTACAAAGTGGGGGGAAAAGAGAGATCTTCCCGGTGCCCGGGTGGGTGGGAAGGGAAGGGTGTGGTCATGGAGACAAGTGAGTCTCAGGTGAGGGCGGGAGGAGCCTTTGGAGGATGTGGCCAGGTATGAGTGCTGGCGGAAACCCAAGGAGGGCACAGAGAGTGGTCATGTGAGTCCTGGGAGGGAGGAGAGGCTGGGGAGGGAGGGGAGCCTGGGGAGGCTGGATGGGGGGATGGGGAAAAGTTGGGGTGACTCTGAGGGCTGCGGTCCAAGTGCCTTGGCGATCTAAGTCAGCACCCGAGCCCCTGTGAGCTCAGCAGAAAAACGCAGGAACTTCTGGTTGCATGAGATCCTCATTAACAGCTCGAAAGTGTAAACCTGAGTTCTGAGAGGGCTCGAAAGGAAGAGCTGCGTTTTTAAACTCACCTGTGCTTTCCCTGAATCTGCTGGATGTTGGCAATGTGGGGGGATAGGGGGGATTCAGACCTGGCTTGTGGGGAACAAGCCTGCCTGTCCATCAAGCAGTGGACAGGTGAGGCTGGGGCTGGGTGGAGAGCGATTTTGACAACAGGGTTGATGGCCTGGAATGTTTTTGGTTGGAATTTGTGACTCCCCCCCCCCCCCCGCCCACCCCCTGCCTGCCTATTAAACAGGAAACAAAAATGTTGAGCAGATTCCAATCCTCAGCTCCCTAAATGTATGGGGACATCCAGTATTGGGACCACTTTTCTGTGACATAGGTGGAACTTGGGGTGTGTGTGTGTGTGTGTTTCAGCTTTAAAAAATGGTTTTCATGGCATTGGGTCTGGCCTGGAATGGGATCAGTTTGGGCAGGGCTAAGCACTGACAGCACTGGAGGGCTGCGCACGCGGTGTGTGCATGTGGAAGGAAAGGGCTTGCTGAAGGAGAGAGTGCGCACAGAAGAGGGCGCAGATGCTGAAATGCAGTGCATGAGGGCTGAAGGCATGCATGCACAGCCAAGTGGGGTGCAGACGCTGACATGGGTGACCGTGATGCGATGGATGCTCTGGGGAATGTCCACCTGCTGGGAATGTGATAAAGCAGAGGAACCCTCTGGAGCAGGTGGACACTGTGAAGGATCCAGGTCTGGCTGCACCTGGGTTAAACCAGCTGAGGCCAGTTACCACTCCAGTGGCCCCAGTGGTTCTGTGGTCGCCCCCAAGAAGGACACTCTTGGGTCACTATTTCTGTGAGGCAGGAGGATGGGCACTCCTCCTCCTACTGGTGGCTGAGAAGTCTTTCTCCAAATGCTCTGCCCAAAATATCCCAGCGGAATGTGACATCTCTCTCCCTCTTCCAGCTCTTCCCACCTCCCTTCTGCCCTCCTAGCACTTAGGTAACTAGACTATAGGGGACACAGCAAAATCTCACTAGAGGGTAGACCCGTGTGAGATGGCAACTTTGTCTTACTTATCAGCCTACACTGCTCTTTGTGGGGCCTGTTCCACTCATCCATCCACCCACCCATCATCCACTCATCCATCTACCCATCCACTTAACCTTTAATCAACCCATCCACCCATCATCTGTCCACCCATCATCTGTCCATCCATCATCCGTCCGTCCGTCCATCCATCCATCCATCCATCCATCCAACAAATACAATTCGAGCACCTACCATATGCCAGGCACTGGGCATGACATTAAAAGGAAAACAACAGAAATTGTTTCTGGTGGACCCCTAGCACCTGGGGTATAGGAGCAGCTTGGTAATGTTTGGTAATTACAAAAGAAATATGATGCTTAGAAAGTCTCTCCATGTCCGCATGCTATGGCTCATGAGAACTGGTTAAATGGGGTGGTTCTGGAATCTGGGAGGTAGTCACATCCCTTGGATGCAACACGGTGGAGCAGCTGCACCTCTGAGGCTGCGATCAAGTTCTGGGAAACAGCAGAGCCAGCAGCGAGGCACTTCTTGCCCCGCCCGCCCAGCTGCCAGTGCACGGCTGAAACTCTGGGGTTTAGAATAATGAATTCCGTTCCGACTTTGCTGGTGACAGAGCAGAGGTAGAGATTTCAGGAAAGCACATGTGAGGGCTGAGAACGGAGGTGGGCAGATTGCCAGAGCTGAGTGAGACAAAGGAGAGGTCTGTGTGAGGGGGTGTCACTTGGGGGGAATGAATAACATCCTTGGTGGTGATTAGCTAACCGCAACAAGCAGGGAGGAATCTTGTACAGGTCTTCTGCCCGTGGGCAGAGCAGCCCTCATTTGCCACCTGTGGTGAGCCCAATGACATTGTTTTCAGAACCAGGACAAAGCTGGAATGTTTCCCTAATTAATTAATTTTTGCTGCATGCACGTATAGTTTGTGTGCATGCATGTGTCCCTGACTCTGTGAGTGTGTGTGTGTGTGTGTGTGCGCATGTGTGCAAATATGGGCAGTGTGACAATACACATGCAGTTAAACATCTGTGTGTGTGTACCCTGTGTCTTTGGATGTGTGTGTGTAGGTCTGAGTATATGATGTATATCTGTGTCACAATGACTGTGTAAAATACATCTCAAGAAGTAATGTGGGATAGTGTCTGAAAGCTTGAATGCCAGAGAGACCTGGGTTCAAGCCCAACTCTAACACCAGCTATAGCATCTTGGCATCTGATTAGACCAGTCTCTGCCTTAGCTTCCACTTCTATAAAGTAGGGCTACTACTAGTACCAACTTTGGTGAGTTGCTGTTTGGATGAACTGAAATACTCTGTCAGGTTCTTAGAACAGTGCCTGGTACACAGACTAGCAGATGTCCTCAGTGCCCTGACCTATGACCTCTTGTTTCCTCTATATTTTCAGCTGTGTCTGCTGTCAGTTCCATGAAAGCTCTGACCAGCCTCACCACTGTAGCATCTATTTGCAAGGTGTGCCATGTAGCTTTAATTAATGCCCCTGACCTAGAGATGCTTTGATGCTACCACCACTGGTGGGGACCTGCTTATTAAGCATACATTCAGTCTGAGAGTGCAAAGGAGTTAACACCCCAGTGAAGACCCTCAAGCAGTGGGGAATGGGAGTTGATGATGAAATAAGTCTCCAGGTGAATCCTTGGGTAGACAGTTCTGAGAGGTGATCTTTCAGCACTTTAAGGATGTCATTCCATTGTTCTCTAGCTTCCATTGTTCACAAATGAGATGTTAGGAGTAATTCTTATCCTTAATCTCTACATAAAGTATCTCTTTTTCTCTGTCTACTTTCAAATGTTTTCTTTTTGCCTTTGGTTTTCAGCCATTTAAATATGATGGGCCAAAGTGAAGTATTCCAATTATTCTTTATATTAGTCTTGTTTAGAGTTTTTAGAGCTTCTTGGATCTATAAGTCTATGTTTTTATTCAAATTTGGGAAATTTTTAGTCATTATTTATTCAACTGTATTTTCTGCTCCAGTCTCATTTTCTTCTCTTTTGGGGATACCCAAGACACATATATTAAACTGTCTGATATTTTCCACAGATCCTGAGGTGCTGTTCATTTTCTTCAATCCACTATCTGTTCTTCAGATTAGATCATTTCTATTGATCTATCTTCAAGTTTATGAACTCCTCTGCCACATTCAATGTAGTGTTAAGTACCATAGGGAATTTGAAATTTTAGTCATTACAGTTTTCAGTTCTGGGATTTCCATTTTGTTCTTTTTTATAATTTTCATTTTGCTGTTGAGATTCCCTATTTTGTCAGTCATTTTGACCACATTTTCCTTTAATTATTTAAACATATTTATAAAAATATTTAAACATATTTGTTTTCTGTACCATCAAACATCTGAACAATCTTGTACAGGTCATATGGGTGGGCCCTGAACCTACAGGATTAGAGTTGTTATAAAAAGAGATGCCAAAAACAAAACAAAACACCTCATTATTTCTCCCTCTCCATACAAATGTATGAGGGAAAAGCCACGTGAGGACAAAATGACTGTCTGCAAGTCAGGAAGAGGACCCTCACCTGAAATCAAATTGGTTGGAAACTTGATCTGGAAATGTCCAGCTTCCAAAACATGGAGAAAATAAATGCCTGTTGGCTAGGCCCCCAGTCTATGCTTTTTGTTATGGCAGCTTGAGTAGTCTAAGAAACGATTATAACTTTAAATAGTTATCTTTTAGATTAAATATGCATAAGAAAAATGTAAGATAGTATTTTCATTTGTCTTCTCTGAAGCTTTTTCTTTTAAAAAAATATAGATCCTAGTTACTGACCTTTATCGTTTTCCTTCTGCTTAAAAAAAAAATCTTTCAACATTTCTTGCAGACCCTGTTTGCTGGTAACACATTCTCTTAGTTTTTGTTTATCTGAGAAATGTCAACATAAGAAACATTCAAACCTGTGAAGAATTTTTGTGAGTTTATTTGAGTCAAACTGTCGACAATTGCCGGAAGCAAAATCTCAACAGATTGAGACAATGCTCTGGAGAATGGCAGTTTTGCGCCTTCTTTTATACATTACAATCAAAAGAAGAGATGTAAGTGGGTTACATGAAATACATTGGTGCTAGATTAGGGAGGAGGAAGAAAGCAAAGTGGGTAAACGAATGGGATTGGATAAAAAGCAAAATGATAGACACATACTTATTTTACATAGGTGGGTGGAGGATAGTTAGCAGTCAACAATTAATTCAATAACAATGAGGGGATTTGTGGTCTCTGCAGAGAGGTGCCCCTGCTTTAAGGGCTCTGGAAAAAAGGAAAATTACTTTGACATTTCAAAGATATGTTATTGAAGATACAAAAAGATAATAGACAGGCTCAGTTAGGGTAAAGATTGACCTTTGCCAGGGAAGATTCTGGCCTAGGACATGACTACCCATCATAAACTGCTTTTAGTTAAAAAGCTTTAATTTCAGACCATCCTCTGTGGTTACTTGAAGTCTCTGAGTCTATAAAGCTGTCACTCAGGCCTCCCCTGAGCTTGTCAGGCTTAGTATGTGGCCCTGTTTTGCCCAAAGAAAACCTTTTATTTCTTTCAATTTTGAAAAATAGTTTATCTGGGCATAGAATTCTACATTGGAACTTTCTTTCTAGCTCAACATTTAAAATATTTCGCTCTACTTTTCTTACCTGCATGGTTTCTGTTGAGAAGTCGGCTGTAATTATTATCCTGTTCCTTTAGAGGTAAGGTTTTCCTACCCCCCTCTGGCTGCATTTAAAATGTTCTCTTTATCTTTGGTTTTGTGCGGTTTGTATATGATATCCCTGGTGTAGCTTTTTGGTATTTTTCTGAGCTTCCTGGATCCATACTTTGATATCTGTTATTAATTTTGGAATGTTCTCAGCCATTATTTCTTTAAATATTGGTCTCCATTCTCTTTCTTCTCATTCTGGCATTCTAATTACATATATGTTACATCTTTTGGAAATTTCCCACACTTCGTGGGTGTTCTGTCCTGTTTTTATCATTCTTATTTTTCTCTTTCCATTTCAGTTTGGAAAGTTTCAATTTCTATATCATCAAGCACACTAATTCTCCCCTCAGCTGTGTCCAGTTTGCTGATGAGCCCATCAAAGGCACCCTTTATTTCTGTTGAAATGGTTTTGATCTCTAGCATTTCCTTTTGATTATTTCTTAGAATGTTTATTTCTCTGGTTACATCACCCATCTGTATTGCATACTGTTTACTTTTTCCATTAGTATTCTTAATATATTAACCATAGTTATTTAAAATTCCCTGTCTGATGATTTCAACATCTGTGTCATATCTGAATCTGGTTCTGATGCTTGCTTTGTCTCTTCAGACGGTGCCCATCCCCCACCACCCCCTTTGACGTACCTTGTAACTTTTTGTCCCAAGCCAGACATGTTGTATTGAGTAATGGTTTTTGAGGTAAATAGGCCCATAGCATGAGGATTTATGTTCCTCTGGTTCAGAGTTTGGTTGTGTTTCATGTTTGCTGTGCCAGTAGGTGCCAAAGGCTTCAAAGTCTTCTAGTGTCCTTGGTTTTTAATCCCTTCTTCACGTTGAACTTCTCTAAATCTTCCTCCTTAGAGAGATCCCGTGTCTTAGTTTTCAGCTATAACCCAGCTCTTGTACTGGAGCCCTGCTGGCATGCTGGTAAGGAGTGGGGAACGAGGAGTGTTCTCTAACCTTAAGGTTAAGCCTGTGGGTTAGTGGGCCATGTGCCTGGCCCGCGACCTTCACAGGTGTTTGCACCCATAACCTCATTCTTAGTTGGGACAAGGAGGCTGGCGGGGTTTGACATGAGAGCAATGCCCTTCCCCCAGCTTTCCCCCACAGAGCTGACCTTTGTCACCGAGAGGCCCTGAGTGCATTTCAAGAGGATTACTCCTTCCTTCCTTCTGCCAGAGCCTGGAGGGGCGCTCTGGAATCTTTACCATGAGAACCTGGTGAGCTCCTGGAGGAAAGAGCCCACGGAACCGTGGCCACACCGTCCCCCAAGACTGCGGCCCCCAGGAGTCTCAGACTCAGCATTGAACTGGTCCTCCAGCTATGGCTCCAGGAATTTCTGCTGCAGGTGAGCCAGCTCAGCCATGACTCCGGATTCACCTGTCCTTCCAGAGTGTAGAGCTGCCGTTTATCCTGGAAATCAGTGCCCTGATGGGCCCTAGGAAAGTATTGATTTTCTGTTTGCTCAGCTTTGTCGTTCTTGCTGTTGCTGTTGGGTGGGGGGTGACACCTTATGAGCTCTTCACATGTTTGACCGGAGACGGTGTGGTATGGTTCAGATGCTACAATGATTTCCCCCTTTTGGTTCGCTTTCTTCTTGACAGACCACAGAGACAGACTTTGAAGGAGAGGGCCGACACATTCCATGCCCCAGCAGAATACCTGCTCCTCTGTAGTGGGGGTGCCATTTATTTCATTTGTCATGACAATCCTGTTCCAAAGGAATCAGCACCCCAATGTACAGTGGAGAACTTAGTGCGTTAGCCACCAGTACAAAGTCTCACGGTCTGGGGGTGACCGAGCTGGGTTTCAAACATGGCTGTAAGGTCAGGGTCCCTCCCAGGAATCCATGCCACTAACCCCCTTGGCGATCTTTTGCTGAGATGTAACTGAATGAATAAAATGTCTATCTTCCTATTTGCTGCTCATATCCACCCTGATAGGTCAGGTCTTGGTTTTTTTTTTAACATCAACTGTGGGAGTGGTTTGAGTTCCTTGAATGAGGGTCTTTCTGTAAGCGATACATAGTAAATTTTTTTGGCTTTATGAGTCACATGTCTCTTGCAATTTTCTCAGCTCTGCTGATCTAATACAAAGCATACAGAACACATATGAATGGGTGTTTCAATAAAACTTTATTTGTGTATGCTGAAATTTGAATTTCATTTCATTTCCACCCATCACAAAATAATATTCGTCTTTTGATTTTTCACTGTCCATTAAAAATGTAAAAATTGCCCTGGCTGGTTTGGCTCAGTGGCTAGGACATCGGCCTGCAGACTGAGGTGTTCCCGGTTCGATTCTGGTCAAGGGCACATGCCCAGGTTGCGGGCTCGATCCCCAGTGTGGGGCGTGCAAGAGGTGGCCAATCAATGATTCTCTCTCATCATTGATGTTTCTATCTCTCTCCCCCTCTCCCTTCCTCTCTGAAATTAATGAAAATATATTTTAAAAATGTAAAAATTGTTATTTAGCTCGACGGTGTACAAGAACAGGGACAGGCAGGATTGCCACACGACTGAAGTCTGCCCGATGCCACACAGACACATGCAGGCTTAGAATGAGGGCCGAGGCTGCATTTGACAGGGGCACAGAGCTTTGAAAGTGTCTAATGTAATAGTCACAGAGAAATGGTGATGATGGTAACAGGAGGTATTCATGAGACAGGCAGCATGCTGAGCCCTTGGTATGCACTACCTCCCTCACTTCTCTCCACCACCCTAAGAAGGCACTCCTCTCGCTATGCCCGTTGAACAGATGAGCAGCCAGAAGCTCAGTCACGTCCTTACCGAGTGGTGGAGTCGGGGTTCGAGCTGTCTGAATGGCTCCAGTCAGTTCCACTTCAGGGCAGAGTGCGGTTGGGCTGGGAATATAGTTGGTATGTGGGATCTGAAGTCTGGGACAGATTCTCTATCACATTAAAATGATGGATATAAAGGCTTTTCTCTGGATTCTGAAGCTGGGACACCCCCGTTTTTCAGATTCCATAGACTCAGCCCCTCTTTTCCTGGTGACCCCAGGGCCATGTGCATCATGCCTCTCTCACCAGCCAGTGAGTTTTCTCTGAATGACTGGAGCCCACCACGCGGGGTGTGACCCCGGGACGTGTGTTAGCATGAGAGGCAGATGGCCGAGCCTCATAGCGTTGCGTTGAGCTGGGGCGTAAGGGCCTTTACTGTGGAATGACAGTTAAGCCACCAGGGCTGGTGAATTAGAATTTAACATCTCATATAATTGGACGAGAGCATGAGTCTCAGCCCCTCGGCCCGTGTAGCGGTTTCCGCCTTTGTACAGGGCACGTTGCACATGAAAAAGATCGCAGGGACTTATGAGGAAGGCAGGAAAGTTCACTCTTCCTTGTTCCGAGGAGAGCAAATGTGTTCTCTGCAGCCTCTGCCAAGCCCCCGTTTTAGTGACGGAGCAGATGGAGCAGGCACGTGAGCCGCCGGGCGCAGCTGTCTCCTTTTTCCAGTCTGAGGGTTTGTGGCTGCACCCATAGCACCCACGTCGGCAAAACAGCACATCTCGCAGCAGCTCCAGGCCGCTAGCCCACAACGTCACTTAAAGTGGGGGGAGGGGGGCTGGGAGGTGAGGCTCAGGCCCAGGGCCCCTTGGTGTGTTCTGCTCCTGCTGCAGTGGGTGCCCTGGATGGCCCCAGAGCGGGTGGGACAGTCAAGGCGGAGCCGCTGCTTTTCTCCAACATCCCTAACGCTTTGCTCACCACGCGCTCCGTCAAATGAACCACCAGAGTGGGGACGGCCAGAGAGAGGGTGGGGAATTCCTTTTGAAGATCCACCTGACAGTGAGGCTTCGCTCTTTCCGTTAATTGCTTTTTGTTAGGATTCAACCAGAATTCCAAACTTGGGTGTGTTCTTCGGCCCATCTTCAGTATGAATACTTTATTTAGGGTCAAGGAAATAAGAGTTAAGCAAGTTCAGGGCCACGACTTATGAAGAATACACGCTTCAACGTTGTGTTAGTTTCCTGTTACCGTGCTAACGAATCAATCCAAACTTAGTGGCTTCAAACAATAAAATGACTCCAGTGTGGAGGTCACAATCAAGGTGTGGGCAGAGCCGCCCAGGCGGCTCCAGGGACATTCTGTGTCCTGGCTTTCTAGCTGCTAAGGCGCCTGTGGCCATCGGCTCGCGGCCCTTCTTCCATCTTTAAAGCCTGTACCCCAGCATCTTCCAGTCCCTCCCTCTCGGACTCTTCTTTCTCCCTCCTTCTCTTAGAAGACCTTTGTGATCATGTCCATTGGGCTTAGCTAGACAATCCAGAACAATTCAGGATAACCTCGCCATCTCGAGACCCTTACCTTAATCACGTCTCCAAGTCCCTCTGGCAGAATAAGGTAGCCTATTCACAGGTTTTGTGGGGTAGATGTGGACACTTTTGGAAGGCCCCTATTCTATCATAAAATTGTTTTGAATTAAGTTTCCCTTCTCTGGAGGGCTGAGGACATTCATAGGAATAAGGCCTCTGGTGACGGTTGGAACCATGAGACCAAATCCTATGGTTCTGGCTTTGTTTGGTTGCAGGTAATAGAAACTCACGTGGCTAGTTTCCGCAGAAGAGGGGCGTTTGTTATTCCCAAGATCTGAACAACAGAAAGCAGAGTCAGATCCTCTGAAAGCTCAGAACCAGGAACCAGAGGCTCCCCTAGGCAGGGAGCTGCCCTCTCTCTCTGGACACGGCCCCCATCTCTGCGACCTTCATGCTCCTCTTCCCAGCTGACCCCTAATAATAGTTAGCACGGGCCCCAAGAAAGGACCACAGGCTGGGAGGCTGGAGCCAGACACATCAATTTTCTCTCACTTCCGGAGGCTAGACGTTCCAGATCCAGGGGTCAGCGGGGTTGGTTCCTCCTGAGGCCTCCCTTCTTGGCGAGGAGACGGCCGCCTTCTCCCTGTGTCCACGTGTTCTCTCCTCTTGGGTGTCTGCTATGTCCTCTTCTTATAAGGACACTGGTCATATTGGGTCAGGGCCGGCCCTAATGACCTCTTCTGGCTGAATCCCCTCTGTAAGACCCGTCTCCAACACAGCCACACTCGGAGATATTGCGGGTTAGGATTTCAGCATGTAAATTTAGGGGGGAGGTGGGACACAACTCAGCCCCTAACACCAACTTTCTCCTTGCCTCTGAGCACCTGGCCAGCCCATGGCTCCTGCTCACATTAACCTTCAAGCAGCCAGTAGAGACCATTTAGGCCCCTGAGCACCAAACCCAAACGCCTCAGGAGGAAATTGGTGGGTCTCACTGAGGCAGGGCATTCACCCTATGCAGGTGCTGCTGGCCAGGAAGGGAGGGTCCCGTGGTGTGTCAGCCGAGGGGGCCAAATGCCGTGACAAACCACCCACAAATCTCACATAATCCACATTTGTCCTCATTGTGGCCCAGCCCAGTGGGGAGGGGGGAGGGGAAGGGGGAGGGGGGGAGGCTGCTCCAGCGGTCACGCAGGGACCCAGGCTCTCACAGGAATCTTTGTAGAAACCTGGGAGATAGGCAGGCTCTGTCTGAAGGCACAGCTTTGCTCAGCTGAGACTCCACAGGTGAAGGTCAGAAGAAGCAATGTTTGACCTTGAGCCTGAGCGGCACGGTCCCCATTGCTGGCCACTGTTATTCCCCAAAGGGTCTATTTCCTCTTCAAGCTAATGAGCCCCCAGTTGACACAACCACATGCCCCCCCCCCCCCAGTCTCTTTGTTAGGGTGACCAACTAGTCTAGTTTTCCTGGGATTCAAGTGGTCCATGGGGTGCAGGAATTTCCGTTTGAAAACTGGGACAGTCCCAGACAAACGAGGACGAGTTGGTCACTCTGTTTGTTCAAATACATATTTCCTACAAGTGGGGTAACTCCGGCTTGCCACCCTAGAATTAACCAGAAACAGAAGAAACCCCCCACACAACAGCACCATCGTCCCTTCTGACACACGCCTCCTCTCCTGGGTCAGTCTGAGACCCACTGGGCCAGACACCTGCCCACTGCTTTCTAAAATAAAAAGTGGATCGGTCTCCTGGTTGGAGGCTTGAATTTAAAATATAGGTATCTGACCGCTGGCTGTGCTGGGCTGGGTTCCCACGTGGCTACATTGTGAGATGGGGCCTGGGCTCCGCGGGTCCCCATCATTGTCCCTACTCTGTCCAGCACTGACTGTGACATCACAGCCCTACCTGCTGTGGCAGCTGAGTTTGCAACAGACAGTGTTTTGTTTCTTAACTTGGACTTACCCAACCTTAGAAGAAGAAATCTCAGCCTGGACTTTGCTCTCATGAAACATTAATCTCTTAGGGGGTCATTGTAAACGTCAACCCCCATCTCAGATCCTAGGATCTATTTTACTTTCATGGGGAGAAAGAGGTAAAAAAAAAAAAAAGGCAGCTGGGGGTAAAAGCTTAGAAACCATCCCCTCCCCCCCGCCCCCGCCTAGTGATTTTACGTCAATCAAGCCCTCAGCCTACTTCTGCCAGAATCATAACCTTCCTGCTGCAACACCCAGATGCCTGGCCAGTCCCGGGACCCTCTGTCCAGCACTCAGAGTACAATCAGTCACCTGTCGTTTTTCTTAGCAGTGGGGACCCTGCCGCCTTGGGGGCTTGTCTTGGAGAGTCAGAGGCTTCCATTTCCAGCCCAAAGGAGGCTGAAGGGCTGATGCTTGCTTTGAAATCGTACCCGGGGTCCAGCTTGTGCTCTAAGTCTCCTAACGTGGCCGCTTTTCTCCCCAGATTAAAAGCAAGAGAAAAAAAAGGACAGATGGTGGTAAAAAATACTGGGGGAAATTCTAAGAAAACGCCGTCCTCGTTTATCTTTAAAGGATGTTAACTCAGCCCTTCTGAATGGGCGGAAGCTGCACCATTCCTGACTGAGACTGACCCTTGGGGGGGGGGGAGGGGGGAGGGGGGAGGAAGGGGGAGGGGGGGAGGAAGAGGGGGAGGGGGGAAGGGGGGCGGTGACCATAGGAAAGGGAGCCCCGGGAGTGCGGGGTACGTGGCCACAGCTCTCTTCAGGGCGACAAAGTGGTTTCTGGAAATATTTATTTACCGCCCAGATGCTTACAGAGCGTCTCTGTGCAGGGCCCAGGCTGCATTGCGGTATATAATGTAAGGAGATGTATTACAAGGCACCGGCTCTGGCTGAGAAGGCCCACGAAGTGCCTTGTGCCATCTGGGCACCCAGGAGAGCCAGGCTGTACTTGGAAGGCCTGGGAGCCAGGGAGCCACTGGTGTAGATTCCGGTCCAAGTCCGAAGTCCGAGAGCAGGAAGCTCTACACCCTCCCAAACAGCTGGCGAGAACAGCTCCGCCTCCCTCCACGCTTCTGTTCTATTCAAGCCCTCGACAGATGGGCGCTGCCCCACCTGGGAGGGCCATCTGCTCCATGAGTCTACGGACTCAGAGGCGAGTCCCATTCAGAAACGTCCTCGCGGACAGGCCCAGATCAGGTGTGACCGCCTCTGGGCACCCCCTGGCACATAAAATTACCCTGCACAGGTGGGGTGAGTCACCCTCCCACCAGGGAGACCAGGAGTCTCGCCGGAGGGAAAACGGACGAGCAGAAGCAGACCGTGCTGTCCACGGCCCAGGGCTCCGAGGACGGAGGCAGCCCCTGCCTCTGCACCGGGGCGGCCAGTCTGTGTGACAGCCTTTCCGGGCAGCGGGTGCCCCTCCATCGGCCGACCCCTCCAGGTGCACCGCTATCCCCTCCTTTTTTTGGTGCCTCAGAATGAATGATTGGTTCCTCCTCCATCCGTGACTGTGAGGAGGGCACCAGCGGCAGCCACATGCCAGCTCCTGGGCGGAGAATGGCGGCTCAGGAAGTTGCCCAGGGCACCTGGCTCCCGGGAGGCAGCGCTGAGGTTTGCTCACTGCTCCACCAGCTGCTGCCAGACGCGCCTTCTTAGGAGGAAGCCGGTCGGCCCAAGGTTATCCTCAGGAAGCTGAGAGGAAGCACGGTCCCCATCCAGCCACAGCAGGGCTGTGGGGGCCTGCAGGTGACCTGGGCAGGGCGTGGGGAGGCTGCCTGTGAGGCTCAGCAAGCAGCCGTCTGTAAGTGCCCTCCCTGATTCCTTCCTTTCTCCTCCTTCCATTTCTTCCTCCTCCCCTCTCCCTCCCTCCCTCCCTCCCTCCCTCCCTCCCTCCCTCCCTCCCTCCCTCCCTCCCTCCCTCCCTCCTCCCTTCCTTCCTACCACATCTGTGTTGGTCACTAGAGTAATTCCATGGGGAACCAGATGGGCTCGTTTTCCTGTGGGGCAACAAACTGGCAGGGACACAGACTTGCCCCCCACAAAGGCCAAGTGCCCTGCCCTGAGGGAGGCCTGTGTGAGGCCCTGTTCTTGCTGATTACCTGGCACTTCTGTCCCAAAGAGCCCAGTGCACCAGCTCACTGAATATTAGCTTCCTTCCGGTGAAATCCTGCTCATCTGAACGCCAGTTGATGGAACCCCCAGTTAACGCATTCCGATGGAGCCCCTCGCAGCCAGCGTTTTGGCCCCAGGTTGAGGCGTCCTCTGCCACCTTCTGGGGTGAGAACCGTTTGTCCCTGTCCCAATGCAGCCACCAGCTGGTGCTGTGCTTCAGCCGCGGGCTCAGACACAGCCCCGTGGGGCCTGAAGAACGGACTCACGCCTGGCAGTGTCAGGGCTGCTCCTGGGCGGCGGTAGCACTCGCGGAGGGGGGGGGGGGGGCGCTGTGAACTTCCTTGGTGGGCCTGGTGGGGAGGGCGGCTGCTGCTTCCTGGACCAGGCAGGAGACGGGGCCTCCCAGGTGGGCCCTGTCACTGTCCACGTGGGCTGCTCAGGTGAGGGATGTGGGCAGGGGATGCCTCCATGGTAGGACCCCCATCCTGAGGTGGGTCAATGGAGCAGCATTGAGGTGGGTCATTACAGTAGCACTGAGGTGGATCATTGGAGCAGCATTGAGGTGGGTCATTACAGCAGCATTGAGGTGGGTCATTACAGAAGCATTGAGGTGGGTCATTGGAGCAGCGTTGAGGTGGGTCATTACAGCAGCATTGAGGTGGGTCATTACAGCAGCATTGAGGTGGGTCATTGGAGCAGCATTGAGGTGGGTCATTACAGCAGCATTGAAGTGGGTCATTGGAGCAGCATTGAGGTGGGTCATTGGAGCAGCATTGAGGTGGGTCATTGGAGCAGCATTGAGGTGGGTCATTGGAGCAGCACTGAGGTGGGTCATTACAGCAGCATTGAGGTGGGTCATTACAGCAGCATTGAGGTGGGTCATTGGAGCAGCATTGAGGTGGGTCATTGGAGCAGCATTGAGGTGGGTCATTGGAGCAGGCAGCGTTGAGGTGGGTCATTGGAGCAGCATTGAGGTGGGTCATTGGAGCAGCATTGAGGTGGGTCATTGGAGCAGCATTGAGGTGGGTCATTACAGCAGCATTGAGGTGGGTCATTACAGCAGCATTGAGGTGGGTCATTGGAGCAGCGTTGAGGTGGGTCATTACAGCAGCATTGAGGTGGGTCATTGGAACAGCATTGAGGTGGGTCATTGGAGCAGCATTGAGGTGGATCATTGGAGCAGCATTGAGGTGGGTCATTGGAGCAGCATTGAGGTGGGTCATTACAGCAGCATTAAGGTGGGTCATTACAGCAGCGTTGAGGTGGGTCATTGGAGCAGCATTGAGGTGGGTATTTGGAGCAGCAATGCCTAAACTGATCTCTTCAAGGAATGCCAGGGGAAAGACTTCTCTCCTAGGGGAAGTGATGGGTGTTTCCTCCCTTAATATACACCTGTCTGTGTGTCTGCCCCAGCCTCACCTGAATCTCTCTGAAATCCCTGAGGCCCAGTTGGGGTTTACAACTCCCACCTGCATGGATGGCAGACTCTGGGCTAAACCCATTGGTGACTCCATGCCCTCACCCACTGCGGCATGCTCTGGCCAAGTAGCTCAGGCCCGGGACTTCTGCAGGGCCTGATGGGAGGAAATATCTCTTTTCTCCAGAGCTGGACACCAGCACGTTTCTTTTCCCTTCAAGCACCCTGAGATTCCTACATCGGGCCATGGAGCACATCTTCTGGTGAGCACACGGCGTGATGTTCTGGGGGTACCACCGGCCTCCTCATTTGCATTGATGCCAATGCCTTGAGCAATGTCCTGGTGTTTATGTTTGTTCTTTAAGTTTGTTGATTTTGCGAGGGTCATACCACCTTTTACTACTTTGGGTCTGCCCCAACTTAGGTTAATCATTATCTTTCTCCTCTTTGGCCCATAGCAACAGTTACACCTTGAGTTAAGACTCAGACATCTGCTCCAAAGGTCAAGTCTTTGCCGTAATTCCAAGTGAGGTGGGGGCAGGGAAGAGAGGCTGGCCTCCTGGTGAAGGGCTGTGGGAGGTGCAAGCGTTGTGTGGGACTCCTGGCTGGGGGTTGGACTGGCCGAGGGCGGCTGGGAGGATGAGTGAGGGACAGAGTGCAAGGTGACCAACACCATGAACCCCTGTCTGCTGCCGCCTCCATCTCCACTCCCGTGCCCTCCATCCATTCACCAGCTTCCCTCACTATTCTCTTTTTCAAAACTCCCCTTGCTTTTCTAGAAAAATTTTATACCCATTTGTCAAAACCTGCTTCTCTTTGACTCCGAAACCTCCTTGTGAATGGAAATATATTAAATTTACTTATTAATTCAGGAAGGGCGGGCAGGGTTGCAGATATTAAATCTTCTTGTCCCCGAGTGCTGTTTCAGTCTCTGTGTATTTAGGTCTTCTAGAATGTTCTTTAGTAAGACGTTGTGGTTTTCTTCCTATAGATTTTGCAGTTATTCCTTAGTTTACTCCTAAAGATTTTAAAGTGTTTTTGTAAAACGACACCAAGTGTGAAAAGGCTATATTTACATGTCTGTACGTTAAATTTCCCATATGCATGTTTATTTGCCTTTCAAAGAACATATTCTGAAATATGTTTATAAATTGTTTTGTTCTGTTTCCTAATTTCTTACTTTTTATTTTATCTTTATTAATTCCCTCCTCCTGCTCTCCTCTGGTTTACAGGCAGTCCTTGGGTTACGTCAGACTCGATGTATGTCATTTTGTGGTTACATCGCCATCTCCCATTTATTTATAAAAAATTAAGTTCCATCATTTTGACGTATGTACATATGTGCTTTATGTTTTTTATTATTTATTTACCACAAGTAAAGGTCAGAAATTGTTATCTTTCTTTTAATTTTTTTTACTGTTTCACTTTATTACTGCTGTGTGTGTGCTCCATGTGAGTGATGTAGGTGCTTATGTAGGTGGGTTCCGACTTACGGCGAAAATTGCGTTATGTCGCGCTGAAGCAATGGATCTCCGATGTAACCCGAGGACCTACTGTATTTTGTTCTTTTTTTAGTACCTTGCTGTAACTGCTTTCTTCACTTACTTTAGTTATTTCTTGTTCAAATATGAAAACATTTCAACCTCTCATTTTTTTCTTTGTGTGCAGACTTGGCTGGGTCCCATACATTTTTATGTGAATTGTTGCTCTTTATATTTTATAAATAACTTTTTTTTTAAACTTCTTTATTGATTTAGGTTTCACATATTTGTCCTCATCCCCCCATTCCCATCCCACACCCCTCCCCACGGATGCCCCAACCCCCTGTTGAACTTAACCATTGGTTAGGCTCATATGCATGCACACAAGTCCTTTGGTTGATCTCTCCCCCCTCCCCCCACCCTCCCCTACCCTCCCTCTGAGGCCCGACAGTCCGATCGATGCCTCCTTGTTTCTGGTTCTGTTCTTGTTCTTCAGTCAATGTTGTTCATCATTTCCCCTAGATGAGCGAGATCATGTGTCACTAGAGATATACTTATAAGAACTGAATGTGAGATGAGCAATAATAGTTATGCTGACAGGCAAATGAATCAGTCTGTAGTGAGTTTCTTTCTGGACCAACAGTTCTTTTGAGACCCAATATCAATGTCCACCAGTTCCTTATGTGTACATGTCGGCACTGACACCTCAGCTCTGGATGGTGGACAAATGGTGGTAATGCAGGTTCGACTCCCTCTGGTTTGGTCTCGGCCGGACCCAGGGGCACGGCTTCACCCGGACCCAGGGGCACGTGGCCTCACCCGGAATAAATAACTTCTAATTTCAGTTTTGATTTCTTCTTTGATTGGGGTCATTTTACAACATGAATTTTCATTGCTGGCAGGTTGAATTTTTGTTTTGTTTTTTTTTATTGTTTTTTCTTTAGCTGTAGGGTCAGAGACTGTTATCTGTATAGTTCTGCATCTTGAAATGTATTACAGTTTCTTTTGGCCAACTGTACACAACAGATTTTTATAGACATCCATGAACAGTTGAGAAAAATGTGTGCTCTCTTGGGGATGCAGAATGATTTTATGTATTTATTAGGCTGGGCCTTGAAGCAACTGAAAATCAAGGTGACAGACATTGTCTGAGACCCCCAGGGCTTGGCGGCTAGTGAGAGTGGGGGAGGGGCGTTAAGTAGTTAATGACACACCCTGACCAACACCCTGAGGCACCCAGGAAGGTTCTCTGTAGGAAGAAACATCGAAGCTCAATGGCCTCTCAAATCTGTTTGCTTCCTGTATGTTAGTACTATGTTACCTCATGACTCTTCATCATCACTGTGGGCGCTAGCTTTATACAGGGTGTCCCCCAAAATGTATACATACTTTAACAGCTGATAGCGCAATTTTGAAAATACAATGTATTTTAATAAACACTGGCCTTTATAATTATTCAAAGTGTGTGTATACATTTTGGGGACACACTATATATATAGATACAAAATCAACCTCTGTCACACCTTGCATTCTATTGCTTAGTATTTCCAACAGTCCTTTTTGTGGTTGCTTCTTTGGTTTGTTATATGTATATATACACACACAGACAACTGTACATAATTTCCATTTATGTGTGTGCATCTTTGTATACCTTCTTATGTTTTAGTTTTGGGGAACTGATTTCGGGTGTGTCTCTAAGCAGCGTAGCAGCAGATGTTCTTTTTGAACCCAATGAGTTCAAATGATTTCAAATGTCCTTTAATCTTCATACAGTCAAAATGAGAGTGCTGGCCATTCAGGTGACTATTTAAATAAAGACTTAATCCTATATAAAAAAGGCTAATATGCAAATCAACCTAACGGTGGAATGACTGGTCGCTATGACGTGCACTGACCACCAGGGGGCAGACGCTCAACACAGGAGCTGCCCCCTGGTGGTCAGTGCGCTCCCACAGGGAGAGTGCCGCTCAGCCACAAGCCAGGCTCATAGCTGGCGAGCACAGCGGCGGCGGTGGTGGGGGAGCCTCTCCCACCTTCGTGACAGCGCTAAGGATGTCTGACAGCCAACTCCCGGACTGTGAGAGGGCGCAGGCCGGACTGAAGGACCACCCCCCTCCCGAGTGCATGAATCTCGTGCACCAGGCCTCCAGTTGTGTAATAAAATAGCCAATGTGTCACTTGCCATGGGCCAGTCACTATTCTAAGTGCCTCGTGTTTATTAAGCCAGTTGATTCCAGAAGCAATCCTCTGAGGTCAGAACATACTCACACCCATTTTGCTGGTGAAGAAACTGAGGCTGAGATACTAGGTGGTTTGTCCTGGGTCTTACGGCTTGGATCTGATGCAGCTGGGCTCTGTTTGCAGGCAACCTGTCCCCAGAGCGCATGCGGGTGAACTCTGCACTGTTCTCCCTCTCCGTTCCCACTTACTGACCTGACTCTGAGACCAATCACTTGGGAAGAGGGAGTTGTGAGGGAGGGTGGCCACAGTCTTGGTTCTGTAGGACTGAGGGGTTCCAGGTGACGGGGGAGAACTTCAGTGCTTAGACTCAGGCAGCCTAGAGTGGGGACTGCCTCCTGTCCATTGCCCTCCCCACTGACCTTGGACCTCGGGCTCCTGCTGCGGGACTGGCTGCTTCCTTGGTTTGCTTGTTGAGGGGAGCATCTTGTTGTGATGACCCTGCTACTCGCTCAGATGCCACCTTCTCCACGGGCCTCTTCTGACTTCCTCCTGAGAGAACCACCTGACTTCCCGGAGCCCCCACAGGGCCTGGGCAATCTGCTGCCCCACCTCTGGGAGAGCTAGGTGCCTCGTTGTGTTTGTCTACCAGACTGGAGGGAGAAAAATGGCCTGCCCTCTGCCCTCTCTCTCTCTTCCTCCCCCTTAATCCCACAGGACTGCTAACTGCTGGGTGTAGCTCTCCGTTACCATGGGGAGGGGCAGGGGGAGGGAGCTCTCTTGCCCCCACCCCGCTGCTGGAGGAGGGCATCTGATGCTGGGGTGGAAAGGGTGGGGGCCATTCCTTCTGTGCCTGGGAGACCCTCTCCAGGCACCTGATGAGTTAGGGATCTGGTCTCAGGGTGGTGCCTCCTCTAGTCTCTGTCTCTGCCCTCACCCCCTTTCTGTCACTGCCTGGAGCTGAGGTGACTGTGTGGAGCAATGTTGGGCCTGGAGGGAGGGGTGGGCTGCCTTCCCTTTATCCAGAGAAGTGAGGACAGGGGCAGTTTCCCCCAAAAGTTGGAGCTCCCAGGGCAGCAGTGAGTTCCCTGCTGCTCAGAGCTGGGAGGAGAGCCTCGCAGACCACGCCCCCCAGACCTGAGGGCTGTCAGAACCACGGAGCAGCTGGGCCTGACCCAGGGCCCGATCAATGTCTGGGTGCAGCCCTGGGTCGATATTTCTAGGAAGCTTCCCAGCCGGGTTTGGAACTGACTGCCTTAGCATAAAATGATGGTCCTATTAGATTAGGGGTGCCAGAGAAAATACAGGATGCTCCATTAAGTTTGCATTTCAGATAAACAACGGATTCTTTGAAATATAAATATGACCCAAATATGGCATAGGACAAGTTTAACTGATATATTGTAGCTTGTTTTTTGCTAAAGTTTGCAATCCTATACCAGATGATTTTTTTGGATTTCTCTCCACTTGAAAAATCATGGAAGGGTCAAGCATTTATTGGGCATGTACTATGTTCCAAGCTCTACTCTGGGCCTGGGAAAGCAGGTGTGAGGAACCTCCACCCCTAAAGACTGTACGTTCTAGTTGAGGGTAGGGAGGGGACGAAGCAGACAAAATCAGATTAATGCACAAGACAACTGCAGCTAGCCAAGGTGGCTGAGAAGAAAATGAGACAGAGGCTGATGAAGCCTGATGAGGTGGGCGGGGCTACATGAGCCAGAGTGGGTGGGGCAGGTGCTGGGGGTGGGGCAGGTGGCTCTGGCTGAGATGGGGAGTTGGGGATGGTAGCTCTGGACTGATAGCCAGCCATATGCAAAGATGGTCCAGGAAGAGGGAACAGCAAGCAGGAAGATGGATGGGGAAATGGTCCTATTGTGTTGCAGGAAGATGGAGAAGGCTAGTGAGGTGGGAGCAGAGGGAGGGAGGAGGAGCCAGATCACCTGGGTTCATGAGTTTGGGGAAAAGATCAGACCCACACCTGAATTATCCTAATATATAAAAACCCAGGGTCTGTAACATCCAAAACGACCAAAGGCTCGACCAACTGGAAGTCAGTGCCGGGTTGCCGTGGTGACTCAGCACTGACTGCTGCTGCTGTGGGGGCCTCAACCCAGCACTGACTGCTGAGGGGGTGCGGATCAGGCCCAAAGAGAGAAGCAGGGTCTGATCCATAGCATTCGTGGCAGCTGTTGATCAGCACTTGCCTCTCTCTTTTGCTCCGGGCTTAGCCAACAGCTGTGCCTCTCTTTCTCTTGGGCCTCCGCTGGGGCTGCTGATCAGCCCCGCCTCTTGGATCAGGCCCGTTGATAGGCCTAGAGATGCTGACTGGCATAGAAACCAGCCAATCAGAATCAAATCTGGGTGAAGTGTGAGGAGCTGATGGCTGCTTAGGAGGCGGAGCTTTTGACACTGACTGGCATAGAAACCGACCAATCAGAACCTAATCTGGGTGAATTGCAAAGGCAGAACCTAAGGTGGGTGCTGAGAAGGGGTTTTAAGGGCAATAGCTATTTGGTGTAAGGTGTAAGAAAGTGATTCAATTTTTTAATGAACGGTTTGGCAGTGTAGTGCATATGGCTGGCTATCAGTCCAGATATTGAGATTATGTATTTTTGTCTGCCAAGAGCATCTCCTCCTGATAAAAAAGGCTTTCCCCCCCATTTAAGCAATCCTATCCTATATAATATATCTATACTACTAAAAGGGTAATATGCTAATTAGACCAGGTCGACTGGCCATCTTCAGGACGTCTGACTTTCTTCCGGACAAAGCCATGGTGGTGGGGGCCAAGGCAGAGGCCGTTAGGGACAATCAGGCTGTCAGGGGAGGGCAGTTGGAGGCGAGATCAGGCTGGCAGGGGAGGGCAGTTGGGGGCAACCAGGTCAGCAGGGGAGGGCAGTTAGGGGCAATCAGACCACCAGGGGAGAGCAGTTAGGGGTGATATCAGGCCGGTAGGGGAGGGCCGTGGGGGGTGAAATCAGGCTGGCAGGGGAGGGCAGTTGGGGGCAACTAGGCCGGCAGGAAAGGGCAGTTGGGGGCAAGATCAGGCCAGCAGGGGAGGGCAGTTGGGGGTGAGATCAGGCCAGCAAGGAAGGGCAGTTGGGGCAAGATCAGGCTTGCAGGGGAGGGCAGTTGGGGGTGAGATCAGGCCAGCAGGGGAGGGCAGTTGGGGGTGAGATCAGGCCGGCAAGGGAGGGCAGTTAGGGCAACCAGGCAGGCAGGCAGAGAGGTTAGGAGCCAATCAGGCAGTCAGGCGGGCAGGCAGAGGCAGTTAGGGGTGATCAGGCAGGCAGGCAGGTGAGTGGTTAGGAGCCAGCAGTCCCAGATTGCGAGAGGGATGTCTGACCGCCAGTTTAGGCCCGATCCCAGGAGTCAGACATCCCCCAAGGGGTCCCTGATTGGAGAGGGTGCAAGCTGGGCTGAGAGAACCCCCACCCCCGTGCATGAATTTCGTACACCGGGCTACTAGTCTATAATAATAAAAGCGTAATATGCTAATTAGACTGGATGTCCTTCCGGATGACCTTCCAGATGAAGCCAGGGCTGCAAGGGAAGCCTGGGTCCTGGGTGCCAGAGGGAAACTGGTGCTGGCAGCCGGGGGAAGGAAGGCCTACTCTTGCACAAATTTCATGCATTGGGCCTCTAGTAAGAGGATATTTAAAAACTAGTGAAATGCTAGATGACTTTCTTGAATAATAGAAATATGGAAAGTTGACTCAAGAAGCCTTAAAAAAAATCCCTGTGTAGAATAACTATAGAAGAAATTTAAAACAATCATAGAAGAAATTTTAAAGTTTGTCAAAGATCTATCATAATATATACTTTAAATGATTTTGACATGACGTGGGTTCAAGCTTAGAAGAGGCAATTATATTTAAACTTTATCAGACCATTGAAGACGAGCAAAATCTTCCCAATTTATTGAGGCCGGCCAACTCTGGACACCAACTTCAATAAATTGTCTCACAAATGGAGCCTCACTGGGCAAGGGGAGGCCGCTTGCCCGGGTTCAACTCCAGGTACCACCCCTTGGAGATACGGGCTCAGACTGGCCTGGCTTTTCAAAGAAGGCCAAGAACCGAATGCTCGTGTGTAACCTGCCTTTTTTATTTATTTTTTTATTTTTTAATACCTGACCTGGACCAAATAAAATGTGCTGACGGGGGTTAGCCACCATTTGGCAACCTTCGTTACAATGGACTTAGGCCCGTAATTTGAAACTGGGAGCCAAAGGGACAGGACATCTCTGGACCGTCCACTGGTTTCTCTGGAAAGAAAGTTCAGCTGCTGCGTCAGTAGGAATATAACGAGGGCCACATGTGCAGTTTTACATTTTCTAGTAAAATATTAGAAACAGATGAAAAGAAATTAAAAATATATCTCATATACCCCCCAAATTATCATTTCAACACGTAACGAATATAAAGGTGATTGATGAGGTATTTTACATTCCTCTGTGTTGTTTTAAATCTTTTCAATCTAGCGTGTGTGCTGTAGAGTTGCAGCATATGTCAATTTAGCTGCTGGGTTTTCATCAGAAAGAACTGGTCTGTAGTTAGAGGTCTGTAAAGTTTACTATTGAAAAAGTAGATTCCCACATCTAAGTTGTTCCAAACATCCTGAATAGTTCTCTAATAACGGAATTGTGCATGAGTCATTTTCCTTTAATGTTTACATCCCATGGGCAAACCCGGCGCATCTTTTTCAGATGTGATTTGACTTGAAGGAAAGCATGTACCAGGCTTCTTTTTTAAATGTATTTTTTATTGATTTCAGAGAGGAAGAGAGAGAGAGAAACATCAATGATGAGAGAGAATCATTGATCAGCTGCCTCCTGCACATCCCCTACTGGGGATGAGCCCGCAACCCAGACACGTGCCCTTGACCGGAATCCAACCTGGGACGCTTCAGTCCTCAGGCCAATGCTCTATCCACTGAGCCAAACCAGCCAGGGCACGCATGTACCAGTTTTAAACTGTTCCCTTGCTCAGTGTCATGAGCGCGAGCACCATGGAGGCGGCACAGACGCGGGAGGCAGCTAGCTCCAGACGTGTCCTCCGCAGTGTTCTCCGGGTTTAGAAAACAATTTACGTAAATTGTTACATAACGCTGCCAGCTGCCAATCGCAGCGAACATCTTCTGCATTTTGATTCATGTCGGAAAAACGTGAAGTCTTTGTTACTGATTGTGTTAGGAAAGGTTTCAGTTTCAACATCAATTCTTGCACCTGTCCAGCTAGGTCACTGATGACACTGCCCCCCCTCCCCCACCCGCTTGGAGCTGCCACTTTAGCGCTTTTGTATGTTGGGTGATGACAGTGAGGAAACTTGAAGTAAAACTCCCATTTTTCTGTCTCCGATTATTGAATATTTGGCAAGTATATCTTTGGATTCTTAGAAATCTTGAGCTGGAGTTAATACCACAGCAAATCTTTGTAAAACCCTTTCAGGACTCAACCAAAGAGCAAAGGGCACGGGTCCTGAGACCCCCGTGGTCCCTCAGCACTTCTATACACCAGTGGGATTCACAGCATTTGTTGGTAAATACGAAATGGTTTCAGCTGCCGTTTCCATGACAATTTGCAGAGTCTGCTCCAAAAAACCGAACGCTGATATTTTATGTGCATCATACAATGGTACTGATTATTAAGGAAAACATCTGTCTTGTTTTACAGTTCCAGGAAATCTGAACTTTTGATTGACTATAGTGAAGCATCGTCGGTGTCCTAGAATCTTATTTCCTCATTTCTAGCTGAAAGTCTCCTCTGAGAGATGTAGAGATTCCAAAGTATCTATACCATGAGTTTGATTTTTAAAAGTTAAGGCTTAATCGTTTTAGAGCAGGTTTAGGTTCACAGAAAAACGGAGGGTGGGAGTGATCTGCAAACTGGAGCCAACTTTCCACCCAGCCTCAAGGGAAGCATCTCCCACATCGGGGGCTCACTTTGGGGTGTTGAACTGGAGTAGCCCAGGAGGTACTGCTGTTCTCCCCGCCACACCGTGGGCAGTTTCACTCTGGGAGTCCCCGCGTCCCGTACCCTTTGGTTTCAGCTTACGGGACAGGATGTCTACCTGCCCCTTGCTGGCCCAACCAGAATCTCCATCCCGGCCTGTGGAATGGGGACTAAGTCCAGTGCAGAGCTTTGCCCAGAGGGGGAGCCCCAATCCTTCTAATACATTCCCCTTGGGGGTCAGCCCCTGCTCCTTGCACACTCGAGGACCTTTCGGGGCTCTGGAACCTGGAACCACAGGGACTTCCTAAGCCTCTTAATGCCTTGGTCTCTCCATCAGGAGAATGGGGAGGGGGGGGGGGCGGTGACCAGGGGCTGGTCCTCAGCCTTCGCTGTGTCCCTGCCGCATCCCTGGGGGCTGAAAGCCCCTGAGCTCGCTGTCTGAGTCGTTCAGGGAGGTCAGGCTGCATTTGAACTTGCTGAGTGCTAGCTTGGCTTTAATGTCACTGCTCAGCATTGCTTCTCCTGGGAGCCGGTGCGTCTGCACACAGGGACCCTGGGAGTCAGTTTCATTAGACAAAGCGCCAACTTCATTCCAGGCCAGCGAGGAGGCTCTGGATCAAGCGGCCGCCTTTCCCCCAGAGCATCCTCAGGCGGACCCGGGGCTCCGGCAGGAAGACTGGCCCGCCTGGCGGCTATCGACAGGGATGGCAGGCGGACATTGATTGGGAGCACGGACGCGTCTCTTTCCTTTCTGAGTGCCAGCTGCGAGCCAGTGGTGGACCGGGCGCTGTGAGGTTTCATGTCTCTGGGGCTGGTGGCACAGGACCTCGGTGAGCGGGGCCTGCTTGTCTGCACCGTTCAGGGACATAATCCGCTGAAACAGGTCGCTGCCATTCAGAAGGAGAAAATTAGTAATATTCCTTGGCAGCGGCCCCTGACGGACGGGCTTGCGGTAAAAATGTAAAGGTTTCAGTGACTTCAGAGTAGCTGTCTGCTTTCCCTGCAACACAGATGCCCTCTTCTGCTCCCGTCCTCCTCCCTGCCCCTCTTCCCCACACCCCCACCGAAGGCACTTCTTCTGCTGAAGGGTCCCAGGTCTGGTCTCCTTGCCTCCTGGTGATCTGCAGTCAGTCCGTCCCAGAGCGCAGGCCAGGGAAGAGCCGGTCCTGAGCACGGAATCGGCGCTCAAGACAAAACAGCAGGGGCAGGCGCTGGGCCCTGGGCAGGCCAACCCCACGCTCCAGGCCCGCGCTGCCCCTGACCTCAGCTGGGCACCTGAGGTCCTCCCAGAGGAGCCACCGCTGCCCCAGCAGCCAGCACACCGTGACACGGCCGCGTCACCGCTGCACGCTCAGCACCACGGCCCGGACCCCTGCTGGACCGGGGCCTTTCCCGCCGGCCCGGGGGGCCTGTGGCCAGGTGGCTCAGCACCTCACAGGGCCCAGCCCCTGGATGACTGCTCTGTCTGGCTCGCTCAAAGCCACTTTCCACCCTCCAACGCGCAGGCATCCTTTCAAGCACAGGCCCTGCCTGCCTCTCCCGTGAAGGCGATCCCTGTTTCCTTGGCAGCCAGGCTCCCAGCAGCGAGAAGGGATTGGGAACCGGTCCAGTGCAGCCCGGCCCTCCCTCTAGCACCCTCTCTGCTGGGACTGGGAGTCAGGGTTGTGGTCAACCAGGTTCATCTGTCTCCTGACTTGTCTGCTTGTTCAGGGTGTTATAGTTTCCGTGCCTTTTACTGTGAGGACTCAGAGTCCTTTAGGAGCTAGGCAAGGGCACAGATATCACACAAATTAATTAAAATATAGATGTGCCACTGGGACCTGAGGGCTGAACAGAGCGGCCCCAGCGCCTGAGTCCTGCCCTTCCCAGGAAGGTGGGAGTGACCGTCCCTTTTACGGGGACCTTGCCACTCAAACAGTGGGCCCGGCCGGAGCCTCGGGCTGCCTGGGCGGGGAGCACCGGGGGGCAGGCCGTTCTGCGACTCCTCGCCTCGGTCCGGGAGGAGCTCAGAAAGCACTGAGTGAATCAACGAATGCACAGGAATGAATGAACTGCTTCCTTCAGAGAGGGCGCCCTCAGCACGAGGCCTCCCAGGGCGTACCCGGAGGCTGGGAGGCTGACCCCCACGGTGCTGGGCCTGTGCTCCAGGGGTCCTGGACATGGCGGCTGGAAATGGAAGACCTTCAGGGAAAGTGCCCATCACGGGGCAAACGTTTACCAGGTGCCCCGTGCCTTATGCCCCGGGAGGCAGCCCTGCCGTCTCCACACCTCCCGTGTCACTGCTCTGGCCCAGGCCCCTCTGGGTGGTTCAGAGATGGAGACAAAGGGAAGAAGGGAAGATGTCTTTGCCTAGCTGGGAAGGAAGGGGACCACTGGGCAGGGGGAGTCAGAGGAGGTTAGGGGGTGGGTGGGCAGCAAGATGGACAGATTTCTCAGTTTTTCAGGACCTCTTCCTTCCTTCCTTCCTTCCTTCCTTCCTTCCTTCCTTCCTTCCTTCCTTCCTTCCCTCCTTCCTTCCTTTCTTCCTTCCTTTCTTCCTTCCTTCCTTCTTGGATCTGTCCTTCACCACACTCCCAGGGCTGAGGCCCAGCTGGGTCACACGTGGTGAGTGGAGACACTGTGCCCCTTGGAGAGCTGGCTCTGGACATGACCTCACACTTTGACCTGGGGTGGGGTTAAGTCCCTCTGGTGTGACCCAGTCTCTCATCCGTCTCAGGACAGCCTGGCAGGGATTGGCCCGGTGCTGACCACCCTGGACTGTGGACCAGGCCAGCCTGGGGTCTCACTGGGGCCCATCACCTCCTGCCCCGTGGCCTAGGGCATGCTGCTCAGCCCTCCGTGCCTCCGTCTCCTCCTCTGCCAAAATGTTATTCCTGATGTGTAATTACCCAACAGCTCCAACCTATAGAAACCCAGCAGTGCCACCCCCTCCCCCTAGATGGGTGCTCCCACCTGTCTCATCCACCCCCGGCTGCTGGTGACCCTCCAGTCAGGTCCCAGGTGCCTCCTCACAAGAAGCTCTCTCTAGGCGCCTCGGTGCCAGAGGGATAAACAGCTCAAATGTGAACAAGGAGCTAAGCTCCAGAGCCGGGGAGACCTTACCAAGCAGGTGGTCATAGCTGTTAAAGTGGTATTCCCCAATTCTCCAGCCTGGTGGCAACTGATGGCTGTGGGAGGAGCAGGGTCCGGAGGGCCAGGAGGGTGGTTTACAAGGGTGGAGCCTCCTCCTGAATCCTCTCCCTTGACCGAATTCCTCTCTTCTTACAGAATGAAAGGATCTCTCTGTCAATCAGCATGGAGCTCGCCTCCAACGACACATAACAGATTAGAGAGCTGATCAAATGCTTTGTTAACGTGCCACTTTAATAACAATATCACTTAGATTTCAAATTGCTTAATTAGATTTTACTTATTGCCATCACTTGCCTCATTTGAACAGCTTGTTTATAATTTATGGTCTTGATGCATTTGGTTGTTCATTTGTAAGACGGGAGAAAATCAGTAGGCAAAAGGAAAGCTGAAGAAGAAATGAATTTGACTTTTCCCAAGGCCCACGGAGCCCTGAGGGTGGAGCACGAGGCCAAGGGAAGAGTCTGCTCAGTGCCCTCCACCCCCTCCTCCAGGAAGAACTCCTGGGTTCCGCTCACAAGCAAGCACTCCCAGCCCAGCCTTCCAGCTTCAGAAGAGCCCTATGACACAAGTCCTGCCAATCACCCTCTCTGAGTCCAGTGGGCCAGGGATTTGTTCAGGAATGGGCATGTGACCCCACCCCATCCAATGAGAGTGAGCCCTGGGATATTTGCTGCAACTCCTGAGAAATAGGCACCCTGGCTGCTGGAACCTCAGTCTGCAGCAGCAAGAGCCCAACCTCCCTCCCGAGGTGGGCGGGGTGAAGGGCTGGGAGTGGTGTCAACACTGAGGGAAGCCGGACGGGGAAATGGGAGGACAGGTTCCTGGCAGCATCTCTGAGCACCTGATTCAGCCGTGCCTGGACCACCCCCGAATATCTTAATTTTGTGAGTCCTGATGCTCCCTTGTTCCATTCAGCCTGCTTGAGCTGTTTCTTCCACCAGCCACAGGAAGAAGCTCAGTTCTCTTAACACCCCAGACAGTCCTTGCAAGGAGAGCCTAGTCACCAATTCTTCTACAAACCCCAGAGCCACTAACTTCTCAGCATTAAAAAATGTGAGAAGTGCATCATGATAAAAAAAAAAAAAAAAAAAGATGCCATTTTGAATTCTTTGGGGGAGAGTGTAGTTATATTACTTGATTTGCCCAGAATTTCAACATCACCCCAAGCCCCAAAACATAATGCATGCCCTTGCCCTCCTTTATTTTTTCTCCTTAGCGTATGACCTAACATACTTAATACTTCACTTGTTTACTTTTTAGAAAATAATCTCTCTCCGCTAGATGTCAGCTCTGCGAGGACAGGGGCTTTTCTGTTTTGTTCACTGGTATGCCTTCATATCAGTGGTCACTGGTACGTAGAAGTCATTCTATAAACTACCATGTGTTTGAATATAGAATGAATTAATCTCTTGTAGGAATCACATTCAGCTACTAGTGAGGAATGGGAAGCAGCAATACGGGAGTTTATTTCTCTTTCACATAAAAGAAATCCTGAGGGAGATGATTCAGGGCTGGGTTGGTGATTACCTGAAGGTTTCTGGGACCCAGGTGCCGAGTTCCCTGTCCTCAGTGCACAGCTTCCTTCCCCAAGGTCCTCTTATGGCCCAAGATGGCTGCTGGGGCTCCAGCCATATCATCTGCTTTCCACGCAGGGGAAGGAAAGGCCCTCATACTGTGTATTCCCAGGAGAACAAAGGGCTTTTATCTCATTGGCAACCCCTGGCTGCAGAGGTTGGGAAATGTAGTCCTTTATTTATTATTATTTTTACTTTTATTATGTTTATTGGGGTGACATTGGTTAATATGATCATATAGGTTTCAGGTGTGGGTTTCTATGTTGCAAGATCTGCATATTGCACTGTGTGCCCACCACCCAAAGTCAAATCTTCTCCCATCACCATATATTAGCCCCCTTCACTCCCCATTCCATTCCCTCTGGCACCACTACGCTGCTGTTTGTGGGAAATGTAGTCTTCTACATAAGCACATTGCCACTCATGATAAAAATCAGTGTTCTTTCACTAAAGAAGAAGAATGAAGATGGATCTTGGTTAGGCAATTAGCAACCTCTGTGGGGGAAAAACAAGAAACATATAAACAAGTAAAAGATAGTACGTATGTCCATCAGATAGAAAACTACCCAGCCATTAGCAATCTAGTTTTTGAAAAACTCCTATTAATGCGAGGGACTGCCTAAGATACAATCTCACAGGCAGAAAAGGGGATATAAAACTACCCACAGACTTCCATCTTTGTAGCCACAGTTTCCAGTCACACACACACACACACACACACACACACACACACACACAACTTCAAAGAAATGCACCACACTTTTCATAGCGTTTTTTCTAATAAAAACAATTACAGGTGGCTTTTCTTTTCTCTTTTCTTCTCTTCTCTTCTCTTCTCTTCTCTTCTCTTCTCTTCTCTTCTCTTCTCTTCTCTTCTTTTCTTTTCTGCTTTACTTGATTCCTCAGGTGTTTTTAATAAGCATATGTTGCTTAATGGTGAAAATAGACAAGTTGTTAACATTTTAAGTAGAAAGTAGAAGGAAGTGAGTGGAGTTACTACTCCCCGTTCAGTTTGGTGCCATTTTACCACGTGGCAAAGCCCAGGGTCAGAAAGAAAAGAGAGAGGGAGGGAGTGGAAATGGGGAAAGATGAAAGAAGGAGAGAAAAGCAGCGAGAGGGGAGATGGGGAGGAGAGGGAAGAGGAGGGAGGGGAGAGGAGGGGAAGGGAAGGAGAGAAGAAGGGAAATATTGCCTGGATGCTGAGCTCTTTCTGGGGAAAAACTTCAAAAAGCTCACTGGAGTCTTGTTTCTTCCACAAACTTCCAAGAGCCCATGTCCATCCCGCCCCTCCCTAACCTTGACCCCATCCCCTCGAGGGCAGGCTGTAAGGGAGGCCCTTGGGTGTTTTCTTTGATCACAGAAACCACGGAACAAGCCCCACAGCTGGGACTGACTCATTCCCTCTCCCCGTCCCGAAGCCTCTCTTTGCTCATGTTGGCAGTCCTTGTTTTTTTATGAGGTCTGCAGCTGTCTCAACTCAAACACTCCCCCAAACTCCGCCCCAGGCTTGAGCTCGCACTGTTGGGGCTGGAGACGGGGTTCATTTCTAGCCAGTTATGCCCCGAGAGGAGATGGAAATCAACACCAATCGATAAATAATGTGGTCCGGCCCTTCCTGACATCCTGCTGGGAGCGGAGTCTGCCCGGGAAGAGTCCGTGGGAAATCCTGGGATCAAATGCTTCGTCAGCAACCACAAGCTGTATCTTGTGTCTGAGTTCCCAACAAACAAAGATGTCATTTTCTTTTAATGCTCTCCTGCCCTCTCCGGCCAGCACATCATTTCCAAATGCAGGGGCCTCGAAAAACAATCCTGATGCAGAACTTGAAATTTAAATCACATTTTCAAAACTTGTGCGGTCAAGACCCAGGTCAGATGGCCCCAAGAGTTTACCAGCAACGGGGAATCTGGCCTGCCCGCCCCTGCCCCAAGGCTCCACGCTCACAACTTCCAACCACTAAGGGGGAAGTGAGCCAGACCCAGACTGTCTGGTCCCGGAGCCATTAGGAACATGTGGTTATTGAGCACTGGAATGTGCAAAGTGCAGCCGGGGAACTGAATTTATTTTATTTAAGTTTAATACACTTTAGCATTAGAACTGAATTGTAAAAATACTCTTCAGTAAGACTTTATTGTTTGGTTGAACTACTGTGTTAGTTCCATGAAAAATTACCAGAGACTTTTCAGCTTCAGACAATACAACCTTTTCCTCTCAGAGCCCTGGAAGTCAAGAGTCTGACATGCTGGGCGAACATCACGGTGTCAGCTGAGCCGGGATCCTCCGAGAGTCCAGGGGAGAATCCGTTCCTCTGCCTTTTCCAGCTTCCAGAGGTGCCCACATTCCTGGCTCCGTCTTCCCCATCTTCCAAGGCAGTGATGTTGAATCCCTCCAACTGTTCTTCCTTTGTCATAGCTCCCTCTGACCACAGCCAAAAAAGATCCTCCCCTTTTAAGGGCTGTTATGACTTCGTCGGGCCCACCCTATCACCTGGAATCATCTCATTTCAAGGTCAGCTGATTAGTAACCTTCACTGGGTCTGCAACCTTAGTTCCCTTTTGCCATGCAAGGTGACATGTTGATAGGTTCCAGGGTTCCGAACGTGAACCCATTGGGGGCACCATTATTCTGGCTACCACACTGCATCCTTTCCATCCTACCAGATAGTATTGCTGTAAAGTTGTGCGTGTGTTGGACAAGTGTATTCCTTCTACTATTACTCATAAACATATCACCCATCTCGTTGGTATCAATGGTTTGATCCAGTAAGGATGACTATACTTCTATGCACTAATGCAACACTGTAATGAGTTTATTTGAATATTTTATACAGATGGTACAAGTTACCAATTTAAATATCTATGTATTTAAATTGAAATCCTTATTATTTTAATATAATTAAATTATTTTTCTAGTTTAAAAAATAGAAAAATTTAAAATGGAGGAATTCTACTGTGCAAAATCAAGTAGATATGCAGAATCATAAAGAAAACCAAAGGCATCACCATTTTCATGGTGAATGGTAGTTACAATCAGCAGGAAAAGAACAAAAAGGTGGTGTGTTTTTTTTGTGTTGGGTGAAAGATAATAGAATGAATAGTAACTGAGACTTCTATCAAATTCATAATGAATTTGATAAGAAATAGTCTCTCAATGGTTGAAAAAGAATCAATCAAATAAGACAATTAGAATCAGAATTAAATGTCCAATAAAATCTTTAAAATGATTTTACTAGGATCTGCACTTGTAACTGTGGCCAGCTATAAAAAGACTTGAATTATTGCACAGAAAAAGAACAGCATTTTTATAGAGATTTTTAAAAATTATTATGTCAGTTACAAAAAATTTGTTAGAATGTCAGGAAAACACTAAAAAATACTTTTCAAAAAGTATAAAATTTTCAATTAAACCAGCATAGAATTGGATGTAGAATTCAGAACGCTTTTTTTAAACATCAAAGATTAGATGTCCTAGCTAATGCAATAAGACAAGAAAATGAAATAAAAGGTACACAGATTGGGAAAGAAGAAAATACCCCATCTTTTTCATAAATGACATGATTGCCTATGTAGAAAATCTGAGAGAATTGATTAAAAACTCTTGGAATTAATAGTGATACAGCAAGATTGCTGTACACAAGATCAATACACAAAAGTCAATACCTTTCCCATCTACCAGCAATAAACAAGTGGAATTTAACATTAAAACACAATACAATTTATATTTGTACCCTCAAAGGGAAATACTTAGGTATAAATTTAACAAAATAGGTACAAGATCTATATGAAGAAAACTACAAAACTCTGATAAAAAATTAAATGAGAGATATTGCATGTTGATGGTTAGGAAAACTCAATATTGTCAAGATATCAGTTCTTGCCAACTAGATCCATAGATTCAATGCAATCCGAATCAAGATACCAGCAAGTTATTTTATGGATATTTTATGGTTCTAAAGTCTATATGGAGAGGCAAAAGGCCCAGAGTAGCCAACACAATACTGAAGGAGAAGAATAAAGTTAAAGGACTGACACTACCTGGCTTTAAGACCCACTCTAAAGCTACAGTAATTGAGGCAGTGTGGTATTGGTGAAAGAACAGACAAATGGAACAGACTAGAGAGCCCAGGAATAGACTTCCCATAAGTATAGTCAGCTGGTCTTTGACAAAATATCTAAAGCAATACTATAGAGCAAAAATAAGCTCTTCAACAAATGGTGCTGGAACAATGAGACATCCACATGCAAAAAATAAATAAAAAAAATCTACACACAGACCATATACCTGTTACACAAATTAACTCAAATTGGGTCACAGACCTCAACATGAATGAAAAACTATAGATCTCTTAGAACATAACATTGGAGAAAACCTAAGTGGCCTTGAGTGAGGTGATGACTTTTTGGAGACAACACCAAAGGCACAATCCATAAAAGGAAAAATCAATCGGCTGGACAGCATTACAATAACAAACTTCTGCTCTGCAAAAGATGGACTGCAATGTGCACTGAGGAGCCTGGGCTTCTTATTCAAGAAGAAGTCTGACCCAGCAGGTCTGACCACCACACAGAGAGTTGCAAAGATGTAGAAGTAACACCATCATTATCATTATTACTTTGGTCGTTATTTTTTGCTTGTTTCACCTTAAATTTTTTTTTTCCAGAAAATGAGTGAATGTTGAGTCACAAGTGCAGAACCTGCGTGGAGATGGGTGCATGGCTGTCAGGATTAAGCCAGGCACCTCTGGGAGAAGGCCGACCTTCACCGTGGTGTTGGAATCCAATCCTGGAATCACTAGGCTGGCCTGCCGACTGGGATCCCTGTGAGGAAGCCAAGAACACAGGCTTTGCCAACAGCTGGTGCTGGGTTTGAGTGTGATTTTGCCACCTACATGGCAGAGTGGCCTTAAACAAGTCTTTTAAGCTCTCTGAAGCTCAGTTTCCTCCTCTGAAACATGGGATAGTAATAATAATACTTTTCTCCTAAGGTTCTTTTGAGGACTGACACATAAAAAACACATTATGACATTATTATTTCTATTGTTATTCTAACTTCGAGACCAACCTGACTACTTAAAACATATTTTCAGCAGGAAACTCAGTTCAATCATATTCTTTCTACTAATGGCCTGGCTATAAACCAACTACTCTTTTCAATTTCCTTGGCCTGGGCAGAGTTTCCTCTGAGTCAGTCTGTAAACCAACTGCATCCTAATTAATCCCCATTATTCAGTCACTCAGAGCAGGTTGGGTAAGGGACAGCCACTTGCCCTACCACCAACCCCTACTGCATCCCCACACATATCTTGTCCTTCTGTCATTGCCAGAATGCTAGCTGGTTACATGGCCACCCAGAATAAGATTACATTTCCCAGAAGACATTGCAGCTGGGAGTGGGCATGTGACCATGTGTTAGCCAGTGGGCATGAGAAGAAGTAATATGGACAAGTTCCTGGTTATGTCCCGGGAGGTGGACCAAATCAAGTTTTCTGGTTGAGGAAGCCAGTGTGAAAAGGCTACATACTGTATGATTCCAACTATATAACATTCGGGAAAAGGCAAAACTATAGAGATAGCAAAAAGGTTAGTGGTTGCCAGAGGTTCATGGGGAGGGGATAGGGATTAATAGATGGAGCACAGGGACATTTTTTATGGTGATGAAACTATCCTATATAATAAAGAGATAATATGCAAATTTACTCTCACACCCTCACAAGATGGCTGCCTACGACCAGGCTGGCAGAGGGGTTAGTGAGGGACGACCAAACGACTGAACAGCAGGCTGCATGGGGCAAACAGGCCAGCGGGAGGGGGAGGCAGTTGGGGGCAACCAGGCTGGCAAGGGGGGCAGTAAGGGATGACCAGGCTGGCAGGGGAGGCAGTTAGGAGACACCAGGCCAGCAGGGAGAGGGCAGTTGGGGGTGACCAGGCAAGCAGGCAGGGAGCGATAAGGAGCCAGTGGTCCAGGATTGTGAGAGGGATATCCGACTGCCGGTTTAGTCGGACATCCCCCAAGGGGTCCCGGATTGGAGAGGGTGCAGGCTGGGCTGAGGGGAACCCCCCCCCCCCATGCACGGATTTCATGCACCAGACCTCTAGTTCTATATGATACTGTCAAAGAGGATACATGTCATACGTTTGTCAAAACCCAGATTTGTTGTATAGAACTATACAACATAACAGTGGACCCTAAACTATGAGCTTTAGTTAATAATAATGTACCAATTTTGGCTCATCAGTTGTAACAAATGCATCACACTCATCAGATAATCATAGGGAGAATGTGTGCAGGAGGAGAGGGAAAGCACTCTCTGTACTTTCTGTTCAATTTTTCTGTTTAGTTTCTGTAAATCTACTAGTAAAACTGCTCTAAAAACATAAGGTCTACTAACATTTTCAAAAAGTGAGTTGATTTATGGGAGGTTAAGTAAATTCAGTATGGAATAGGAGATGGTATAAGAGTATGGAAAACAGCACTGGGAGGCGTGTTTCAGAAACATGATGTAAGGGGTATGCATTACAACGGGGGTCTCTATTAATGTAGGACAATGGAGAAAAGCACTAAACACATTGAATAAAAAAAACGAAATATTTTATTAATAACTTGAGATCTATTGAAGCTGCATATGCTACACCAGGTACAGCTGGTTATGAGGTTAAAAATAACTTGGGGTGAAACAAGAGACAAAAAACATACTAAGACATCTCACACAAGGCCTCCCCTGGCCGGCGGCGAAGCTCACGGGAGAGGAAGAAGGAAACAGAAGCGTCACAAAGCCCCGATCACCTTAGGGGCTGTCAAAAGCATGAACTGGGTGATCAAAGTCTTTCAGCTTCCCAAGAATGGCTATAGCCACTGACCATGAGCCGGCTCCACGCTTCTGCTGGTTACATGGACAGCAGCCTGGCCCAAGGGCCCCCAGGACCCCGAAGGCCAAAGATTCCGCACCTTCATTCAGTGGTGTCCGGGACTGTGCCAGGTTACGATTGAGACACGGCGATGAGCCAGGAGTTCATCTCCTACTGGGGGATCTAACCCTTTCACGGGGAGCTGCACAGAGGGCCAGGAGGCATGTGGCGAGCACTGGACACAGGGCAGAACAAAGCGGTCCAAGCTCTAGCGACAGAGCACAGCTACGCTTGGTCTCCCTTTTCTCTTCTGCCAAATGGGCTTGCTCTGCAACCAACCCCGTGAGGGGCACAGTAGGTGCTGGACCGACGTACAGTGAGAGGGATTTGGGGAGCCCTTCTCCTGGGTGTGGGGCAGCGGCACAGTGGCCTTGTTTAGAGCCGTGTCCTGCTTCCCAGCCTGTTGCCTGCCATCAAATCGGTACTTTAGCAAACGTTCGAGGAAGTTAGAAAGGAGAGACGATGGAGGCCCGGCTGCTCACACTGCTTTCTGCTTTCAGCTTGCAAAGCCCTGGCCCCCGGGAGCCTGTGCCTCTCTTACAGGGTGCAAAACCCAGGAGGCAGCCTTGTCTTCACCTTTGACTCATCCACGATGGAGCTGACGAGGAGTGGTGGGGGCCCACCCCCGGGCCTAAGGCCCCTTAGGAGGCCTGAGTCTGACCCCCATCACTCAGCCTGGGATCCGCCTTGAAGACTCAGGGACATTCCCCCCACTTTATTTCCCGTTGCAGACACCTGGCGGGGCGTGTTCCGGGGGAGTCTGGTCTGTGGGAGGCCAGCTCTCCAGGCTTTGTTCCCCTCCCTCACAGACCCTGATGCATTATTCAGGCCGGGCACCAATCAATGCCAGACACCCATCCATCCTCCGCTGGTCCCCCTGCCTGGGCCTTTGCTGTTTCAGAAGCAAGTGCTAAAATGTGAAGCGAGATTGTCTGCCTTTGTCTCGTCAAAGCATCAATACCTGGCACCCGTCACTGGTCACCGGGAGGGACGCTGCTCCCACTGGCTCCTCTGTTATTTCCATTTTTCCTTTTGGTTGTAGTCACTCCCTCCACCTCAGGGGGGAAGAAGGAACCGCCGGGAGGATGTCTGCCCTTCGGACCCCGCCCTGCCTCCTGCGCCCTGGCAGAGGCTCACTGTGGCACCATGCCAACAGGTCCTCTGGAGCTCGCCTTCTCTCGGGCTTGGCCGTTGGTCTGACACTTGTGCGCAGGCCTCGGTGGACTCAGCAGAGGGAACAGGAGAGTATGTCTGTGCACGTCATTATCTAAAATCTCTGTCCCCCTTCCTGAGGGGTGCGAGGAGCCGGCGCTTGGGAAATAGGACTGCTCTGTGCACATGGTGACTTCTTACCAACAGCAATGTCGGTCCCATGCCCAGCACCCAGTTGCTGCCCAGAGTTCGCCTGGCTCCTGCACACGCCTGCACAAGCTCTGCCCAGGCCCCTCAGGGCGGGCAAGTGCTCCGGGGGGCAGCTGTGGTGCCGGATGTGGGTGAAACACTGGCTGTGAGGCCAAGTCCATCTGTACCTCCTGGGACGTCCTTCCCCTCCTGTTAATGGGCAGCCTAACAGTCCATTCGGATGGTCGTGTGGACGGGTTGGCGGGAAGAGGGGCAGCGTAAGTCGCCTCTTGTTTTCATATGTAACTTGGTCAACATTCCCCACAATTTACAACGCTGTGGTCACCTTCCGTGTCAGCGATGCTTGTCATTTTCCAGATGGAACAAAGTCCACTCAGTCCCTCCGGCTTAGGACCTGTGACTTCTGCAGGGTGCTCCCCGCCCCCTGCCCTGCTCCCCGGCTGTCCACGTTGTGACGGTCCCATAAGGATCCAGAACTGCCATGACGGAGTCACGCCTCTGCCTTCACCTACACGGCTTCACTGCTGCCTCTCCCCCACCCCCACCCCACCCCTGAAGTCTCATGGGCCTGGGAAAGTAGATGACACCCACGGCTTTTACCCCGAACTCCCAAGCTCCAGCTCGGAGGCCCTCTGGGCAGGCGGCCTCTAGGCAGAAGCTCAGTGCTGAGCTGACCCGTGAGGCCTTGGGGGCTGACACCCACTCTCCCGCGGTGGGTAGGGCACAGGACGGGCCGGCCACGTCAGCCAGAGGCCACCACCAACAGCCGAGTGACGCCGTGCAGCCCTCTGCACCCCGCCCTCAGCGGCACGCCTGCCACACGCTGTTCCCCCACAGGAAGGACTGTGGTTCCTTGTTGCCCAAACACTCCAGACCCCTCCCAGCCTCGAGCGGCCTTCCACCTCCCAGCAGCCTGAGCGACCTTTACAAGGCAAATCTGATCAGGTCAGCCCAGGTTTCAACACATCAGTCTTAGGATAAAGACCAGCTCCTACTTCTGCCCACCAGGCCCTGTGTGGTCCAGGCCTAGTGAATTTTGTCCCCCCATCTTCTCTCTAACCCCTGCCTCCCCGGGCCTGTGCTGGCCCCTCTGCTCTTGACAGCCCCACCAGCCCATCAGATTTCATCCTTACCAAGGCCCCTTCCAGCCCTGCTCCCCAGCCCTGCACCCCTCCTGCTCCTGTGGTCTGGGGCAGCTCCCTGGTGGTCAGAGATTCCAGCCTCCATTTTTAATGTATGTCCTCGATTCCTTCACCAACATGTGTCTCCCCAACTGGACTGAGGACAGGGCCCATCCTGCAACGCCAGGCCCTGCCAATTAACTACTTTATTTTGTAAAATTCTTTATTGTTGAAAGTTTTACATATGTCTCCTTTTCCCCCATTGACCTCTCCCGCCAGCTCCTGTCCCCCAGCCCATGCTCCCACCCCGCTACTGTCTGTGTCCATTGGTCCTGCTCATATGCATGGTTACAAGTCCTTTGGCTGATCTTTTACCCCCTCCCCTCCCCTTCCCTCTGAGGTTTGACGGTCTGTTCGATGCTTCTCTGTCTCTGGATCTGTTTTTGTTCATCAGTTTATGTTGTTCATTATATTCCACAAATGAGTGAGATCACGTGGTATTTATCTTTCTCTGACTGGCTTATTTCACTTAGCATAATGCTCTCCAGGTCCACCCATGCTGTTGTAAATGGTAAGAGTTCTTTCTTTTTCACAGCAGCGCAGTATTCCATTGTGTAGATCAAACATGTCAAACTCAAAGGCTATCACGGGCCAAGTAAACAAGGTTTAAGTTTATGTGGGCCGCAAAAAAACACAAAAGCTTCAATAGAAACGTAGGTTTATTTCGATAGAGACATGCTGAATACAAAAGGCTGAAATAAATGAGTAATCGTTAACATAAAATAATAGAACATTTTAACAAAAATTACTATGTTTTCTTGAACATTAACTTACCAGACACTGAATAACTGCACAAATTAATAAGCGTCATGTAAATAAACCTATTTTTCTTGTTCTCTAAAAGTGAAATATTTCCTGTTTCGCACACCAAGCAAGTCAGTCCAAGACGTGGCCATCAGCTGCTAAAATATTCACTGCTGGTATTAGTGCAGAGAAGTGGTGCGCCTGTGCGTAAGGTGCGTGAGGGAAATGAATGCAACACGATTATAGTTATCAGTCATTAGCGAAGGTTGTAGTTCGTTATTAATAATCTTACCTTATAATAGACAAATATGCAAATTGACCGCACCTTCGCTACGCCCAAGCCATGCCCACCAACCAAGCCACGCCCACCAACCACGCCCATCAGGAAACCGTTGCAGGGACGTTGGGGTGTGGCAGAGCCCAAGGCTGGGAAAGCCTCGGGCGGAGGCTTTCCCGGCCTTGGGCACCAGCAGGGAGCCTGCACGGATCGCAGGCAACGACCAGGGGGTCGGCTCCTACGATCCGTAGCAGGGATGTTGGGTGCGGCTGAGCCCAAGGCCACCGCCTGGGGCCAAGCCCTGACCCTGAAAGAAGGCAGAAGGCGGTGGCCACAGCCAAGGCCTGGGTCCCCGGTGCCGGCAGAAAACTGGTGCAGGCAGCCAGGTGAATGAAGGTCTATTGCACGAATCTTCGTGCAAACGGGCTACTAGTTATGTATAACAGGATATTGTAAAAATTAAGTTATGAAATTTTTATTAAAACGTTTCTTACATACCGTTATATTGGCTGGGCTGCAGAAATATTTGTTGTGGGCCACATGCAGCCCACGGGCCATGAGTTTGACATGCGTGGTGTAGATGTACCACAGTTTTTTAAGCCACTCATCTGCTGATGGGCACTTAGGCAGTTTCCAAATCTTAGCTATTATAAATTGTGCTGCTATGAACATAGGGGTGCATATATCCTTTCTGATTGGTGTTTCTAGTTTCTTAGGATATATTTCTAGAAGTGGAATCGCTGGAATTGAACTTTTTGAGGAAACTCCATACTGTTCTCCACAGTGGCTGCACCCGTCTGCATTCCCACCAGCAGTGCACGAGGGTTCCCTTTTCTCTCCATCCTCGCCAGCACTGGTCGTTGGTTGAATTGTTGCCAATTAAGTACTTGAAAGCTTAAAGGAATCCCACATCTGCGTCAGTAATGGTCAGTAATGCCGCCTCGTTAGGGCCTCTCCTTGTCCACAGATGTTGGGAACGGACACCTCAGCCACCATCACAACGACCACTGTTTACTGAGCACGTACTGTGATGCTCCTCACGCGGATGCTGATGTGGGAGTTTGGGTCCACATGTTTATTAGGGATCGGCACCTGTCGGGGTAAGTCAGAGGTGGGGGACACAGGGCTGGGCAGAGGGAGGAGTCCACGCAGTTAGTGCTCAGCGCAGCTGGCAGCGTTCCAGCAGGCGTGCTCGGCACAGCATCTTGCCTTGAGCCCGAGCAGCCAGCTCTCTGCCCGATGCCAGCTGCCCAGGGAAGGTGTGACCTCGTGAAGGATGGTCCCATGGCGAGGCAGTCCTTCCCGGACGGGGACAGGGCACCTCTCCCTACACACCATGGGGCTTCTCTCTGCTCCATCGGGCTGAGCAGAGGGTGAACGTCCAGCCCGGGCGCCCCTATTTCAGCTGAAGGCTGTGGGGCAGCCTCCTTCTAAAGGAACGTGTTTTCAGCTTTGCACAAGGGCACCATATGGCCCAGCAGCTGCCTGGACATCCCAGTGGAGAGGAGTGAGCAACCCCTTCCAACCTATCCTGATCCCCAAACACATGTGGCTGCCCTGGCCCAAAGAGTTGACACCAAGCGGTTCTGTGTCTTTAATTAGGGGCACCCCCACTTGTTTTCAAATCCATCAGCTGCTATCCTCCGCCCCAACTCTATCTGGACAACAGCTCTGGCCCAGTCACATCCTCTCCACCAGCATCAGCCCCGGGAGGAGCAGAGCAGATGCCAGGACTTGGCTCTCATGTTATCTTTTCACTTTCAATTTGCATCATAAACGTCGCAGGACGTTTTTCCTTCCCAGGAGATTTCTTTTAGTAATATCGTCTTGGCCAGCCAGGCAGGAAGAGAGAGCTTTTTCTAAGCCCAGACCCAAGTACATCTATGCATACTTCTCCCTCGTCCCCTTCAGCCCCCGACTAGAGATTTAAATGTGATACATGTCAACTTCATTTCTATTTGCCAAGTGACTTTCATTCCAGACATATTCCGTAACACTTCACACAGTCACATAATAACATTTACAAAATTGTACAATGGGGAAATTAAGAAGCCCTGGATAAAATTAGAAGTCATAGAATGAGCAGAGGGTGGGTTGTAAAAACTACCAGTTTGAAAACTAATAATTGGGTGAGTTGCAAATTAACTGGAAATAAATTTATCTTGCTAGTTAATTTCAAAATGTTTTCAATAGCCAATTAACTACTTTAAAAGCTTAAAGGGTCCCATATCTGCATCAGTACTGCCACCTCGCTAAGGCCTCTCAACGTCCACAGATGTCGGGGTGGACAGCACATCAGCCACCATCAGGAGGAGTGCTGCTTACTGAGCACTTGCTATGAACCACGCTCCTCACACAGGCTGCATCCCTCAGACAACCCCATGGACTGTGGAGTGACATTGGCTCCTATTTCATAGACAAGGACTCTGAGGTCGAGACGTGCCACTTGCCCACGGTCAGCACAGTTCATGTCCGTGGTCCACCCTCTGCTCACTACTTAATGCTTGCCTGGGCCCAGAAGAATCCGGAGTCCCATTTCTGGTGGCCTGCCCTGGCTTGACCTTGGTTCTGGACCCACAGGGGTCATGGACCAGAAGAGACCTGATGTGTTGTGGGTATGAGCACCTTGGTGGGTATGTGTTGCGTTGTGGGTGTGTGTTGTGAGTATGTGTTGTGGGTATGCATTGTGGACTCAGGTTCAAGTTCTGATATTTGCATGTGTGTGGTCCTGGGCCAGGAACGGGTCCCTTTCTGAGCCTCAGCTTCCCAACCTAGAATACAGAGCTGTTATCACCTTTCGGGCTGTTAGTTATCCATGGGTGAATGGTAACAGTGTCTGGGAGGCTGCTGACACCGAGCCTTTTTATTTATACGGCTCTTCACATGTTGCTGTGTGCTTTTGAGTTCAAGGAAATGATAGCTAGAGGCAGACTAGAACTGAAGCTCCAACACCCTGACAGTGGTTTTCAAAGTAGGCTGCACGGACCGCTCACATTAATTAGGGTGATTGGAGGGCTCCCACCCAGGCCTCCTGAATCCCAGCAGTGGGGGAGGGCCCAGCAGTCTGCATCCTCAGGAGGCTCCCAGGCTGGTGACTCTTTTTTTGTTTTGTTTTGTTAATATATTTTGTTGATTTTTTACAGAGAGGAAGGGAGAGGGATAGAGAGTCAGAAACATTGATGAGAGAAACATCAATCAGCTGCCTCCTGCACACCCCCCACCAGGGATGTGCCCGCAACCAAGGTACATGCCCTTGACCGGAATTGAACCTGGGACCCTTGAGTCCGCAGGCCAACACTTGATCCACTGAGCCAAACCAGTTAGGGCAGGCTGGTGACTCTTGTGCCCTCAGAGTCTGAGGACCCTGCAGCACAGCCAGTCAGTGGATTAACATTAGCGCTGTGGCCTCAATACTTGTGTCCCCCCAAATTCACATGTTGAACTTTCTCCCCCACTGAAGGACATGGAGCTCGCAGGGCATGCTCAGGGCTGGGTTTCAGTTTTACAGCTTTCACTGAGGGCAGTGCGGGGCTGGAAGAAGCCGGAGGGGCAGGGGCAGGAGCTGCGGCGAGTGTGGGAATGCCGCTCAGTCGCCCCCTGCTGGCTCTGACCTGGATCCCAGGCGGGCCCCCGCAGCACTGCCCTTCTGTGCAGGACTAAGCGACCACGTGTGCCAGCCTGGCACGCGGTGCGCGTCCTCAACGGCAGCTATTGTTTCGGGACTGCTCTTGACCCGTCCTGGGCTTGGCGCCTGGGTGACCTCCTTTATGCCCCCATTAGGGCCTCAGAGGCGGACAACGCCCTGCCCACACCAGCCAGGACCTGCCAGCGGTTTTCCTGCCCAATGAGGGCTGCTGAGTGCCAGGGCTCGGCGTGGGGGTGGCAGCTCTTTGGCATCCCCAACAGTGGCCTTTCTTTGCAGAGTGACCCCCGCCTGACCAGCAGGCTGATGTAGGCAGGGGCCCTGCACGGACCCGAGCCCTGGCGGCTCTCAGAAATACGCCTTTAATGGCTACTTGTAACAACGGGGCTGATGGACGGGCCGTGAACTTCCTGCAGCTCAAGTGCAGAGCTAATGAGACAGAGTGGGACTTTAGAGGCGGACCACGCAGGCGTCCTGGCCCACCCTCCTCTTCCCAGGGCCCTGGCATCCGTCCCCTTTGTTTAGGGTTCAAGACTGGAGGCTGCCAAGTTCCTGACTGAAGCTCTTGTTGTGGCTGCCAGTCAACATCTTAATAGCCCCGCAAGCTGAGAGTGGAAGGGGAGGGGGCAGTGGGGGCAGAGTGGGCACAATGAACTGCTCCCGGGCGCAGGGCGGGGCAGGCCGGCGCGGGGGCGCTGGGAAGGGACTCTGAGCCTTCCGAGGGGGGATTGCGGTGGGAACAAGCCTCAGACCCTTCTCAGGGGATGGAAATTCAGGTTACGCTGGCCAGGGAGGGGAACCCATGCAGACACTGTGTGGGTGATGAGCTGCGGCTGGCCTCTGTTCACGCTGGGTCTCTAATGTGCTCCTCATCCACGTGGCCGTGGCATCACTCTCCGTGGAGCCTGTGTCCCTGTGGCTCTGGGCAGGGCGTCCCTCAGACAGCCTGAGTTCCAGTGAGGTCTCCGCTGGCCACGGACAGGCAGCCTCCCCTGACACTCAAGTTACTGTCTGACGTGTCCACGGGGCTGCCACACAGTCTTGGAGCGAAAGGCCACCCGCCACTCACCCTCACTTTACATCAGTGGGTCGAACAAAAGAATGTTCCTCAGGGAACACCCTGCCCATTTGTGTCAAATCAGCCGATGAGAAAACACGCGTGGGCTCTTCTGGAGGACCTTCTCCGCGGGGCCGCAGCCCCTCTCCCCCTAAAAAAGGTCACGCGTTTCCCCTCCACCGCGTGGCCGTCAGCTGCGGTTTTGTCATCTGCTGTCCGTGGGAAAATCCCACTGATTGCGCCGAGCAGCTTTCCCAGAAAGGTGACCCCAGGTACCGGCCATCGTCACGGGCCTGCTGGCTGGCCTGAGCGGGCGCCTCCCTGTTGGTCCCGTGGGAGGACGCTGATCCTGGAGCAGGAAGGAGAGGTCAACGCGAGGTTCGGGGGGACCCTGCCCGCGGCTCTGGGGTGCAGTGCCTTCCACTCAGCGCAGTGGAGCCCCCTCTCTGGAATGCCTTTGGTGGGGGGGGGAGGGTAGAGGTGACCATCCACGGGGAACCTGGCAGCCCCCAAAGGGGAGCCTAGGAGGCGCTTACCGTGCACTTCCTCCTCTGTCTCGGGGCCTCAGTCCTGCTACAATCTCTCTCCGCCTTTCCCCTTCTCCGGAGCCCCGCCCGCCCGCACTCCTGAGCGCCTCTGTGTGCCCAGCTGTGTGCTGGCACCAGGGAGGGACCCTCTGCTCAGCCGATGTCCCCCTGTGGGCACACACTGTTCCAGGTGTCAGGGGTACAGTGGTGAGCCCCAGCCACCCAGAGAGCAGAGACCTGTCCAGGGAAAGGCCCGAGGGAGAACGGCCAGTGGGCCCTGGGTCCGAGGAAAGCACAGTGGGCTGAGGGGGGGAGGGTGCAGGGGGGAGAGCTGGGGGTCCAGTCTCGAGGGCTGGTAAGGAGCGCTGGTTTTATTCTAAGCGCAGTGGGAAGCTCTCGGGGTTTTAGGCACGGGAGTGACACGACGTTATTTCATAGACGGCACAGCTTGTTCTGGAGGAAGCCCCATCGCGCTGGAGACAGCCAGCCCTGCCGGGCAGCAGGCAGCTGCCCACACCCGCGTGGGCCTCCAGGTCGGTCTTGCCCCAGGAGGACACAGAGCCGCCCTCTCCCATCTGACTCAGTGGCACCTCCGGGGGAGAGGAGGCTGACCTGTGACCTTTGGAGGTGGCCTCTGGAGGGGACCACCCAGCATGACCTCCCATGGACCCGTCTTCTGCCCACGTCCAGGGCGGTTGGCTGTCTGAACGGCCAAGAGATGAACTCATGGCCACCTCCCGCAGGGCCGCGGTCTGAGCGTATCTGCCAGTTAATCAGGGGACAAGCACGCAGTGTTCTGGGCGGACAGGCCAGCGTCCCTGATGAATAGCTGGGACAGTCGCGGGGACGGGGAAGTGGCAAGAATGCCTCCATTGTCCCCGCGCTGGAGAGCCCCAGGCGCAGGCCCCGCTGGGCACAGCTCCTCTCCGTCCGGGCCTCTGCCTCTGTGGGAGCTTCAGGTGCGGACTGGCTTGGCCCGTGGCCACAGCACACCCACACCGGGGTGCCCGCCCCCGCCCCCACAGGTGCCAGACCCTCCTCCGGCCCACCAAAGCCTCCTGCCCTCTCCTCCCACCCGGCCTGTCCGCCAGGTGGCTCCCGGGATTCGTCTGCTCTGCTGACATTGTCCATGGGGCTGGGGTGGGCGGCCAAGGCCTCCCGAGGGCCACAGCCCCTGGCCTGAGCCCCTTTCCCTGTATTTAGGGTCACGGTGCCGCTCTGTGCTGGGGGTGAGTGCCCAACCAGCGCTCGGGGAGGCAAGCTGCAGGAGAAGTTACCGTTCACTCCGAGCAGTAACTGCCTTGGAGGCGCAGCTCCCAAATCCTCGTTGGTGGTGCGACTGGAGGAAGCGCTTTCTGAGAGAGGGGCCCTCCGCTCCCCTCCCCAACCCTCCCTCCTCAACCCCCCCTTCCCTGGCCCTCCTCCTTCCTTCCCTCCCTCCCTCCTTCCCTCCTTCCCTCCTTCCCTCCTTCCCTCCTTCCCTCCTTCCAGCACCTTCCACACTCCTCTGGGATGTGCACAGTATTTGGCGCCCAGTCTATGCCGAGTGCCTGCTCTGTTGCTGGATTCTCACCGGATGGTTACCGAGTGGCAGCCACTCTTGGCAGCCCTATTTCTGTGAAAAGATGGGAATCCCCCCACACACACACACACACACTCACACACCCTCCGCAAGAGGGTCTGAGACATTTCCTCTTCCTTCTTCAGCTCAGCTCAATTTCCCCAGAAAGCGCTACTTCCTCTTGATGAACAGATGCTGTTTTCAGGGCTAGAAGCTACAGCTGATGTGCTTGGTGACAGCCGTCAATCTATAATAATAAAAGTGTAATATGAAAATCGACCGAATGGCTGAACATCAGAACGAACGTCCAGATGTCCTTCCGGACAACCTTTTAGATGACCTTCCGGACGGAGGTGGGGCTGCAAGGGCTGAGGCAGCTGGGGCTGTGAGGGCCTACTCTTTCACGAATTTCTATATATACAAAAGCCTAAGCAACCATTACGACCGGTCGACCAAACAACTGGTCGATTGGTCACTATGACGACACATGGACCACCAGGGGCAGACGCTCAATGCTGGAGCTGGCCCCTGGTGGTCAGTGTGCTCCCCAGCCAACCTCCCGCAGCCCGCCAACCTCCCCTGGTCCCTCCCCCCGGCTGGCCTGCCCCAATCGGCCCCGATGGGCCCCCATCGCCGGCCAGGCCGAGGGACCCCACCCGTGCATGAATTTGTGCGCCGGGCCTCTAGTGTAATAAAATCAGGCCTCGGTTCCTTAGTGCTTCAGGTGCACCAGCTTCATCTGAACAGAGGCTTGAATGTTTCCAAATGAGGAAGACGAACTTCACCCACGAAATTCCCGTGCTCAGCCCAAGGTTTTCTAGTCACGAGCCAAGCTGGTGGCAGGCAGGGTGGCCCAGGTGAGTTCATCGGGCCGGCATGGGAACCCTAGTATTGTTTCAAAGAGTGGAGCTCTTTTCTCCCAGCGGGAGGGTCCGGAGACGAGCATTTGCAGGGGGCTGGGACAAGAACGCCCTGGCTTCCCAGCAAAGCACAGCCCGGTCTGGGAGTGGAAGAGATCCAACCTCACGCCTAGAAAACCGGCAGCCGAGACACGTGGCCAAAACCCACTTTCCGAAAATGGGCTTCATGGTTCCAGTGGGTCATGAAGCCTTCCCATCATGCCCAGGAGTGCAGGGGCTCGTGCTCTGGGCCCCGGGCCTGGTGGGAAGGGAGGCCCCTGAGCTGCAGTCTTCTGCTCCAATGGGCTTCCCGGGAGCAAAATGGCCATTTTCCTCCTGGAGACAGACAGGTTCCCCACCTCAAAGCCTCCAACAGGCCTCCAACCTGCCTGCGTCCCAGGCCCCGAGTCTCTGTAAACAGTGCCACCCACAGGTCCTTCCTTATTAATTAGTAATTAATAAAGAGCCACTCATTCCCTTTCCTCCCTCATCACCCACCCACCTCCAAGCCAGCAAGTGCCATTGATATGACTGTGATCACAGCACCTGGCTGGAATCCGTGCCCTGACGCTTCTAGCTGTGTAATCTTAGGCATGTTGGTTAACCTCTCTGTTCCTTTGGTTCCATTTTTACAAAACAGAGACCGTGAAGATAACCAACACCCAGGTTTAACTCAGGATTGAATACGATAATGTGCACAAGGCTGTTAGAACATGGTGCTGGGAGAGGGGAGGATAGCAGAGTGTTGGTCTTTATTATAATTGGAACACATCTCTGTCGCCCCACTTTCCTCTCCCTCTGTCACTGCCTTGCCTCCAACATCCTGCTCCAGGGACCAGGGCGACAGCTGCTCCTGCTGCATGTTTCAGCCCGAGGACTTTGAAACATCGTGTTGGTTTCCAAGACTGACATTCAAATCCCCACAAACTTGTGGCTTAAAACGACAGAAATGTAGCTTCTCATTTTCCTGGAGGCCAGAAGCCGACAATCAAGGTGTCAGCAGGACCGGGCTCCCTCCTGAGGATCCAGCTCCATAAATGATGATGGACGCCCAGGGAGGGGCAGGCATGGGGGACCCCATAGGGGCGCTGCCTGGCCACGGATGCTGCTCAAACGATTAATAACAGTCACAAATGCAGTCAGAGCAGTGTCCAGGCAGGCCAGCTTGGTTATATTCTAATTGCAATGAAAAATCACTGAAGGTTTTAAGCAAGAAGCAAACAGTCTATTGTCTGCTTTACAAAAGTCTCCTTGGTTTAGGGCTGCCAGGTTTAGCAAACCAAAATACAGGGTGTGCTGTTAATTTTCAGTTTCGAATAAACAATGCATAATTTTTTTTTAGCATAAGTATGTCCCAAATACTGCATGGGATGTACTTATGCTGAAAATTATTGTTTTTAACCTGAAATTCACATTCGGCCAGGCATCCTGTAGTTTGTGCAGCAGTCACACGGTGGCTGCTATGTGGAGAATGGGTCAGAAGGCAAGGCTGGAGGTTAGGCCACCATCAGGAGGCTACAGCATTGCCTGGGGTGGGGTGGAGGGTGGCGGTGATGGTGGCTCAGACAAGGTGGAGGCAGTGCGGATGGAGAGAAGTGGACAAGCTACAGATAAGTTTTTATTACAGCTCACATTTATGAGTGCTTTGTCTATATCATTTCATTTAACCTTCACAATAACCCTCTAAGGAAGGTCCCCATATTATACCCATTATACAGATGAGAAATAGAGGCACAGAGAGTAATTTGCTAATCTGTGGGAGAGCCCGGATTCAAACCAGGTGCCAAGCCTCTATTCCTAACTACTCTAAGGTAGTGTGTCTGTGGATTGAATCTCACCAAATTGTAGACCCCTAAACTGCCACCTCTGTTCAAAGACCTCAGCTGTGGAGGAGGGTGTGCAGGGAGTCTGGAGCCATGAGGTGGGTGAGGGGCCCCTTCATAGCGTGACCAAGGTTACCCTGGGGTGGGGCCGAGGGGATGGAGATGAAGAGGGGCACCTCGTGTTTGAGAGACTGGGAGAGCGGGCGGAAATCGCCTTCCAGAACTGGGCAGGTCATGTGGTCATCCTGGTCTGCCCACCACCACCTACGTCCCTTTTCTTCTGGCTGAAAACTCCCAGCTTCCATCAGGACCCAGCCTTCCCTTGCACTCCATCTACGTGCTGGGGCCCAGCTCTGTCCCCACGCCAGGGGTGCCATGTGACCAGGCTTGGCCAGCCATCAGCCTCCATCACCACTGTGACTGGTTGGCGTGACCTGATCCATCCGTCGTCTCCTGAAGGTGAGCCCCGACCTCCATGGGGCAGTGGGTGAGAGGATTGCTTTCCGCTGGAGGCGAGTCATGGGACGTGGCGGACGGCTGCGGGAAACCATCTCTCCTCCCCGAGGGGCGAGAGGCTGGAGGCCATCCCCAGTGCAGAGGAGCTAGAGCTGCGAGGTACCGGGGCCGCCGAGGACATTTGAAGCCTGAAATCAGAGCCACCATGGACCTTCCCGTTACAAGACCCGCTGCACTCCCCGTTCGCCTCCACGCGATTTTAGGCGTGTCTGTCACTTCCCCTGGAGCGTCCGGGCAGGGGCCCGCAGCCTGCCTTTCTAACAGCCCCGCGAGGCCCGGCCGTGGGAGTAGCAGAGCTTTGGGTAGCAGTTCTCAGACGCAGTCCTGGGACCAGAGGTGAGAATCTGGGGCCTCGCTCTGGGCCTCACCATGGGTCTCCCCCGTGGCCTCCCCCGTGGCCTCCCCCGTGGCCTCCCCCGTGGCCTCCCCGTGGCCTCCCCCGTGGTGTGCCCTGTAACACACCCTCCAGGAGAGGCTGCTGTGTGGGGAGTGTGAGAGCCTCTGGAGTGGAGCACCATCTGGGGATTCAGGCAGCTGCTACAAAGGAGGGGCCTATATGGCCCCCCAGAGGAGAGGCTGGACAGCATGGGAGTGGAACCCCGAGAGGGTGGGTAGATGAAGGTAACATTTCCCACCATGGCCTCCAGCCCTGGAGCTTCTCCCAGAGGTGACTGCGTGACACTCCGGGTCTCTGTCCTGAAGAAGAGGCGGGCGAGAGAAGAGGCGAGAAATGGGGAGAGAAGAAGGAAGGGGGGCGCCTTCGGCAGCTCCGGTGACTGGCTTGGTTTCAGACGGCGTCTCGGAGGGTCTCCTGCAAGGCAGTTCCTGTGGAATCATCTGTCTGGCCATCTGTCTAGCTGGCTGCCTGCTGCTAGTCAGGACTTTGGCCATCGCGCCTAATCGCTCCACGTGAGCCTTGGCAACCACGGAGCCCCTGTCGCCTGCACCAGGTCCTCCCGGCACGAGGAAACAGCAACACACCGGCACCGTCTGCCAGGAGGAGTTGCTTCCCTGTGAGCCCTGGGCCGGAGCATCCTGCCCCCCCTCGCCACGTGGATCTGTGATGCCTGGTGGGAGTGTTGGGAGAGGAGCCCCCTCTTCATTCGTTCACTGGGGCCAGATAAAGCCAGGCCATCGTGGTGCCCTGTCCAAGAACCAGGTCACATTCAAATAGACCGTCGGCTGAGGGTCAGAAATAATTGAAAGCAATTTCAATCCTGGCTGAAATCTCTGAGAAGCAGGCAAGGAGCTCCCATTCCTACTGCACATTGAGGCTTTTTAACACCCTCTGTCCCAGAGGTCTCAGCCTGGTGCCCGGCCCCACCACGCTGGCAGGTCAGAGAGTCTGGCGGCTGGGCGGGGTGTTTGCTGAAACTCCCAGGTGATCCCAAGCTGGGCCAAGTGTGAGAACCTCCCAACTTCCCTCCACACCCACTGTGTGCTCGCCATCCCCCGCCTCTCTCTGTTGTCTCTCCTTCTGCGCCCTCCCTGTCACGCACTGATCCTATTACTCAGGCAAGAACCAGAACCAAGCTGACAGGGAGAGGAAGGGCAGAAGACCTGGGCTTGCCTGCTCCTTTGGGCGGCACACACTGGTCTGCCAACATCCTTTCATGCCCACTACGTGAGGCCCCAGGGAGCAGAGGTATTTAAATAAAAGGGATGAGAAAAGCAGGGGTTTGAGGCAAACAAGTAAAAGGCATATAGGCCAATAGAGACCATGAAAATGATGGCTGGGTACCAAGCACTGGCCACCTGCCCGATTCCGGTCTCAGTCAGCCACATGGACTCACTGGGCAAGCTCACAGCACACCTGTGCTGCAGGTACTGATGATAAAACCAAAGAACAGAGAGGTTACTCCTTGCTCAAGGTCACTCAGCAGGTGAGAGACAGAGCTGGGTTCTCCTCGGGGACGTCTAAGAGTCCAGTCTGGCTCTTTACCACGTGCTGTCCTCACAGAAGGCTGCGGGTGGCAGAGATGGGAATGCTAGGGCCCCAGGGAGGGCTTCCTGGAGGAGGCGATGCCTGAGCTGAGTCTTAAAGGACCAACTGTCCCGTCAGGGTTCCTCTGCCCCTGTCACCTTTACCATCTAGTCTGTGCCCGGGCAAGGCAGGACAGAAGGGGGAAGGGAATCAGGTGCGCAGGACACCCACAGGGATGTTCCTGGGCTGTGACTTGAATAAGGAAGGAAACATACTAGTTTAACAAAAAATAAAATATAAAATAATGGGACATTTGCTGACGTGTGCCTTCCAAGTTGGGCAGTTTGGTGGCCTTCAGGCACAGGGGTTTCTAGGGGCTCATCTGACAACAGCAGGGCTTCACCCTCCTGTGGGGTCTCTGGGCTTCGCTGGCTTCTCGCTGGCTTTATTGGGCAGGATGGCCTCCAGCAGCTCGGGGCTCCCATCACTCTACAGCCAGCAAACCCCAAGAGCGCACGAACTTCCTGATTCTTTTCCTTCCCCGAGGACACTGATTGGGCCTGCTTGGGTCATGTGACGGCTCATTGACCTATCATGCTGTTCTAGAGTATGGTCTATTCTGATTGGCCAGCTTGGGTCACACGGCCAACCTCCCAGACAAAGAAGAGCCTTGTGTGGGGGGAGGGGTTCTCTCCTCGCGTAGCCCAGGCACCTGCCCTGGGTCAGGAACTGCCACTCTGGCTCCCATTTCCTGCCAGGCCTGTTCCTTATGCCTGTCCGGCCTTGGCCGGCGTGATCAGGATGGAAAAGATGGACAAAGAAGACCAGACTAGCCACACGTTTACACACGATTAAAAACAAACACAGAACCCCTATTGGTGCCAGAAAATCACCAGAACTGTCCAAGAAAGAAAAAAAGAGGGTGACGGGACCTTTAAAATGGAATCAACTGACTGTGAAACTGAGCCCATGAAATGAAACGTACGTTCATATGAAGCTCATGTGCTCTTTCTGCTGGCGTTCTACTTAGTGTTTGAGAAACAGGCAGCACGTGTCCCAGTGGAGGGTGCGGGGCCGGGGCAGAGCGGGACCTTTGCGGGAGGCCAGGTGCCTGGGAGCTCAGGATGAGTCCGGAGCCCCAGGAGGTGCGCTGCTCCTGTCTCCATGGAGACAAGCCTGCCATCCTCCCAGGGCTCCGCTGGGGGTGGGACAATCAGAATCAGGCCAGGTGCAGGTGAAGCAGAGTTGGAATTAGAATCCAGGGTTCCTGGCTCCCAATGATCTGAGGAAACCACGCCTCCTGCAGGTCGGGTCCTCAGTTTGCCGATGAGATGATTGATGGAAGGCAGTGTTGGCCAGCTCTGGGCACAGACATCACTGTGGGCGAGGTGATTTCCAGTGGTACGGAAGCAATTTTGACATTTTTAATAATGAAGTGTTTATCTTCACAGTCCCCATTCTATTGTTTTTTACCCACAGTTGTGATCAGGCTTTACTTAATAACACATTTGCTTTTGTGCAAAGGCTGCATCAATCAAAAGAATGGTTCTAAGTAACTGCAGTGCCGGTGGGCAAAGTCAGGAAGACGGTCCTCGCATGATCAATGGTCCGGGGAACGCAGCCGCCGGCACTGGGATTCAGGTGCCAGCACTTATTTCATTGGCATGCCAACTGTGCGTGGACGAGTGCACGGGGCCCTGGCAACCAGCGGCCAGGTCCGTGGGCAGCACCGGTCTCCGGTGCACGATGAAGGAAACAGCTGACATCCCTGATGCCATGCCGCGTTGAATCCGTTGTGTGTTTTTTAAACTTAATACTTTCTGGCAGTCACCACATGCTGTCAGACCATCTCCTCCAGCGTGATTGTCAGTGCTGCTGCCAGCTCCTGCTTAGGACTGTCCTGTCTGTGCCTAACGCGCTCCTTTCCGGGAGGTCGTTCTGTTTTGCGTGATTATAAGCAACAGTGCTTTGAGCTTTCTTGCAGCTGGACCCTGACTGTCTTGGCTGATGATTCCTCAGGACAATTTCCCTAGAAGGGACGTGGCTAGATGCCCCTGTTCCTGGTGGGGAGGAGCCATCGGCTGCCCCAGCTGCAGCCCCAAGCTGCCACCCCCCACGGCAGGAGGCCATTCAGCTCCCAGCCCTGTCTAGACAGTGAGCAAGCGTTGCCAGCCACTGCCAGGCCGGGACTGGCTGTGTGTGTGTGTGTGTGTGTGTGTGTGTGTGTGTGTGTGTGTGTTAATTACCCTGGAATGTCTGCTCTGGCCGCCACTGTGGAAATGTAGGTCATCCCAGTGAGGCACGGTCACGAGAAGGGAGGTCAGGCCAGCCGATGGCGCACACACCGTATTGAGGTCACGGCCGTCTGGGAGCCTAACGGGGCCCAGGCACGTGAGAAGCAGACAGGCTGGCTTCTTTCTGCAGCACTTTCTCTTAACGCATTTCACAGTGGTGCTCACATCATCGGCCTCAAACATGTGGCTTTCCTGTCACAGAGGCAAGGACAAGTGTCCCATTATACATCTTCAATGAGGCCTTTTAAGTAGCAATCCTTTCTGGAGCCAGGACATTCTATTAAGCAATTTCCCTACACGGGCAATGTCATTTCCCCCTTACAGCAGCCCTAGAGGGGGCCCTGTTATCATCACAGTAACATAAGCATAATCTCATTGTACTTTATAGATAAGGAAACCGAAGCTCAGAAAGGTCACCCAGCAATTACTAATAATGGGGAATAATGATTCGTTATTGACTACACGCTGGCCTCATCTGTTCTGAGGTCTTTGTGGGTAACGCCTCTGTTAATCCTCCAACAACCAAACAATGGTGTTTCCCATTTTATAGATGAGGAAACTGAGGCACAGAGAGGCCAGTCACTAAGCTAGTGATGCAAAGCCAGGCAGACTGACCAGAGGCTGAGCCCTCACCCTGAGGTCTCCATTGCTGCATGTAAAGGTCCCAGAGCTAGGTTGGAGTGGGTCTTTGGTGTGGGTCAACCATTTCGATTGGAAAAACAAAACAAAACAAAACACACAAACAAACAAAAAAACACAACACAAAAGATCAGGGCTATTGTGCCCACTGCCAAGAAGCCTTTGGTTCGGAAAGAGTTAACCTGTGTCCTGGTAAACAAAGGCGGCTCCAGGGGAAGTCGCTGAAAAGCCAGATCTTCTCAAGTGATTGTTCCAGCCAGGACTCAGACATCTTTTATCTATACACACCCCCCTCGCAGCCTCCTCGCCCCAGGTTCAAAAAATAATCTAATCCGGCAGACATTTCCATCTGTGGAACAATCCACTGCTGTGTGGGGGCTTTGTTTGTGCACCTGACAGTAATAATTGTTCAAACATTTATCAACTGTGAGGTTATGAGCAAAAGGTTCTAAGAAACTAAAAGAAATACAAGGAGATGATGCTTTAACCCACTCTCTCCCGGAGGCCTGGGGCAGGCTGCATTCCCTCCCCCCAACATATTCCCAGCCCTGGGGGTTTGGCCATGACTTTGAAGGATATTTTTATACAGAATATCATATTTGAGAAGGAGTAGGTCAAGAACATCCTCAACTTCTCTTTGCCCATTTTTTTTCCAGACTCAATGGTGCTTTCTGCCTTAAATAATAGCAGTCATTGCACCAGCCTGCCCAGGGCTGCATGCACCTAGATGAGTCACATCGCCTCAGTTCCTTTGGGCAAGAACAGTTATGGTTATATTTTCTGCAGGAAGTTGATTGGGGTTTTGAGATAGAGAGGGTATATGAATAGCCTCTTGCACATAGCAGGTGCCCAATAAAAGGTCATTCTCTCTACTAACATTTGCCGAGCTTACCTGGTGTGTGATTTGCAAAGAGAGGGTTGGCACTAGGACTTCTGTGACCCATGACCAGGAGGATATTTAGGTCCAGATCTTCTGAACAATGTGACAGAGGGGCTCTCTCTCTACCAACCACACCATAGGGGTGCTTTATAGCCTGTGGGCTTGCCCAGAGAGAAGTGTGACTACCTTGCTAATTCGACCATAATGTAACAATCAATCATGCATGATTCTGGTCTGTTTCTTTTGTATTCATTACTGTTTCTGTCCTCAAGGAGCTGAAAGTCTATAGAGGAGATGTTTTACCCCTTCCTTATAGGAACAAGAGTACCCAGCAAAGGGCTCAGTGTGACTCTGAGTTAGTTAATGCACCCCATGCCAATTCAACCCAATGTAACCTAACCCACCCCAGCTCAACCCAATCTAGGCCAGCCCAGCCCAACCCAACGCAACTTTCACAACCCAACAACTCAACCCAACCCAATCTAACCCTACTGAACTCAAACCAACTCAGCTCAACTCAGCTCAATCCAATCCCACCAAGCTTGATCCAACACCACCCAGCCCAGTTTGATCCATCACCACCTAGCCCATTTTAACCCAACCCAACTCAATGGCAAAATAAGCAGGATTTGGAATCAGAGACAGAGGTGAAATCGCAGCTCTTTTAGTTAGAAGTTATTTAACCTTGATCAAGTCACTTCACTTCTGAGTCTATTTTCTCATCTTTAAAATGTAGGGGGAAAATCTACATTTTCCAGTGTATAAAATTCACTTTCTACATACAAAAGTAAGAAGTTGGACCTCTACCTTATACTATGTGCAAAAATAGACCCTAGGCCTTAATGTAAGAGCTAAAACTACAAAACTCTTAGAAGAGAACATAGGTGTAAACTATTCATGACCTTACACTAGGCAATGGTTTCTTAGGGCACAAATAACAAAAGAAAAACAAACAAACAAAAAAGATTCATTTCTGTCCATCAGGTGCCTCCTTGTATGACACCATCAAGTCTACCATAGGCCACTGAATGGAATAAATCTCAGCAACATGCCCTCTTCTTCTCCTGCCCCTCCCCACTAGCGGAGAGGTGGGAAGGTCACAAAGAGGGCAGAAGAGGAACCTCCAACTCGGTGCTTCTGGTTGCTAGGCACTTCTCTAAGAGGGTTAAGAGTAATACTTGGGGTAGGAGTTAATATTTTTCAGAAAAGCTTCCTGGTCAAATTGACTTCTGATGCAATAGCTAATCTGTAGACTGCAAATATGATACCTCCAAAGTGTTGTGAGGACAGACATTAATGCGTGGAAGTCACAGTAAATATGTAGAAATTACTGCCGCTGTCACTGTTCCTATTACCACTGTCAAGATACTAGAGCAGACGCTGTCTGTACCTGTCTGTACATCACCAAGGCGCTGGACTGTCCGTTCCTCTCCACTGGCACTGTGAGCATCTTATGGATGCCCGCAGCACTCCCGGATGTCTGAGCATGGTCAGCCACACCCGGGAGCTCTCCTTACTTCTGCCCCCATCTAATAAGTTGGTTACCGAGTCAGACGGATTTGTTCCAGAACCTGTTTATGCCAGTTACACTTGTAATTTTAATTTCATACTTCAATTGAATTATGATAGAAAATGAAGACCTATGAGTGTGAAAAGAAAGGGAATAATTGTTTTTATGAAAAATAATTAAATGTTTTAGAAGGACTTGATAAACATAAGATGCTAAAATTTTTGCTGAAGAATTAGGTATTGGAGAGGCTACTGCAAGGATTAAAAAATTGACGGAAAATGAAGGATTCTACATTCAGAATCTCTGCAAATGTTCTTTCGGTTTTTACTCCACTTTCACTTATTGGAAACTAGCAGTTCTAAAGAATATAAAGTGGTTTGTGTAAGAAGATTAATATGGAGCTCCAATCAGCAAAAAATAAGAATGCCTGATTGGTGATTGGGTGTACCATTAGGTCATTAGACCATCAGCTCTGATGGCATTGGGATTTTACAGAACCTTGGCTGCCACGTAGGCGTTAAAGAAGCTGCATGGATGATGTCCCAGGGTTTGGCTCTGCCGTGGTCCTCAAGCATTTGTGTGAGCTGAGTGTGGCCAGATCTGTGCAGGGGAAAGAACACATCCCACCATATAGATGGGTTCAAGTCCCCTTCCACCACTTGCTTGCTGTGAAAACTTGAGTGGACCATGTCACTCCCTGGCACCATGATTTATTCCTCAGGAAAGTGGGTGCTTATATTTACCTGATGGGATGTGAAGGTCATGGAGGGGCAAGGAGAGCCCACCACCAGCTTTTAGTCCAGAAGAGGGCTCTCGGGAGCACCGTCCCTCCCATGTGGGCTCCCATGTCCCAGCCATTCAGTGAAGCCTCAGATCCCAGCTCTGAAGGGCACTCCTGGGTGCAATGTCTATGAAACTGGGAAGATATCTATGCCACTCACAACCGCTCAAGCAAGCTCAGAAAGTGCAGGTGACATGCTTTTGTCCCTTGGGGAACCTGAAGTTGTGGCAAATGTGGGACATAGTAGAGAGTAGAGCTGTAAGAGGAGGAAGGTCCAGTAATAGATGGGTGAAGCACTGCCTCCTGGCTGTGTGTGGAATGGAAGAATCAGTGCCTCGTGGAGTAATTAATGGTGGCAAGCTCGTTAACCTGACCTCCAGAGGAAGGCGCTCTGTAGAGGGCTGCCTGGGAAGACACATGGGCATTTTCCTTAATTATCATCAGCTGAACTCAGGGCGTAGGCCGAGTCACGCCCTGGGAACATGCTTCCCCAATGAGGCTGGACATGTTAATCAGTTCTGACTTCATAGCAGCCCAGGTGTTGGCAGGGGCAGGACTAGATATGTAAATCTAGGTCTATAAAATAAACGTGCTGCGTGGCTCGGGTCGTCGTCATGCTGCCTCTCCATCAGAGAAAATGGCGGCCCACCCAGCTCCCAGCTTCATGAATCTATTTCTGCCTCTTGGTCTCTTTCTTTCTTTAATTTCTTAATCCCCAGCTCCTCCACTCAGCAACCAGACCAGTACCTTTTCTGTGATGATGCGGAAAAGAGAGAAATACCACTACAGCGCTCCGTGTGGGCAACGTGGTTCATGGTCATTATCGATGACGCCGGTGGGTTTATTGGAGAGACAACCATTTCCTTCAAGACCCGGTTTCAAATTAAAAAGCACTTGGCTTCCAGGTCTGCACTGTCCTTGGTGTATAAACAGGAGAGAAGGGCATGGCTGGTAGAAAAGTCTCTACCAGCCACAGATGTGGGCCTGTGACAGTCCGCTGAGGAGGGAGTGTGGCCAGAGAAGAGGTAAAACTTTAGAGAGGGGTCCTCAAAGAGGCTGCTGGCCATTCCTCTAACACCCTGACTTTTCAACAATAACAAAAAATAGCCCATACTTATTGAGTGTCTATTTGTGAGTCCATTTCATTCCCAACAACTCTGAGAGGTATGTTGGATAATGTTCCCATTTTATGGATGAGCAAACTGAGGGTCAGATGGGCTGAGAGACATACCTAAGACTAGTAAGAGGTGGATCTGGGCTGAACCGGTTTAATCAGATTTAGTAACTAAAACTTTAGCAATGAAGCTTTACTGTCTCTATGATAATCCTATGTAATAAAAGCCCAGTGACTGAATGGCGGAATGACCAGAACGACCGCTTGACCAGTTGCTATGACATGCACTGATCACCAGGAGGCAGACGCTCAATGCAGGAGCTGCCCCCTGGTAGTCAGTGCACTCCCACAGTGGAGCAGCTGCTCAGAGGGCGGGTCCACAACTGCTCCGCTGACTGGGATGAGCAGCTTCTTCCACAGCGGGCAGATCCCCACAGGCCACGTCCCCCACGAGTGCACAAATCCCGTGCACTGGGCCTCTAGTAATTCTAATAGATAGAATTTGTCCCATCATAATTAGGGTCTAGGTAGCTAACATACATTAAGTTACTAAGCCACTCAGCACCCCTAGGAAGATGGTGGAATGATCATCCCCATTCTAGAGGAAGAAGCTGAGGTACAAAGAGGTTAGGAGACTCACCCTCACCTGGTGTCCTTTGATACATGCTCCCCGGAAAAGTTGGGGGTGGTCTTTGCCTGTTAGGTGGGGCCTTTCTAAGTGTGGAGTCTCCTGGTGAAGATAATTGGCTTATACAGCACAGACCTGGGCCACAGCCACGGGCCAGCCCAGCATCGGCCTCACCTGCCTGTGCCTCATTCAGAAAGTCTGCCAATTGGCCAGAGGGCACAGGACTGACCAGCACATAGATGCTTCCTTCACGCTGGGACACCCCATCTTCGGTCATTTCATTGGTTTCCTGGTTGTCTAGAGGAGGATTTTTTTTAATTTTAGGCCTTGGGAGTTAGATTTCATAAGTCAGAAATATTAATTAAGTGCACCTAAATGCTCAGGTGCATTTAGTTCATTGGGCCACATTCTGCTCAGCTGTCTCCTGGTGTTGGCATCTCCATCTACTACCCATGTAGCCTCTCTGTTCCCCGCCTAATCCCTCCTTGTTAGGGTTGCCAGATAAAATACTGCCTGCCATGGATTTCAAATAAGTAAGTGTTTAGTTTAAGTATGTCCCATGCAGTATTTGGGACATACTTATACTTAAAAAATTACTCATTAATTACCTAAACTTTGGTTTTCACTGGGTGTCCTCTGTTATTATTCGCTCAATCTGGCAATCCTGCCACCTGGCCTGAGGGATGGTCCTATTAATGACTTGTTTATTGGGCAGCCTCTCTGTGCAGGTGCTGTGATGGGTCTTGAGCATCTTCCCCCCTTTAAGCCTCACAGTCATTTGGCAGGTGTGGAAACAGAAAGCTGAGGAGGAGATAGAAGAGGCACATCCTTGGAGCCCATGCCCCGCACCTCCCAGAATCCAGGTGCAGTTCCCGACTCTCTGCCCGCCCCCCTTGGCGGCCATGCCTCCACCAGCACAGGACCGTTTCCTCCCGCTGCCTGGGCCTCATTCAGAGCCCTGCTGCTAACCAGTGCCTGTACCAGCACACAGCCCATTTTCCCATCCAAATGAATTTCTGGGGAGACCCTGCGCTCTCCCTAGCTTTTACGTGCTGCGATTTGGCTCCTGAAATGCGAGACGTCGCTGCAACAACCCTGGCCAGTTCTCCAACGAGACTGGTGGAGTCTCTCTGCTCTTGGCTGCAGCCCCCACTGGTTTCCCCGGAAATGTTAGTTCCAGGACAAGGAGCCACTTAACAGCCATCAGATGGTGCAGGTCTGGCAGGACCCCCTGACAGGCCTTCCCTCTCCACCACATTTCATGCACCGTGACTGACAGCGATGCTCCGAGGCGCTTTGCTTCTGCTCCCTACTTACTCCCTCAAGAACAACAGCCTAGCCCGACGCAAAACATTGGCTCTTATTTTGTTCCTCGTTTTACGTAGCCGGCCTATGGGAGTGGGTGTGTTTGCCAGCTGCTAACCGGCTGGAGTTAGGCTCCCAGACCAGGCTTTGGGGATGGTTCTGCGTGACTGCCCTGGTTCTCCGAAGCAAAGATGTCACTGTGGAGAGAGCTGGAAGGTGATAGAGGTCATCGGATGAGGCCAGTGACACCATCTTGCAGATACTTGGGGACAGTGGCCCTGGGAGAGATATTATGGTTAATCCAACAAGGTTCATGGCCAGCAAGGGTACCCTCACTTTTAATTTAATAAATACTTACTGAGCACCTTCCTTGTGCCTGGTGTGTTAAGAGCAGCAATAGGAGGTCTAATGGAAGTATCCACTGCCTTTACTAGGTCTATCGTCTATGGGGGGGGGGGGGTCAGAAATATAATCAAACAGCCAGACCCACATAAGGGCCATCGAACAAAGGCCACTGAAGCCCTGCGAGGGAGCTCCTGTCTCCTGGGCTCAGGCAGGGAACCAGGATCAGTCTGCCCATCATGCCACCCAATCCCCTTTGCCAAGTGTAGGGAGTGGTTCTAGGGTCAAGCCTCGGGCTGACCTGTGGCAGGGCCACAAAGAAGTCCCAGCCTGGAGGGCAGAGCTCTCCTAGCATAATTAAGCCTGACCTTGTAGCCCTCCCTAATTCCTAAGTAGCTAATGGGCTGTGGGAGGTGCAGCAAGTGTTGCCAAAACAAGAACATTTGTATACATGTTAATCCACCCTTGTTTTAATGAGACTATAAAATAAAGCAGTGGCTTGCAGGCTGGGTCTTTTGTGTCCTCATCCAGGCACAGGAGATCCACCGAGCCCCAGCTGTATTCCCTGTCTTCTTTAATCCTTCATCGCCCCTCCTCAGGTTCACCCCTTCCCCCTAGCCTCGGCTGCAGCCTCGGTGGCCCCATGGCTCCACAAATGAGACGTAGTTAAGTCTAAAGAGGCATTTCTGAGAAATATTCTGATAAGAAGGCCATTGTCACTGGCTTCCCCTTCTGCTGTCTTCTTCTCTTGAAAATGTCGATGTGATGCTTCAAGCTCCAGCAGCTGTTTTGAGACCAGGAGGCCATCACTCTGAGATGGAAGCCTCGGTGCCCGGAATGCCAGGGGGAAGCAGGGGCAGCCTCGGTGCCTGATGGAGTCACAGGGACAGGGTCCCCGCCAGGCAGCACCCTTGACACTCCTTGCCATGCATGAAAAACCAACTCCTGTTTGTTTAAGCCACTGTTGGTTGGGATTTGTGTTACTTTCAGCCTAAAGCATTTTAACGGATGCAGAATTCAGTAAACTGTATTTGGAAGGTTCTGGACTATCTAGACAGAAGAGATTTTAAAATGCACAAAGTCCCTTATCCTCAGAGACTCACTATCCGTCGGGCCGTGTAACAGGGGACATTGCCAACCTGTTTGTCCAGCGGATGGAGGGTTCTAGACCTGGTCTGCGGGTGCAGTGACATGAGGACTGACACGGGCACTCTCGCCCTCCGGAGCAGGGGAGTGACACCAGACTTCTCGGTCCTGCTCGTGTCTCTGAGCTGCCCCTGGAACCCGGCTCTGTCCTTTCATCCAGTTGAGCTGTGGAAACACAGAAGCAGAGACAGAGTTCCGGAAGCCCCCGGAGTCGTCTCCAAGGGCAGGTGCAAACCCAGCAGGTGCGGAGTCTGCGTTTCTACCCGCTGCCCGGTGCCGCTGATGCCGAGGGCCTGGGGCTGCAGGTGAACAGCGGGGTGTCGAGGGTGGCCAGCTGTGTCTAACATTGCCCCCCTGGCAGTCCATGCCTCTCTTCTACCTGCAGAATCAAAGCTACATTGGGGGCTGTCTTCCAACTCAAATCCCATGTCCTGAATCTTTTTTATTGTTTATTGATTTCAGAAAGAAAAGAGGGAGAGAGAGATATAAACATCAATGATGAGAGAGAATCATCAATTGGCGGCCTTCTGCATACCCCACACTGGCAATTGAGCCCACAACCCGGGCATGTGCCCTGCCGGGAATTGAACCATGACCATCTGGTTCCTAGGTTGTCATGCAAACACTGAGCCATGCCAGCCGGGCCCACGTCCTAAGTCTTTTAGGTTACGCCCTCTACAGCCTGGCAGGAGTTCTCTGTTGTGGAGTCTGAAGCCATTCCCTGGGGTTTATAGGCTCAGAGTGACCCACTGTCCTTGCTTCCCAGGACAGAGGGGCTCCCTGGGGTGGGGCGCTTTCAGTCCTGCAAACGGGGACGAGTTGGTCACCTCATCTAGACTGAAGTCTGAGCAACGAGACACACACCAGACAACTGAGTAAAGGCCTGGAACCCAACCCAGCAACCGCCTCCCAGGTCTCAGGCAGGGCGAGTGCCACCTTGCTTCGCCCAGTGAAGGGGCCAGTCTGCTCTTGGGCGCTGCCTCTAGACATCCGAGGGCTGGGTCCGGAGGCCTGGATAGTTGGGGACAAAAATCAGAGCTCCAACCCCCTCCGGCTGCGGCTGGCACGTGGGGCTGGTGGAGGGGGCTCTCCTACCCCCTGGCCCGGGCAGTGAGGCTGCGGTTGGGACAGAATGAAGTCGAGGGAACTCTGCACCTCCCAGTCCACGGGGCCTCCCGCCTTCCCCAGCCCCGGGCAGCTAACCACACACTCAGCTCCTTAATGAAAAAAGATGCACTCGCTCCCAGGCAAATGCCCTTCATTTGTCTCATTGGTGCCTAAAGCACACGGTGTCTGGCAAACCAATGTTCAGCAGAATGGCTATCACCATGGTGCAGCGCCCGGCCGTCTCCTCTGCAGGTGCCCCTTCCCTAACGAGGCGGGGTGGCCAGGACCCCCCGAACCCGAGACCGCGGGCGGGGCCAGGTTCTGCCTGTTCAATGCTTTCCGTTTTTTGGCCCTTACAGTGTTTTGAAGAAGTGACCAGTATTTCAAAATTGGGAGAGTTTACATAAAAATCAGTGCCTCTAATCTCTCTTTAAAAATCTGGCAATACCGAATCCATATTTGAACACATGAACCGTTAAGCTGGGGGGCCGAGGTGTGGTGGGGGCAGGGGTTGTGGGGGCCATGAGACCTCCCCGCCAGCTTGGCCCTATCCTGGTGGGCAGGACAGTGGCACTGAGCTAGGGGCTTCTTGAGTCATTCTTTGTGTGACTTTATTAAGTGCGCAGTGTATCACTAGTATTGTTGTCAACATGTTATTAGTATTGGACTCACTTTCACAAGTAATTTCTGACTCACTGCCCTCCCAAGACAGGACTTCCCACACTCTCTGGACCTTGGACCAATGTGGGAGAGGAGGCAGAGAGGAGGGGGGCTCTGCCCAGCTGGTGTGGCTCACTTGGTAGAGTGCCATCCCATCGTCCCATGAACCGAAAGGTCACCGGTTCCATTCCTGGTCAGGGCACATGCCAGGGTTGTGGGCTCAATCCCTCTCCAGTAAGGGGTGTGCAGGAGGCAGCGATTGATGTTTCTCTCTCACATCGATGTTTCTCTATCCCTCTCCTTTCCTCTCTCTCTAAAGCCAATATAAACATTTTTTTTTTTTTAAAGGAGGGAGGCTCAGCATCAGATTAGAAGATGCGTTTGAGAGTTGTGGGGTAGAATTGCAGAACTAAGGCTTCATGTCTCTTATTATTGTGCAAAAGTGTGTATTCATGGTGAAACGGGTATGAATTTGTCATAGCAATATTTGGAAAGAGCATAAGGAGTATCCACTAAAGGGGAGATGACCCACAGCCCCCCAGGCCATCCTAAGGAGCTGCCTGCAAACTTGCCCACCAGCAGCTCTGATGTCTTTCCCTAATGCACTTATGAGCAGGAAATATTCATTTATGTAGCTGCAGGGTGGACGTCTGCTTGAATAAGTGTTGCACAAAGCTGGCCCTTTTTAAAAAATATATTTTTATTGATTTCAGAGAGGAAGAGAGAGAGAGAGAGAGAGAGAGAGAGAGAGAGAGAGAGAGAGAGAGAGATCAATGATGAAAGAGAATCACTGATCGGCTGCCTCCTGCATGCCCTCCACTGAGGATTGAGCCCACAACCCGGGCATGTGCCCAGACTGGGAATCGAAAGGTGACCTCCTGGTTCCTAGGTCAACACTCAACCACTGAGCCACGCCAGCCAGGCAGACCCGGTTCTTATTAGGCGACACTAAAGCAATTGAAGGACCAGGCACATCTCCCTGCTTGACTTATTATTTTTATTGTAGAAGCCAGTTTAATGATACAAAAAAGGTTTTAACATTAGATGCATGAAAAGTAGCAAAGCAGTGCAGGTCACCATCACAAGTTAAGTTTATATTTAAATGTGTATGCAAAAAGAAAGACGAAAGGCTGCAAGTCAAAATGTTAGTGTGTATTGGACCTTGGCAGTCAATTCTCTTTCCCAGGTTGTTTCCTTCAAGCTGCTCAATTGGAATGCTTACCAAGGACCCAGGTGGAGCCCTGAGTGGGATGGCAAAGAACAGCTCTGCAACCATGGGCTACTGATTAGGGCCGTCTTCTAACAAACTCAACGGCAGCTGAACACAATGGGGCTGTGTGTCCTCCCCACCCCACCACCCCAGAGAACATGAAGCCAAACAATGGGTCCATGATGCCAAAGGATCCAGCCACCCTCTTTCTCACCCATCCTTGCAGTATGCTTCTTGTTTTGTCTCCAGGCATTGCATCCATGCCATAGTCCAGGAACAGAGAAGGGAGGGTAGAGAAGAGGGAAATGCCAAAATTCCTTGAGTTTTTTTAAATATTAAAGTGGCAGACCCTGCCAAAGGATTGCTTCTGACTCCCCACTGCCCAGAGCTGGGTCACATGGCCGTTTCTAGCTGCGAGGATGTCTAGGAAAGTTAATGTGTTTAACTAGGCCCATTACTGCCCAAGCGAAGTTGCGATTCTGTCGGTAAAGAAGAAAAGGAGAATGGATGTTGACTAGGGACCTTGCAGTGTCCACCTTAAATATAATGTCCCCCTCATTTCCCAGGAGTTTCCCGCACGCCAGGCACTGTGCTAAATACATGACATGTTTGGTATCAGTGATCTGGGGACTGTCATTATTACTATTTCATGTCACAGAAGAAACACCTGAGACTCGGAGCCACTTGCCTGCGGCTGCCCAGGATGTCAGGTGGAGCGGAAGGCTGACACCCTCGTCGGAGTTTGTGACTCCATTTCGCTGTAACTTCCCGGAGGCGCGCAGGGACACCAGCGGCTCTCTCGTGCTCGGCTGGCTTCTCAGACGTGCTTTTTCTTCCCAGGACCACATCCATCATGTGCCGAAGTTCGAAACAGTCCTGGCATTCATCAATCAGCCAGAAAGCAGACCCAGCGCCCAGGAGACATCTCATTAATTTTGCAAGTTGGATGTATTCCCTATTTAAACTATGAATTAAGTTCCACACAAGGGGGGAAGAAAAAGCCAACAGTTAAAGCAGTCCTCTCCCTGGAACAAGTTTGGGGTTTGGGGTTTGTGAAATGGTGTGTGCCACGTGGTGGTGGCGTGTGGGGGGTGGCGTGGGGCGGGGGGGGAGAGAGGGCAGGTGAGCTACTAGAAAGATTGTGGCATGTGAAGTCAGGAGACCTGAGTTTAAGTCCATCTGGGTGACCTCAGTCAAGTTAGACGCCACGACCTTCAGTGTCCTCGCCCATGTGTGATGATGACAATGAAGCAACATGGTAAAAGGCACCAGCAGCCAGCAAAGCAGCATCCAGGCATTAGCGACAGTCACCATGACGATGAACAACCCCGGCAACAGCGTGACTGCAGCCCACCTCCCTTCCAAGTTCAACTTGTGACGTATCATGTATATTAAATATGGCTATCTTGTAAATGTACATGTATATTTGCATATGTATATACAAGATATGTATATATTGACATGTATATATGACATATATCATATATTGATATAAAAATATATATGTATAGCCCTAGCTGGTTTGGCTCAGAGTGTCAGCCTGCAGACTGAAGGGTCCCGGGTTCGATTCTGGTCAAGGGCACATGCTCAGGTTGCAGGCTTGATCCCCAGTAGGGGGCATGCAGGAGGCAGCCAATCAATGGTTCTCTCTTATCATTGATGTTTCTATCTCTCTCTCCCTCTCCTTTCCTCTCTGAAATCAATAAAAATATATTTAAATTATATATGCATATAGGCATACATACATATGTGTATAAGATGTATTGATATTGTATATATTAATATGATATACATATGTGTATATCAAAATATACATGTCTTTATCCATGTTTTATTTTATTTTTTATTTCTTGGCTGTAATTTTAAATCACAGGCTGACCACTTTATTTATTTATTTATTTTGTTAATCCTCAACCTACAACCCTTTGATCCATACCATCCAGGGCCAGACCACTTTTTAAAATGAAAGAATACTCTTTTTGTAAACCCTGCTAATTATTTTTTTATTGTTTCCTCCAGCAAAATGCTTTCGAAGAAAAACCTGGAAAGTGGAATGAAATAGAGGGTGGAGCCACAGTTTCCATCACAGCCCTGGCTGGGCTGGAGTCATTTTAGCAGGCAATGCAGGCAACACAGGTGCTAAGATAACCCCCTCGAATGCGCACCACAGGGGCCAGCTAGTGTTCCTGGTGACAGACACAGCGTCTAAACAGCTTCAGCCCTGGCCAGTTTGTTCAGTGGTTAGAGCGTCAGCCTGTGGACTGAGGGTTGTGGGTTCAATTCCTGGTTAAGGGCACATACCTCGGTGGCAGGTTCCCCAGCCGCACTAAGGGCACGTGTGGGAGGCAACAATGGAAGTGTCTCTCTCACATCGATGTTTCTCTCTCTCTCCCCCTCCCTCCCTTCCACTCTCTCTGGAAAGCAGTGGAAGAAATATCCTCGGGTGAGGATAAAATAAGAAACAAACAAACACACCAATTGGCTGCAGACTTTCTCTGTGTTTCCTACAAGACCAACGCCTCCTTTGTGCTTTCATGGTGATGGTAATACCTCTCTCCAGGCAGATGGCCACGTTCACGCTCATTTAGCCACGACAGACTGTCCAGCATGGGGCTGGCTGGCTTCCTTCACCAGCATCACCCACGAGGCTAACTGAGTTTGGTTCATCGAGGCTGTGGGTTGAGCTGGAAGCCTGGGGCGTCGCCTGTCCCCGAGGCTGGGTGGGGAAACCAGACCTCTATAGGAGGACTGAGAAAACCCTCACAGGGCAGCTCAGCGGGGTCTCCAGGTGGGTCCCACTTCCCCTCTAGGCACAGTGCTGAGGGACCCCAAACATTCCCAACTTCTTTTAGAATCAGAAGAAAATTGTCTTGGGAGCTGGGGTGGCTGAGAGTGGGATGGGCTGGCGGGGCAGGGAGGAGGGTCCCACAAGCCAGGCTGGAGACTGGGGCGTGTACCCTGGGAGAAAGGGGGCCTCGGACACGCACTAGGTGTCAGAAGGGGCGATGGGATGGAGGGGGAGGAGTTAGGGGACCTGTGTAGTTGTCCGGGGGAGACGAGTAGGCAGGAGAGGTCCTGGGGATGAGACACGAGAGAGGTGACAGGTTCCAGAGACTCTGCCCCCACATCTGAGCACGGCCCCGCTTCCTTTTGCATGATTGAGGTCTTGTGTTTTATCCTGAAAACTCTTCCCCTTCCGCATTCTTCTCCAACACGCCTGTGTCTTATTAACAGAAAACGCGTTCCCCTGGCAGGTCTCTGTCTTCCCAGCATCTCACCTGCTTCGAGATCGCAGGGCTGGGACTAGGGTGATGCTGGCGAGGCCCCGGGGGCTCCACCTGTAGGCAGGCCTCTCTCCGTGCCAACCCTGGGTTTCAGGGCTCTGGGGGGACTGCTCCTTACATCACGCGCCCTGTGCTGCACATTCCTCGTCCTCTGCAGCCCTGTGTGAGTCCATGTCGAGAGGTGGGCGCAGACCCTCACGAGGAAAGGTAACGGGGGCACCAGGTGCTGTCCCACTGCACTGCCAGCTGCGCCTCGTCTACCACACGCCTGTGAAAGCAGATGAGTCTCACAGGGCGGCTTCCGAGGCTCTCGCGTGGGATAATGTAGAGACAACGAGGCCACTCACAGGCGAGCATCCTTTGTTTATTTATTCATTCTCAAGAAACAGTTACTAAAAGCCGACTGTGTCCAGACGCCAGACGCTGAGCTAGACACAGGATGCAGCAGCCCCAGGGAGGTCTCACTGTCCCAGCGGTTTCGCTGCGTTTGCACACGGAAACCAGACTGGAAGGTAGGCGATGCAGCTGTGTCCGGCGAAGCTGGGGTCCGGGCACATCTGGCTTTCGGATCCAGCATTTGCAAAGTGGCCGCGGAGAGGTTTGGCTGAGCCCCTAAAACGGTGTCATCTGTCAGAAACATTGAAACTGACGAACAACAAAACAGACAGGTGGTGTGGGGGGGAAACCACAGGAAAGAAAACAGAAACATCCCGCAGCCAAGAAAGGTAACTTACAGAGAAATGGAAACAGCACCAGACTCCCCTGGAGGCTTTGGAGCTTCAGAAACTCGCTCCTCCCTCTGGCTATGTGATCCTCCTTCTGGCTATGTGGTCCTCCCTCTGGCTATGTGATCCTCCCTCTGGCTATGTGATCCTCCCTCTGGCTATGTGGTCCTCCCTCTGGATATGTGATCCTCCCTCTGGCTATGTGATCCTCCCTCTGGCTATGTGGTCCTCCCTCTGGCTATGTGGTCCTCCCTCTGGCTATGTGGTCCTCCCTCTGGCTATGTGATCCTCCCTCTGGACATGTGGGCCTCCCTCTGGCTATGTGATCCTCCCTCTGGACATGTGGGCCTCCCTCTGGCTATGTGATCCTCCCTCTGGACATGTGGTCCTCCCTCTGGACAGGTGGTCCTCCCTCTGGCTATGTGATCCTCCCTCTGGCTATGTGATCCTCCCTCTGGCTATGTGGGCCTCCCTCTGGCTATGTGATCCTCCCTCTGGCTATGTGATCCTCCCTCTGGCTATGTGATCCTCCCTCTGGATATGTGGTCCTCCCTCTGGCTATGTGATCCTCCCTCTGGACATGTGGTCCTCCCTCTGGATATGTGGTCCTCCCTCTGGCTATGTGGTCCTCCCTCTGGCTATGTGGGCCTCCCTCTGGCTATGTGATCCTCCCTCTGGCTATGTGGGCCTCCCTCTGGCTATGTGGTCCTCCCTTCTGGCTATGTGATCCTCCCTCTGGATATGTGATCCTCCCTCTGGCTATGTGATCCTCCTTCTGGACATGTGGTCCTCCCTCTGGCTATGTGATCCTCCCTCTGGCTATGTGATCCTCCCTCTGGATATGTGATCCTCCCTCTGGCTATGTGGTCCTCCCTCTGGATATATGTTGAGTCACACTCGACAGCCGAGTGCAAAAGGTTAAATCAACCTCAATTACTATGATTTATTTTATAGATTTCCTAAATTAAGTCACTTTACTTTCTTAAGTCAAATAAATGCATTAAAGTGGAAACCTTATATAATGACAGCATTGGGGGAAACCAGTATCACTTGCCACAAATAGGACTCTGAAATTAAGGGCAAAAAGATACGAAGTTGCTCAGAGTGTCTGGCTGGAGAGGGTGGCCTGTGCGGATTGAACACAGGCTCCTTTTTTTGTGGTGTTCTTGCTCTGGTGTCAGAAGAGGGTTAAAGACATGCTAGCCCCACGGAGATTTTTTCCTGAAGGGGAGCGGCCTGCGGGGATGAGCTTTCTGTCTCTGCCAGAGGGCGTGCCCTGCCACTGAAACCTTCCCAGAGCCCGAGGGTGGTGCTCACCTCCCCTGGGGAGACCACAGCTGCCCCCCTCAGGTCGATAAAGAAGCTGGACACCGAACATGGAGAATTGCCCAGGGAACACCAGCACAGCTCCCAGGTCTACAGTCTTGAAACCGGACAACAAATGGGTCCGGGCTGCCTGTCACTACGTGAGCCAATTAAGCAGAGACAGGGTTGAATCATGTATGAGCATTTATTCCGATAATGTGCAGTATGGGAGAGCAGCAGGCCACCCATGCAAATCTGCTCTGATTCCTCCTCCTAGCTGGCTGATTACAGAGCGATAAGGAAGAAAGGCTGCATGCAAAGGGGAAGGGGAGAGAGGGGCTGCAGGGTCCTGGTCCCTGTGTCTCCTTCCAGGATCTTGAAGTCAGAGAACAAGGTAGTTAATTTTCAATGGCGTTAACAACAGCCCTGCCCATTCCTGGGACTGGAGCATGGTCAGCATTCCTGAGGCAAACTCCCCCGAGCGGCTCAGGGTCCAGCACAGCAACCAAATCAAAGTGTCTCTTGTCCTTTGTCTGTTCTCAAAATGTATTTTCTTCTTTTTTTTTTTAAAAAAATGTATTTTTATTGATTTCAGAGAAGAAGGGAGAGGGGGAGAGAGAAATATCAATGATGAGAGAGAATCTTTGATCGGCTGCCTCCCGCATGCCCTACACTGGGGATCAAGCCCACAACGAGCCTGCAACCTGGACATATGCCCTGACTGGGAATCGAACCGTGATCTCCTGGTTCATAGGTTGAAACTTAGGCTGTATTTTCTTTTCTGAGCAATGGACCTATCTGGGCCCCAAGGTGTCTCTTACCTTTTTACAGCTGTCTTTCTCCTTATAGCACATCCTCCAGTTTCCCAGGGTCTGTAGGGAAACCTCCTCTCCATAGTTAGGAAGGTGAACAATCATCCAACAACTGTGGTCCTGTTCTTATTGTGTGCCCTTCCCCCTATCACTTCCCCTCCTGTCAATATCATCACCTTATATCTATGAGATTAGTTTTATATGGAAAGTGTCTTGCTACTGATTTGTATTATTTCTGGACTATTTTAATTCCCCCATTTGGATGTTTGGCTCTGAATCCTTTCAGGGAAAAGGGGCGTCGGGTCTCTTCTGTAACTGCTTCTTGCTGATGAGAGTCCGGAAGTCCTCCCAGTCTGACAAAAGAAGGAGGGAACCAAAAAGGGGAAAGCAGTTTTAAGTGGAGCCAATAGACCATTCATGTTTCATTGACTCAATCATAAGTCTAAGCTGTTGAGTCTTACTTTCAGGACCCAGTGATGTGGATGGCTTCTACGGTGAAGCCTGTACTGTTTGAGCAAGCGATCAGGTAAATATAGGCATACATTCTGTGAAAACAGAAGCAAACAAAACACAAAGGCTAGTGCATACAGTACATCTTAAACCCGTGGAGAAGATTTTCAGATACAGGGCTTCCACTGGAATGAAATACACAGTGACAATTTGATGGATTGTCAATAGAGAACATTTCTGGTGATGTCACCAGGGCTGAGGCCTGTAAGGCATACACAGACACAGCCTTAAAAACAAAACTTTGAAGACAGTTAATTGTACTGGAGTCCAATACCCACAATTGGACATTGTGGTTTCAATTGAAGCACCATTTTTCTCCCTAAGATTACCCTTATTTTCAAAGAGATTGCATCAAGTTTGGTTTTTGTTTAGCAGGAACCCAAGAGTAGCAATTGATCAAATTGATTGCACAGGCTTTCTCAAATGTGCTTTGCTGGAATTTATTCATTTATAAGTAATCTTTAGATTGAGCTCTAGTGAGCAGTTGGCCCCTCAGGGCAGAGAAGCCAAAGCCATGGTTACCTGGAATACCTGTATGTTTTGGGCCATGTCCTCAAGTCCTTGAGGTCCCCACAGGTGTCTTGACGTTTCTCTTTGCCATCTTTCAGGAAAACAACCTTCATTCCTTACCTGGAAAGACTGGCATGAACCACGTGACCAAGCAAGGTACCAGGCTATTTCCCAAGGGCTTATCCCTTCAAAGTCCACCTTTTCCTCAGAGCTTTCTGGACACATCCAGAGTCCTAGCAAGCTTCTCTCAGACAAGACATTCCAGTCCAAGTCTTGGTTAATAAAACCACATTTGGAAACTGGCTTTATGAAGAAATTAGATTCCTGTTAGGAAGAAATTAGATTTCTATTTGATTTATGCAAATAACTATATTGCCATGAGAACAATAATACTCACTCATTCAGAGTGTCCAAATTCCAGAGGGATCAGGTAGGGAGAAAAATCTAAATGCCTCAACATTGCTTATGAAAGCATAATTTACCAATTTGCTTTAAGAAAAGAAACAGGTTTCCTTATGTCTGAAAAACAATAAGATTAAAAGTCAGAAATACTTTTAACAACAACAACTTACAAAAACTATAATTATTTTCAGTTCATTAAGTCCCATAATCAATTTTTGTTTCTCCTGATTTTTCTTACCAATACTTCTATAAATCCAGATACTCTATAGAGTTCTAATAATTTCCATCCAGTTCAAAGGGGTTGACTTGAAAAATCTACGCTCAGAGACATGTAATTTAAAATGTCAGAGTCCTTCCCATGGATCTCTCAGAAGATATAACATTTTTGCCAATGCATTATAATGAAACAGTGACTGTTTCTAAATGAAAAGAAGAAATTTAAAATGACATGGTTATGGATTTGATTATAATGCAATTGACATAAAATCCTGTCCTTTCTGCAAAATACAGTATTCCATAATAACAGAGTTTTAAATGACAGTATATCCTAATTTATAGACTCCTGGAGATTTTTATATAATCTCCAGAACATCCATTTTGATAATATGCATATACAAAAAGAATATAGTTATTATTTTTTTATTTGACAGAGCTTCCCATATACCTAAACATAAAATTTTTGCCCTAACCAGTTTGGCTCAGTGGATAGAACATCAGCCCGTAGACTGAAAAAGTGTTCCAGGTTCGATTCTGGTGAAGAGCATGTACCTTGGTTGTGGGTTCAGGAGGCAGCTGATCAATGTTTCTCTATCATTGATTTTATAACTGTCTATCCCTCTCCCTTCCTCTCTGTAAAAATCAATAAAATATATTAAAAATATCTATATATAATTTACCTTCAGAAGGAGAGAAAGCAAATCCTCAAGGCATTCCAGGACCTATTGGCATGACCTAAAGCCAATTCTAGGTCAAAAAACAGTTTCTTAAAATACAAACCCTGGGAAGGTTATCAAGCATATTTGACCAAAAGATTATATATTACTAGAGGCCCAGTGCACGAAATACGAGCACAGGTGTGGTCCCTAGGCCTGGCCAGCAATCAAAGCACAAGCGTCTGGCATGGAAGGGCAGGTCCAGCTGACCTCTGAGCCCTGAGCAGCACCTGGGCCCCCGGGGCCCCCACGTTCCCCCCCTCTGCCTGAGTCATGGCGCCCGAGTCCCCATGCAGAGATGTGGTGAGCATGGCTGGACGCCATGGGCTGGGGTACAGCATGGGCCTCTGGGCTGCCCAGCGGTGCCACATAGAAACGAGGCGGGCAGCACACTCTCTCCCAGCCGGCCTCGCAGACCAGCTCCTGTGTGAACCCACAGAGAGCCCGACCAGCCCCTGTGGTCCTGGCGGCTGTGGCCCAGCTCACCGGGAAGAGGCCACGTGGGTGTGGGGCAGGCTCCTCACAGGCTCCTGGAACCTGAGTGTGGGGGCTTCCCTGGCACACAGCCCTGGCATCCCGGGGGAGAGTAGCAGGGGGAGTGAGAGTGAGCTCGGTGGACACCTCGCATTCTCACTGCACCTCCGTCCCTGTCCCCCGCCCCCAGGTAGCCAGCGAGAGGTCGCAGTCCCCCACCCACGTGCTGTAGAAGGTTGGTTGCCACCACCCACCCCCCGTTCCCTGTCCCAGCCCGGGGCCCAGCCCCGATTGGGTGATCAGGGACTGCCGGCTGCTGTCGCCGTCTGTGGGGTGATCGGTGGGGCAGTTGGGCCCCTGCTTGCACCTGCCTTGGCCTGGCACTGCCTGCTCACCTGCTCCACCATCCCGCTGTGGTCCTGCTTTCATTGGGGCCCATTGGGGCCAGCAGCACCTCCACTGCCACCTGCTGCCAGTGCTGCGCCACCCCCTGGTGGTCAGTGCATGTCATAGTGAGCGGCCGAACTTCCCATCAAACTCCCGGTCGAACGATTTGCATATTAGGCTTTTATTATATAGGATTCTAAAGGAGAAACAGTATTAAATTATTTTTTCATTCAAAGTGACAACAAAAGGGAATTAAACACAAACATAAACTAGCAAAACTTCAGTTCCCACAATTAAGGAGATGGCTTTTTAAAAAAAGTCATCAAGTATCTGATTAAATAACATAAAATATTAGAGGCCCGGTGCACGAAATTCATGCACGGTGGGGGGGGGGCGGTTCCCTCAGCCCAGCCTGCACTGTCTCCAATCCGGGGCCCCCCGGGGGATGTCAGACATCCCTCTTACAATCCAGGACCACTGGCTCCAAACTACTCACCTGCCTGCCTGCCTGATTGTCCCTAACTGACCCTCCTGCTGGCCTGGTCACCCCCAACTGCCCTCTACCCCCCAGCCGGCCTGGTCACGCCTAACTGCCACCCTTGCCAGCCTGGTCGCCCCACACAGCCGGCTGCTCGGTTGTTTGGTTGCCTCTCACTAACCCTCCTTGCCAGCCTGGTTGCCCCACGCAGCCTGTTCAGTTGTCCGTTCGGTTGCCATGGTCGCTTAGGCTTTTATATATATAGATAACCATTTTAATAATTTATAGAACTTTTGTTTCCAAGGAAAATGCAAGAAAAACTTTTTCCCTTTTAACAGACTGGAAAAGGACCAAACAAATTCTGTATTAGTTTACTTTAGCTTCATTTATTTTATTAAATGCACGAAATTCATGCATGAGGGGGGCCCTCCACCCAGCCTGTGCCATCTCGCAATCGGGGACCCTCAGGGATTGTTGGGCCTAAACCGGCAGTCGGACATCCCTCTCGCATGCACCAGTGACCATACTTTTCATACAGGTGAAAGGCATCTTGCTGTTGTATGGACAGCTACATTTTTTTGCCCTGATTATAAAAAGTAGTATATAATAAGATCCTTCTGAGGCACTAGTACCATTTTCCCCATCTTATGGGTGGAAAAACTGAAGCAGAGAGAAGTTAAGTAATTGGCTTTGTCACACAGTTATAAGTTCAGAATCAGGGCTGACCACAAAATGTGCAAGCCAGAGTCCATGCATGTCATCACTGCATCATCCTGTTTTTTCAGTTTTAGAGTAGCCTTGCCAGGTTTTATTTTTAAATATAAGAGACTGTTCCCAATTTATAGGGTAGGGTCCCTAGGCCTAGTTGGTGATCAGGGCCATCTGTGGGGTGACCAGATTTTATTTTTAAATATAAGAGACTGTTCCCAATATATAGGGTAGGGTCCCTAGGCCTAGTCGGTGATCAGGGCCATCTGTGGGGTGACCAGCAGGTGGGGTGATCGGGGGGCCCCCGCTGGCACCCGTCTTGGCTGGCGGCCTGGCACTGCCTGCTGGCTGGCCCCGCCCCCTGATCACCCCTACCAGTTGCCTCCCTCTCAGGGGGCAGACGCTCAACACATGAGCTGCCCCCCACCTCCGACCCCTGTGGTCAGTGCGCATCATAGCGATCGGTAGTTCCGCCAGTCATTCCACCATTCAGTCAATTTGCATATTAGGGTTTTATTATATAGGATTATTCAGTTTACCTATATGTTTCTTTTTGCTTCTTTCCTCCATATAATTTTTTTCAACTTCTGCAATTTTCCGAATCTCCTTCAGATTATTTTTCTTCTTAACTCATTCAGAAATAACCAACTTTACTTTTTTACATGATTCTACCATGTTAAGTCTTTAATAAAATTCCAGCAAAGATTATGTCATATTACATGCCATGATTAGCTTTCTACAAGCAACTGCTTTCTGTGTACAAATCAGTGTCAATGACATAAAAGATAAAACTATACTAGGCAAAGAACTTTATTAACCTGTTTCAAACTTTATTCCCAAGCTTCTTCCGTTTAACTAGCTGCAAAGAATGACTTATGTATAAGCAAAAACTGAAAAGAGTGGTGTTGGGCTAAAAAATATTATCAGGTCCATAAATAACATTTGAAAAAGCAGTCACAATATAAAATAGCAGCTCCCAGAAACTTCTTCAAGTTTACCTTCTTCAAAAGTTGACTCAGTTCAGTTTGCTTCATTCTTGGAAGCCTCATCAAATCCTCAGCGAGATCTGGAACTTCGTCATCATCATCCTCCCCAGTAGCAAGCGGTGCTTTTCCACCCACAGATGGTGTGGGCAGAGCTTCAGCCCGTCTCCTTAAAGTGTCAGCATAAACCATCAGACTGTCTGCCCGGCTGGTTTGAGATGCGGGGTAGCACTTCTGTCGGCTGCCCGGTCTCAGCATGGCCTGTCATGGGGGACGTGTTCGCTGCCAGCGATGCCTGAGCTTTAGGGTTGTTAAAGCGGATCACTGTTCCTCGGTTTGTGAACGTATTTGCCTCTTTCATACCAGAGATACTGTTTACCCCCGACTTCTTTAAGGGGAACTGAGGTTGTTTGCCATCTGCTGTAGCTGTTCTGCGAACCCCCTTCTTTCTAGGAGCAGTTCCTGTCCCACCATGCGCACTGGTGCCCGCAGTTTGGCAAGTTTCTCTTGGTTCATGGTAGTTTCTTTCATCTTGTTGGAGAGGAAATGGGACCGCATGGAAGACTAGAACTGACACTTAGGGGGTCTAAGGCAGACCAGCTGAGAATCAGAAGTAACCAACTTTAGAACCACCTATTTTCAATTCTAGATTACCAAAACCATATAATTTCTTTCCAATTTAATTAGAATTCTTAATTCTTAGAAACCTTGACCTTTTTGGTGACAAGTAAGTAATTAACATTCCTCAGGTTAGCAATACATTCACGATTTTAAGAGCTATATTTCAAATAAAATCCAAGCATATTCATTAATAGTTTCAAATCCGTCCTCTAGATTCTCTGTAATAAGAAACCAAACGTAGGCAAACTCAGGTTAATTACTAGTATATCAGTGTCCTGGTATTTCACAATACCTAGATATTGAATCATTTTTACTATTTAACCCAGCAGACTCCCCAGTTTTAAGTTACCAAAAACTTTGGAAAAACTATGTTTAGGTATATAATTATTACTGAAAAGCTTTATCAAAAGCGCTTCATTTTAGTTACATCTATTTATCATGTCACTAGAGGCCTGGTGCATGAATTTGTGCATTGGTGGGGTCCAGCTGGCCCTGCCCCTGATCGGGATGGGGGGGTGGGGGCGATCGGGGGCAGGGCCAGCCTGGGGGGAGGGGCCCCAGGCAGTTGGCAGGCTGGCCCTGCCCCCAGGTCGAACTCTGGTCAAACTTCCATGGAGGGGACAATTTGCATATCACCCTTTCATTATATAGGGTAACAACTTTAGGAGATTTCAAAGCCAATTATTATTACCCAAGGCATTTTCTTGACAAATTTCATAACAGGGATGACAGGACCTTGAGAACTTTTGGGGGGCTGGAGAAAGGAAGGGAGAGAAGGGAGATATCAGGCCCCCACAGTGTGTTCCCAGGACCACAGCAACTCCCTGGGCTCCAGTGGCTTTAACGTGAAAGTACTTTTTTTTTCTCTACAAAGTGGGAGTGGCCCCTGCTGGCTCCTGCCGCTGCTGGAGGGCACTTCTGCAGCTCTGCTTTGCAGGAGAAAGACTTGGGGTTTAGATGGTTTGTTTCCCATATTTTTCTTTCTGAGTAGAATCCTTATGATATAGCAACGTGAAATCTTGCATATAAAAAGGGATCTTATCCTATTTCCAAACAGAAACAAAAGCAACCCTAATGTAAACAAATGAGTGCTCTCAAAAGGAGGGACTGGGACGTCAGCCTTAGAATCTTATCTCCCTCGCACCCAGCCCAGCCGAGGACCTTCCGTCCGAGTGGCCCAGGCCCACACAGCAGAGACAGAGGATTCATAAAATGGCAAAGAGCAAACTAAGTCCCCAAATGATAAGGAAGCAAGCAAAGAACATCTGCAACCAAAGTGACATTACAGACAGACAAGAACTCTCTCTAGCTAAGCGTTTCAGGCAGCTGATGCCTTGAGAGGGAGAGCAGGAGGGTCCCCGAGATAAAGAACTCTCGGCAGCTGCTGGGAAGTTCCTGCAACCCCTGCCACGGGTCCCGCCTGCCACACGCAGCTGGGGCCCCAGCCAAGTGGGATACGCCCCATCTTTAAACAAATTAAACCAGCAACAAAGAGACACAAAACAACCATCAACAGACTCTTATATACCGCATTTACAGGCGAGCACAGCCCACAGACAAGAGCTTACACCAATGCTCCTTGTCTGTCCAGTCACAGAGACCTCAGCGTGCCCTGTTTTAAAAAACAATGCAAAATAAAAACAACAACCAAAACCCCCCACTGAAGCAGAGCAATGTCTCTTGTGCCAGAGCAGACCAGGCTAAGGGCTTGGAGCCTAGGCAAGGACTGCTGGAGGTCTGTCACCCAGAGCTGATCAGGCTCGCCCAGAGGAGAAGCAGTAAATGCTTCTGGTGTCACACAAAATTCTCGACTCAGCTTAAGTGAAAGTGTTGTGCAGAATGCATGGGAGAGCGAGCAGCCAGCACTCTGAGGGAGGAAAGTTCAACCTTTATTTCGCAGATCTGCTAGTCCAGGGGAATTCCGGATCCAACGCCTGAACTGAACTCGTGGGGAGGCTCTGACCCATATATCTCCTCCGGTGGCAGCCCCTGAGGGTCCCCGCAGCTCCGCCCAAGTCAGTCCTGGCGGGGCCTTGGGGGTAGGCTCCCCAGCTCCGCCCAAGTCAGCTGTGACTGGGCCCTGGGGGTAGGCTCCGCAGCTCCGCCCAAGTCAATCAGAGTGGGGAAGTAAGGCTACAGTTTTAACCAGATACTGAACTAGGTTGCAAGCCTCCCCACCCCCCCCCCCCCCCCCCCCCCGTTTTCCTTTTCAGAAGGACAGGAATTGGAGTGCTGAGTGGGACTACACAAGAAAATTCCTGGCAGAACTGCACTTTTTTTTAAAACTTCTGATTTCAGCCCCAAGTACCCCAGTCCAGGCAGCAAGTGGGATCCTTGGTACTCACCCCAGAGGTGTCCCCCACTTGTGGTCTCACCAGAGTCACCAGAAAATGAAACTGGACAACAAATGGGACCGGGTTGCCTGTTAAGCAAAAACAGGATTGAATCATGTATGAGCATTTATCCAATAATGCCCGGGGTGGCGGCGGGGGGGGGGGGGGGGGGGGGAGAGGGGAGATATCTGTAATACCATCAACAATAAAAAATATTTTAAAAAATAATACTGCCGGCTATATGGGAGAGCAGCAGGCCATTCATGCAGATCTGCTCTGATACCTCCTCCTAGCTGGCTGATTACAGAGCGATAAGGAAGAAAGGCTGCATGCAAAGGGGAAGGGGAGAGAGGGGTTGCAGGGTCCTGGTCCGTGTCTCCTTCCAGGATCTTGAAGTCAGAGAACAAGGTAGTTAATTTTCAATGTCATTAAAAACAGCCCCGCCCATTCCTGGGACTGGAGACTGGTCAGCAATCCTGAGGCAAACTCCCCTGAGGGGCTCAGGGTCCAGGCACAGCAACCAAATCAAAGTGTCTCCTGTCCTTTGTCTGTTCTCAAAATGTGTTTTCTTTTCTGAGCAATGGACCCATCTGGGCCCCGAGGTGTCTCTTACCTTTCTACAGCTGTCTTTCTTTTTGCAGCACACCCTCCAGTTTCCCAGGGTCTGTAGGGAAACCTCCTATCCATAGTTAGGAAGGTGAACAATCATCCAACAACTGTGGTCCTGTTCTTATTGTGTGCCCTTCCCCCTACAGTCTGAAGCAAGTTACTCCCCTTCCTGAGCCTCAGTTTCCTCACAGGTGAAATGAGGGCGTTGTCATGCCCACTCCTAGCGACGTTGTGAGTCTTCGATGAATGAACTACAGACTCCAAGCTCGGCTCAGCGTTGGTTGTGCATGATTGCTGCTTAATAGTGTCACACTCTTACCGGTGATGCATCATCAGAAAAAGTCAAGACAGTCCCCACTACAATTTTAAGTAATAAATGCCTGCACATCTTTAATGGCATGTACATGTTACATGAGTACACACATGTGTACATACGCACGGACAGGCTGCAAATGCTCACAAAGCCAAGTCACCCAGCCTCGTCTTCAGATTCCCTGAGGACTATCAATAAAGCTTTATTTCCCAGTGGGCTTCCTCCTTTCACACGCGGCCCTCTAAAGTCCCTGGAGACCAGCTCCCTTGCTGCTCTGACGGCCCAGCTCTCTTCTCAGCCCTGAAGAAATTCCCCGGAGGTGTGCACAGTCTTGGAGTCCATGAGCCTGGAAAGGTGTTGGCTAAAGCCACTGGGGATCAAGACCCAGGCGGCTGTAGAGTCACATCTACGCTCCCCTGTCCCTTGTCCCAAACAAGGCCTCCATCTGTTTCCCAGGCCCCAACATCCCCACCAACCGTCCTGTCCGAGGAGAGCCCGGCGCGAGCCTTGCTGTGCTGGGGGCCGGGGCTGGCCTAGCAGGGGGACATTTCCTGTGATCAGAGCCACCCCCGCTCTCAGGTGGACGGACGGCCTTTGGACTTGCGGTGCAGAGAGCCATTCTGACTCCAGGGCTTGGAGCCCCTGTGAGTTACAGGCTTTTGAGAGAAGACATCCTTATCCACGAAATGAGGGTGACACTCTCCCATCTCCAAGGGCTGTCTTGAGGATTTAGTGGGACAGCGTTTTCAGACCCTGTGTGGAGGTTGGCACACTGTTGCCCTGAAATAAATGGCAGTGACGGGGACTAGTTTTAGGTCACATGGAGCTTCACATGAAAGGAGGTTCTTCCCTCTCCCCCTTCCCCTCTCCCCCTCTCCCCCCGGCTCCGAGCTGGGCGAGGCCAGGGTAACTCTGAGCAGGAATTGTTTCCAAGGGGAAGCTTCACTGGGGCCACTGGACCCTCTGGGCTGCCAGGCGGTGATAATGTTAAGGAGAAAAATAAAGGAATGGGGCAGATGGCATGGTGGTGGTGGGGTACGTGCAATTTAAATGTGGTTAGATAAAGTCTCAAAGAGAAGGCCATAGCTGTGTGAAGATATAAAGAAAACAAAAGAGTAACCCATTGGAGTAGCACGGAGTCTATTTCAAGCAGAGGAAACAGCCTGTGCAAAGGTCCTGAGGTAGGAATAGAGGCGGCATCTGAGGACTGGCCAGGAGGCAGGGGGCTGGAGCTGGGGCAGCGTGTGCGAGGAGAGGCAGGTGGCGTGGGCCCTAGGCCATGGCCAAGACTTCATGAGATGTGGATTCCTGGGAGGATCATGAGTAGAGGAGACAGGACTCCCCTTGCATCTTAACAGGATCCCTCTGGCTACTGAGATGACAGACTAGAGGGCAGGCAGGTCCAGAGAGCCTAGGAGGAGACAATTTAATAACCAGGATGAGAAATGGTGCATGTTGGACCAGGGTGGGATCTTCTGAAAGAAGTGCTCACATTCAGAATCTATTTGTTAACAAAGTCGGAGCCAAGTGAATGTGGGGAGCAGGGCAAGGGGGACGCCCGCTTTCCATCCCTGAGCCGCATGAGTCAGGGCCACTGTGTGTTTGGCCCCTGTGAGCATGTTCCCTTCTGCCATCACGGTGGGGGCCCCAGGGGGCGGGTGGGGGAAGGACAGGGCTGGGCAGATGCTCCCAGGATTGGCTACAAAGGGTGTTAAAGCTGGCAGAGGGCAGGCCCTTGGACTTGGGGGGACAAGCCGTTGGTTGGCAAGGTCCTTAGCCCGAGCAGGAGCCAGCACCCCTGGCTGACGCTGGCTGGTGAGCAGGGTAAACAGAGATTCAAAGGCTTCCCGGCGGAGCAGGGCAGGGCAGGGCCAGGGAGGCCTGCAGCTGCCTGACGTCATCACCTCTCCCGCAGAGGTTGGGATTCAGGGGGTCGGGAAAGGCATGCCGCGGGCAGGTGCTCAGTGTTGTTTCAGCTGATGGTGAGAGGGACCTGGCACAGAACAGCACAGGGAGAGGCTGGGGAACTTTCCCCTGCTGGGTGGGGGCGAGGGTGAGGGGTACACATGTCAAGGGGACTGGGCTTCGGTTCTGGGGGAGAGGGGACAGGAAAGGGCATCCGGCTGCCCGAGGGGCCAGTGTGGCATGTGTGCAAAAACTCCCTGGACTGAGGTGGCCTTTCCGAGTGTCCAGGTCCCTGGGAAACAAGTGTTTGGGGAGGCGCCAATAAGTGACTATTCATAAATGACCTGGAAGGGCAGAGAACGAGAGGAAGGAGGAAAGGGAGTTAAAAACCAGAAAGTGGGAGGAAGGGCCAGACAGAGGCAGAGACCAGTACCCATCACTGTGCCCCGCCCACTAACAGGGACCGAGCATCTACTTGGAGGCAGGCACTGGTCCAGCCGCATGGGGCCCTCCTGCTTGGCCCCCAGCCTGGAATGTTCTCTCCTGTCCTCATCTCAGGGATCCTACCAGACCTGAGGACAAGCTGAGCGCCTCCTCTCCCTGCCCTGGGGACATGCATCTCCATCAGGGACAGTCCCACCCCCAGGGGGCATTTGCCAGCGTCTGGAGACATTTTGGATCAAGACTCTGGCATTGAGAGGGTAGAAATCAAGGATACTGATGAGCATCCTGCAAAGCCCAGATGTCCCCCTTCACAGATGTTGGTGTGGAGGTTCAGAGGCCCTGGTGCTGAGGGTGGTGATTGGTGGGCATCTCGGGTGGCAGCTTATGGACATCACCCCTGCCTACTTACTGGGCGCTCTTTAAAAGGCAGGTGCTGTCCTCACCTTCTCACATACCATGTCCCCTTTCCCTCTCTCTGCCGCCTGGAAATAGCCCATTTGACAGGTGAGCACACTGAGGGGATGGCCCTGGCCTTGTGGGATGGGAGGCCTAGGAGGAGGCAGAGGGGAGGTCTCCCTGCAGTGAGTCAGGGCTGTGGCCGCTGTTTGTTTCCTTCACAGACTGATGACAACTGGGATTGTTGCCTGTCTGTTCGGGGCTGTCCCACTGAACAGTGACAGAGACCTGACGGCAGAGACCAGTCTGGTTTACCCATCATGGTCGGATCCCCATTACCTGGAGCAGCCAGGCACCTGTTGGGCCCTGAGGAACCGACTGCAGGATAAATGAATTGAGGCAAAAACACCCCCAGGGGATCCCCAGAGTCATATCCATGTATAAACCTCTCCTCTTGAGTTTGGGCAGAACCTGTGACTTGTTTTTGCCAACAGAATCTGACCAAAGATGAGGGGGTGCCACTCCCTGGGCTAGGTTATCTTATATAGGCCTCCACCTGAGCAATTAGAGACTCCTGCTGGCCTTGAGGAAGCAGCCACCTTGTGAATGGTCTATAGCGTCGGTCGGTGGCAAGAAACTGTGGGTACTGACAACCAGTAGGCAGCGGAGCGCATTCCTCCAACAGCAAGGAGAGGAACGCTGCTGCCACCATGACAATGAGCTTGGAAGCAGACAGGAGCTCGGTCAAGCTTCCGCATGAGAAGGCAGCCCAGCTGGCCCGTGACTGCAGGTTTTTGAGACTCTGTGTAAAGACCCAGCTTAGCCATGCCCACACTCCTGATCCATGGAAACTGTGGGGTAGTCCATGTGCGTTGTTTTAAGCCACTAAGTTTGTGATAATATGTCATACAGCAATAGAAAATGAATACAATTATAATGAGAAATAATGGATATAAATGTTACATGTACACACCAGCAGACCTTCATTGGATGGTATCATTGCTATTATATTAGTTTACTCATCCATCCATCCACCCACCCATCCATCCACCCACCCATCCATCCATTCACCCATCTACCCGTCTACCTACCCATCTATCTATCCATCCATCCACCAATCCACCACCTATCCATCTATTCACCCACCCACCCATCCATTCACCGATCCATAAACCCATCTATTCATCCACCAATCCATCCATGCATACACCCATACATCCATCTATCCATACACCCATCCACTCCTCCCTCCCTCCTGCAGAGTGAGGGTTCCCAAGGGGGAAGGTCTGTATCCCGCAGAAGTGCTGATACTTTGAGCAGCTTCACCTGGAATCCCAGGGGTGCATGGGACCCATCTGGGGATGTCCTTTGTCTGCACACTATTAGGAGACTGTAAACTTTGGCCAGCTTTGAGAAGGCATGAAGGGTCTTACCATCTAAATCTGATCTCAGGAAAACTAAACATGTGTGTGTTTATCTATGAAGTTAATCAAGAACCGGGTGGGCAAGACCCCCAGTATTGCTCTCCTTCCCACCCACTTGGACGCAAGCCCTGAGTGGCTGTAGGGTGTGAGTGAGGGAACAGGGAGCTTCTGCCTGGGTCCAGATCTCTGAATGGCCATCAGTGGGGCGACCAGACACAGATGTCAAATATCTACAGCAAATGCAAGACTATTTAGGTACAATTTAGCAGAAGTGAGCCATCCTACAGACATAAACATTTTAATCAGAGTGACAATTTATTCAAACAATTTGACAATACTCACACATGCTGAACAGATGGGCTGGGGCAGGAGCCCAGCAAGAGAGCTGGTGGGGGGGGGGGGTGTTGGGGGTACCCTGGCTGAGACTGGTTGGCCTGCTGAGGGGCAGAGGGGAAGGTAAGGGGCTTCCTGCCAGCAGATAGGCTCCTGGAATGACCCTAGGTTCCCACTCCCAGGGCAACCTACCTATACTTTGATGTCCCAAACTGTGCAGATGTGAGGGAAATTCTGAATGGGGAAGGCCATTCATTTATTAATTCATTCATTTCTTTGGAGAACTTTCTGAGTGCCTGTTATGGGCCAGGCACTGTGCCATGCTGTGCTGTGTGCATACATGTATATGTGTGTGTACATGTATATGTGTGTGTACATACGTGTGCACATGTATGTGTGCGCATGTGAATGTGTGTGGAGCCAAAGCATTACTAATACCTTCTGGTTTCTGCATTTGGAGCCCATGGTGGTCTGAGCCTGGACCCAGAACCAGGATTTTGGTCAAGTGGTTTGGGAGGTGCCCCCAGGAAGCTCCTGTGGGGGTGGGGGCAGACACAGCATGTTAATAATTGAGGAGCTGGGCTTTGTCCTTCACTTCCATCTGCCTGCCTTTGGCCGAGGGCTGCTCCAGGGGTTCACTCCGGCCCTTCCTAACTGCCCCCCGCCCCCCCTCTCCGGACTGAGACTGAAGGTCCAACAATGGCTCGTGGTAGACACACTGGGCAGGGGGTGTCCAGGGCTCTAGCAGGACACCGACAGGGCTGGCTGCAACTGTGGAGCTCATAGGTGATGCTTTCTTAGCTACGTCACTCGGCGGAATACATTGATTTTAGTCCGGCTGAGAGGAACGGAGGCCTGCAGAGGTAAAATGGCTTACCCACGGTTGCAAATTGGTTACCGGCGAGGCCGAGAGTGGCCCTTCTGTTTTCTGAGCTCCCACCGCTGCCCCCTCCACTCCCATCCTACTGTGGTCAGCCTGTCCTGGGACATTTAAAGAGAAATTAGTTCCCAATAAAAACTTGTCATGGGTAATTCCTGATATTCAGGTTGCCAGCTGCCCCGCTGGTGGACTTCACCAGAATGTCTGCTTCCATGAGACTTCTGATGCCAATTTGGGGGTCACCATGTCAGGCCCCGAGCCAACATGCAATCCCTTGGCCTTTTGAAGCAACTGCTTCTTTCCCCACAGCTCCCAGCAGAGACAGAGCCTTGGCCCTCATCTTTTCACACCCCAGACCCTCTCCTCGCCGCAGCCCACCGGCCAGGACAGAGTCTTCCCAACCAATCTGGGGCTGTTTCCTCTTTTCCAAAAAACCCATGGAGGGCATTTGGACTTGGTGACAAAGCCTGAGTCCCAACTGTGAGCTCCTCTTACAGGTGACAAGGGCCAGTGTGCAAATGGCGCTCTGCATTTGCCCCCAACCTCCTTGCCCACCAGGCATCGCTGTAGTCCCAGAGTGGCCTGAGTGTGACCTGGGGATCTTCTCAGCTTCCCAGGTCTCTCCCAACCCCCTCATCTCACCTGCAGGAGGTGACGTCAGAGGACAGCTTGTCTCTGGTTCATAAGTCTTTAGATCTTAAGGAACAGGGCTACTCAAGGAGCACAAGCCTCGTCTGACAAGATCCTAGACTCTGAGCTGATGCTGTCCTGGGGTGAGACCCCGTGGTCTGGGGAGGGTTTATTCTGAGTGTGGGAGGGATATGGTTGCTATGGCCAGAAGGTAGTCTATGACCAGCTGCCAGTTCCCAAGACGACCACCTTGCTATATCCCACCCCTTACATCCTTCTTACCATTGGATGGGACACTCCTACCATTGGGTGGTGGAGTCTTGCCTTGCCCTTGAACCTGGGCAGAAGTGTACCTCTCCCTGCATGAGTAGAGCACCACAGAAGTGATGCCACATGGCTTCCAAGGAGAAGTCATTAAAGTGCCATGCACTTTTAATAGTGACTTTGGACCGCTCACTCACTCTTCAAGACCTGCTGCATACCGTGAGGAAGTGGAGTCATTCCTAGCCCGAAAGCCTGGGTGGGGAGAGAGAGTCGGGGGTCAATGGTGTAGCCCTACGTTGCTTCAAGCACAAATGGGGCCACAAGTTAAGAACTGTCCATACTTCTCCAACATCCTCACCTCTCCCCTTCCTCCTTCCAGCAGCGTGGGAGGCCCTAGGACTGGAATGATGGTGCTAGATTACCCAACATGCCCTTTAATTAGTAGCTTCTCCCTTATTCTTTGGGATTTCTACAGCCTTTTTCAAAAGAAAAACTGATGAATTTTGTATAGCTGATATAAATAATGCTGATTTCACAGGTTAGCAATTATAAATAGGTGTTTAAACATTTGGTACTAAATTTTGTTGTTTCAAGGTCATTAAAATTAAAATCTAAAAGTCAGTTTCTGGTAAATTATTCATTTATTTTATACTATTCTCTGTAACTGACATATGTAACTCCATAGTTGGGAATTTAACCAATAAATCAATTTGCTACTCATCAACCAAGAAACTATATCCTGAGAACCCCATCAGGAACTGGGGAATTAAAAATATGTGAAGTAACGACCTTTGTCCTCAGTAGACGTCATGCTTTCCCTTAATGATGCACTGGATCTGGCTTCATCCTCTAAAGAATCATAATTATTTTCAGGGATTCTAGGTGCATTTGACATTGCATGATGGATAAATGGCAAGTTATCTATAAAGGAAATTTTCTACCTTTTCACATTAAAAGAAACACATTTACATTTATAGTGATTCTCACAAGAAAACTGTATGTGTGTTTTTGTTGCAATCAGAGATTATCATTGTCATTTGTCAAATGTATAATGAGTCCATTTTAAAAAATTAAACAAAAATGTGTGAATACATCACTTTTCCTTGGGTCAAGATACTCAAGTGATTTAGAATGAAGGTTCCCTCCCCTGTGGCTCCTGGCCCCTTTTGGAGGCAGGCACTGTGAGCAGTTACCGGAAGCTACTGAACAAGGTTCTGTGCCTCACCACGTGTGCATGGCCCTCCTACACAAAAGAGAACAAACTATACAGAGACTTTGCTCTGGCCTTCCCCCCCACCCCCCAATTTCCTATCAGTATGTAAGGAACAAGGAATGTCTTTCCTTTTTTGACTGCATAAGGTTCTATTGAATGAACAGACCATAATTTATTTAATCTATCACTGAGGAATAGGTAGGTTGTTTCCTGTCTTTTGCTGTTACAGTGATAACCTTGAACCTAATCCTATCTAATAAAGAGGGAATATGCAAATTGACCATCACACCATCACAAAGACGGCGGCACCCATAGCCACACCATCACAAAGATGGCGGCGCCCATACCTTCTGGCCATAGCAACCATATCCCTCCCACACTCAGCCCCGCCAGGGTCCCCCAGTCATTTCAGCCCCGCCAGGGGGAGGGGGGGAGCAGGCACACGCCTTGCGCTTGCCGCTGGAGTCCCACAGTACTTCCAGCCCAGCTGGCGGGGCAGCAGGTGCACGGTGTGGCCGGACCCATCCTCAGCCCCGCAGCTGCCCAGGGCCACCCGAGGCTCAGGTAACCAGGACCAGCTGAGGCTTGCGCTGCCGGCAGTGGCAGCAGCAGAGGTGTGATGGGGGCATCGCCTTTCCCTGATCGCCGGATTGCCTCCCGCCCCTGAGGGCTCCCAGACTATGAGAGGGGGCAGGCCTGGCTGAGGGACCTCCCCCTCCAGTGCATGAATTTTCATGCACCAGGCCTCTAGTGTTATTATATGTACCTGTGTAGGGCATAGCCATAAGCTAACATCCTAAAACTGTAATTGGCACTAAATGCAGGTGAAGTCGCACTGGCTTGGATGTGGCATTGGGGCCGACTGTGCCCAGCCCACTGATGCCAATGCCCCCCTTCCAGAGATACCCTCACCCGCCCCCCCCCCCCCCTAGAAATAGGTATTGCCAGCTGCCTGGGCATGCCTTAGCCCAGTCAAGCTGACACAAAATTAACCACACACCCCATTTTCTTAACAGCTTGGCATATACCTTCTCCCCAGTCCATCCCAACACTGGTGCAGAGTGGATCAGAGAAATGTGACCGAGACTGGGATGAACGTCATCCAGCCTAGACTTTTCTTTCCGTCAATGATAAATTCAACGGGAATGGCCGGCCGTGAGTTACTGAGCGGCCCCATCGCGCGGGGCTGCCGCCCTGGGAGGAGCCAGCGCGTGACCAGCTGGCCTCTCCTCTGAGCAGGGCTGGGCTGCACCCTGCCTCTGCCTCCAGGTTTCTGAATGCAGACCTCCCCAGTTTATCTCCAAAGAGAATCACAGTTACCCACATCCCCCTCCCCAAGCTAGTGGAATGGTTTTGCAATTTAATTTAATCACCCACTGAGTTTCCAAAATTAATTTCCTGTTAGAAATAAATATTGTACTATGAATTATAAATCAAACCAGGCGGTAATTTACAGAGGAGCTGCAATGAACGTTTTGACTGCTGTCTCTCTGCCGCAAACAGAAGCGGGAGCCTCCACATCAGGGATGGACCGATGTTCCTGGGGGAGGCCAGGTCTCCACAGACAGAGGATGCTCAGGCCGCCTGGCGGGGAGGGGGGGCGGGAGTGGAGTGTCCCAGATTCAGCCACTTCCATTCCGTGTGATCGGGTTTGTCCAGCTTTGGGAGCTGTGCGGCCCGCTGGGTCGGCCACTGGGCGCAAATGATGATGCAAGGTCCCCGACACAAAGACACAGGGCCTCCCAGTTGTGCCCCCCATGGCAATGAAGACCTGGGAACGCCCACACTGCGCTCTCGTGCGCTGAGGACTGTTTCCGCAGTCGCACTTACGGACTTACCGGATCTTCCCTAACCCCGCAGGCTAGGTTCTAGTATTAGTGGTGTTTCCTATTTCAGGATGCAGAGGCACAGAGCAGAAGTCACATGTCACAGACGACAAGGCAGAGTGGCAGTGTCCAGGGTGCATGAGGCCCCCGGGTTCCAGAGCCAGGGTTCCAGTCTGCCACACCATCCTGACTGCTGCCCACTCTCCTGCCCAGCACCCCTCTGAGGCCAGGCCACTCCCACCCGCCTCCACTTTGACGGCCATCCCGCTCCGAACCGGTCTCCGGCTGCCACACGTCCCCAGCCTGTCTCCCGACTCCCAGCCCAGGTTCTCCCCGCTTCTCCACGCACTGACCGTATCCTCCCTTTCTTACCCTCGCAAACCAAGGAGCCATTGGGAGCATCTCCATCCCGGGGGCCCGCCTCCCACAAGGTGGATGGACCAGCACCGTCCGGGGCTGTGGCTGGCTGGGGCAGGGAACAGCTGGGCAGAACATCTGGCTTCCCTTCTTGGCCACGTTTTCCCAGTGCACACCTTCCCCTTTCCTTGCTTCTTTCATCTGGCTCCCTGGGGCACAGTGGAGCGGAGCAAATATTTACCTGGGCAACTGTTGGTTTCGGGTTGGGCTAAAAGCCTTTGTAAAGAGTAGAATGGAAACGGCAGATCATTCCCTCCCAGTGAGCAAAGCAGGACGGGGCCCTGTGGTGGCGTCTGAGGGCCTGCTCCAGGGACCACGGCTCAGCGTTCCGGGGGCTGTGGTCTCGCTTGGTGACGGGAGGGGCATGGGCGTGGTGAGGGTAGGGAGCTGTGATGGGGGGAGAAACTCAGGACCCCAGGTTTTATTAGTGACATGGAGCTGAAACTTCCCAGCTATTGATGGAAGCTTTGGGCAGATCCGTCTCCATTGTTAACCCCCAAGGGGTCAGGCTTGCAGATTTCAAAATGCCCTTTGGGGAAACTCTTTCCTTTCTGATTGTGGAAAAATATACGTAACATAAAGTTTATCTTTTTAAGTGTCGGGGTTCAGTGGCATTAGGCACATTCACACTGTTGTGCAGCCATCACCACCATCCAGCTCCAGAACTTTATCATTTTCCTAAAGGGAAATTCTGCCCCCCTAAATACTAACCCCCACCCCAGCCCCACCCCCACCATCCTCCTCTCTGGGTCCCTCCTATGAGGGCAGTCAGACAGCCCTGCACTCAGCACAGGGTCTTCGGGTCCATCCGTCTGTGGCAGGAAAGCTCCCTCCTCCCGCCTGAGATGCTAGGCGGCCTTTCCCTGGCCTCCCTGCCCCGGGCCTGGGCTGCGCCGACGCCATAGCGATGGTCCAACATGGCCCAGCTAAAAAGACACCCCCGAGGGCCGCTCATTTAGGGACAGAGCGTGCTCTCCAGGGCGTTTGCCACGTTCTCAAAGGATGAACACGCACCGAGCACCACGGATAGGTTCCCATTTATATGCCCACAAACCGGAAGTGAGCTTCTCACCAGAGATCCCTAATTCAGGTCACCCCGACGTTAACTGGCCAGTTTTAAGTGACAACAGCGAAGGTTATGGAAGCGTCCTGTGGCTTCCAGCTGCAGCCATCATGGTATTCAGTGCCTTGCCCCTGGGGCTCCTCAGCAGCTCTGGGCAGGGACGCGTGTTCAGTGAGTTCTGGCAGCCGGTTTCCTTTCCACGTGGCCCCGCTGCGCTTCACGTAGCGGCCCTGGCACAACAACCGCGAGTCCTGGGGGTGCCTTGCAGCGGCTTTGGCTCCACCCTGGGCCCCCACAGGCCTGGCCCTGCTGCAGGGGCTGCGCCACTCGCCAGAGCCTGTCTTTTCTTGGCAAAAGTTCTCTCCTCGCAAAGTCCCTCCGGTTGGGACGGAGGCTCACATGCTGACTTTGTCCAGCAGCACCCCCCGCAGACACCTGCCCCCCATTGCCCGGGACAGCGAGTCACCCGCAGAACCAGCGGCTTCGCTCTTCTCCCCGGGACATTCTTTGTTCACCAAAGGCTGAGGACCAACCGATTCTCTCACGTTTGAATCTTTTCATAGCAGACGTTAATACTTACATAATCACATCAAAATCCACTTGCACAGAGCTTTTCCTCTTTCTTTTTCTGCCTGTTTCCCTCCCTCCCTTCCTTTCTCCCTCCCTCTTTCCCTTCCTCCCTCCTTCCCTTCCTGCCTCCCTCCCTCCCTCCTTCCCTTCCTTCCTCCATCCATTCCTGTCTCCCTCCCTGCCTTCCTTCCTTCCTCCCTCCCTCCCTCCCTCCCACCCTCCCTCCCTTCCTGCCTCTCTCTCTGCCTTCCTCCCCCCTTCCTTCCTCTTTCCCCATCCCCTTCCTTGGAGAGAACCGAAGACCTTGCCCCGAGATTCCAAGATTCTGGACAATGTCAATGGCACAGGTGTGGTCATGAGCAAGAGGAGACTTTGCCCACCCACAGCTTTGTCCCTCTGCCTCTGCGTCCCCTACTCTTCTAAGCACCAGTCACTGGAGTGGGGCCCACCCTAACCCTGGATGGCCTCAACTGATCCCCTGTCCAACACCCTAGTTGCACATAAGGTCACACTCTGAGGTTCCGAGAAGACAGAATTTGGGGGACAGTACTCAGCCCAGAATAGCTTTTGTTATTTTTTGTGCTCAGTGCTTTGCAGACATTATCCCACTCCCTCGTCCAGTCGCCTTAGGAGGAGGAACAGTGGCTCCTGTCCTGTTGCAGGCGGGCAGGGGGAGCAGCCCCGGATGTGCGAGCATCTTTGCTTCCAGCTCATCTGAGTTCAAAGAGCAAAGCTGCAGCCGAGCCCCCAGCCTGACTGTTCTCTCATGCCAGTCCCCCTCACCGACCCCAACCCCCAACCCCCCAAAGCGACAGAACGATGGGAAGCTGGGCTTCAAAGCTTGCTGTGGTCACAGACTCTGCGGCCAGAGAACCGTCTCGGTTACAAAACAGACACTGAGCAGACCTGCCGAGGCCGACGGCAAAGCGGGCGTGCGAGGCCCAGGTCCAGGCTGAGGTGGGTGGGGCCACATAAACATGCCCAAGCGGAGATGTGTGCTGGGGGCACAGACACAGAGACAAGGACCCGCCCGCCTGCTCCAGGCCCTGGGCTTCCTCTCCTCGCTGGGAGACTTCCTTCCTCAGCCACTCCAGAACCCCGCCTCAGCCTGCCACAGGCCTCGCCCTTCCCAGGGACACAGCAAATGTTCGCCGCGGGACAACAATAAAATTCAGCCCGCGTTGCCTCTCCTGGTGCGTGCTTATGGCAGAGGGACCCGAGGCGGCTCTGGGGCTGGAGCCAGAGGCGTTTGCTGGGCCTGTTGGGGGAAGTGCACCAGGTGTGCTACCTGCGCCCCCGGGGGAGTCGTCTATTCGCACGTGTGGACAGCAGCTGACCCCGAAAGTCTGACCTTGGGGATGCTGGCTCTTTAAGCTCCATGTGCCGGCCACCCGTTCAAGGCAGGGCCTGCTCTGTCAGCCTCCTGACAAGCGCCCGTCCTGCCTTCTACCCTGCGCTCCTCGCACTGTAATCGCGGGACCTTTGTGACAGGGGCACGTCCCGGGCCCCCACCAGGGATTCTGACTGTGGTCTGGGTGGGGTCATGACACAGCCACGTGCTGAGCTAGCTCGAAGGGGGCTCTAGAAGCATTCTGGTTTTAGGGAGGAACTAAACCCGTGTTTTCCACCGTGTAGGGCCTCTGGTCGAGGGTGAGGGGACTTTAGGTGGAGCAAGCCCTGGCCTTCAACAACTGATTCATAAGGTGTGAAAATGGCCCCCTTCCCATCCCTCCGGGAGGTCCAGGGGAAACTCCCTGGCACTCGGCGGCGCCTCTTACCCCTCCTGACATTGCTTACCTCCTCTGTGAACAGAGCGGCCCAGCCTCCAAGCCTGCCCAGGCTGCAGCATCTGATTGGACATGGGTCATATTAGTTGAGAAATAACTATTTCTCAATAATTCCAAACAACACAGAAATTATTATTTAAAAATAATAATTTCAAGGTATTCGTGTCTATAGTTACCTTCTATTAATGGCAAGGAGCACTGATTTCCACTTACGATGGTGAGACCAAGGCTCCTTTCATATTAATCATAGTTTATTAAAAACGGGAGGTGATTTGCAGAAAAAAGGCAGTCACAGCCTTAGAGCACAGGAGACAGATAGGGCCCAAGTGGCAGTGGAGATTTGGGGTGATGGAAGTTTACACGAGAAAACAGAGGCCTAGGGAGGGGAAGGGCCTGCCCATGACCACATGGCGTCTGAGGGTGGCCTTTGCTGTCATCTTGAGGCACCCCGTAGGGAGCTCTGAGGAGCCAGTGCTGTGGAGGCCAATTTCTCAGGAACCTGGGATCCGAGCTCTCAAGAATCTTTAACACAGACCCAAACGGAGCATGAGTGACCACCGGCATGTGGTGCTGTTGGAGCAAAGGGCTGCACAAATGACTCCCCTCTCTCTGGTGACCCATGCAGCAGGCAGGCCTCCACCCAGGGTCACCGGAAAGGCGGGGGAGGTGGAAGCATTCTTTGGGACTGGCTCGGGGTTCCACAGTGATCTCACCCCACAACTGAAGGCTTGTTTTTCAAAACTGGATTTCATTTCATTTCTAAGCTCAGGAGCTGGGGTTGCGAGCAGCTTTGTCATCAAAACAAAGATCTCGAACAGCGAGTTTCAACCTTTTTCTCATGCACACACACTAACGGCTAAAATTCTGCACACACCAAAAAGGATATTCATTGCTGATGAAGTGGGATCCAGGGCGGGCCCCCAAAGATGATACTGGAACCAGCGAGCAGGGATTCTTCCCTATATAGTCCTGTGAGCGTCCTTGGGCACCGTCAGCCACGTCCTTCTGGCTGCGGTTCTGAAGCGGGAATTCCCTTCTCTTTCACTTTCTACTCCTTTGTCTCAGAGTGATGTCAAACTACGGGCCATTTGATGCGGGCATGGGTGAGCCACTTAAAAGCCATGAGGCGCCTGCCGCTAGAATACTCCCATGCAAGGATAAACTGGTAGTCGGACCCGGGTAGAAGGCATTAGGCCCAGCCAGTAGCAAGACAAAGTCCAACCAATGACTGCATGAGCACTTGGGCCCTGCCTGAGCTCTGAAGACCAAAGAGGCGAATTCCTCCCTCTTGTTTGAGTCTCTCCAACGTCCTTATGTGATTAAGGACCTCGCAGAGGTGTCAGGGGTTGAACCCTAAGAAGTGCAGGGGCCTCATAGGGAATGCAACTGTAATTGAACTCCGACCCACCCAGGGAGTGCACACAAGGGCTGGTCACCCAGCACTCCAGGTCCTCGCGGCTGTTTTAGACAGCCAGGGAGAGAAACTGAGGCACGTAAAGGCGGGGATGACCAGAGGCGTCACATCCCCTGGGAGCTCCCTCCTTGAGCAGCACACGTTGACCCACAACACTTGACCCACTCCCGGCCTGTGTCCCCAGTAGGATATCTGGTCAGAGACTTGCTCGCTGCCCTTGCTACCTCCATTGCTCTCCTTGAATGGACGCTCCCATGGCTTCAAATGGGAACCCCCCTTTTTCTCGAGTCACGCTTCCCAAATGAGAACCACCGGCTCCTCGGGCCAGACCCCACTAAATTAACCTTCACAGTCTCCACCTGTCGGTCCCTGTTCACACCATGGGGGGCTAAACTCCTCAGACGGCTCTAAGGCCACCTCCCCCACTGTGTCCCTGGTGCCCGTGGGCAATGGGACCTATTTCCTACCTCCCACTCCTGACTCCCAGGACCCAAGCCCTTCTGGTGAGCTAAGCAGGCAGCCCTCTGCCATTTCTCCACCTGCCAGGGACAGTTGACTCTGTGGCCCCCCATGAGAGGGCATATTTCCGCACTAGCCTATTCACTACGGTGCTACAGGGGACATAATCTCAAAGTGAGGGCCATTCCCTACCCAGTGGCCCTGATCGAGCCCCGTTTTTCTAGAAGGCCACTGTTTGCAGCCTCCTTTTGGGAGGGCCCCGGCAGATACAAGTCTAGGGTCCAAAGGGCTATTTTGATCTTGGGGTAGGATGAGGGACAAGACATGGAATTCCACTCCTACAGACCATCTGCTTGCAGACATCTTAATTCTCATCCTACAGGAAAGGATGTGGGCCCTACGAAAATATGCCCTTCTGGGGGCATTGCAGGGAGCTGACATGGGTTAAATCAAATAGGACCACGCTGGTAAGTGTGCACAGTCCAGTAGGTCAGTTCCGTTAGTGGGCACACACTAACAGGTTTGAGCAAACATGGGTACACACGGCTTCCCGAGGAGAGGAGGAAGGCCGCCTGGCTCCTGGCCCAGGGTCCCGAGGTCTCGTCGGTAAGCACGACCAGTCCGACAGACCTCAGAGGCATGAACTGCTTGTGGAACTAGGGGAGGGCAGTGGTGCCTCCACACTCTTGGACTAGAAGGGGCGCCCCTGATGGCGAAGGGAAAGGTCACAGCGGATGCTGCATGTCTTTCTGTGTTTTCCTGACGGAAGGGAAGCACACCTTCCATACACGGTGCAGACAGCCCTCTGGGCTGCATCTTAAACCACTGAGATTCCTTTGACCCTCAGACTTTAAAGAAGAAACGCCTGATTTTCTTCTGCACCCAGGCATGACCCCAATATAAATTGGCAGATGGGGAAAGTTGGCCCCCGGGAGGGAGCCTCAATTATAACACCATTTTATAGCTAGACCTCTTCTGTAGGAGGGAAGGGAAGTGGTCAGAAGTTCCTTCTTCACCCTCAGAGATAAACAGTATGCAGAGACTGTAAAGTAGACCCTTCACTCCTTGCCCTGGTCACCCAGGGGCTGCAGGGAAAGGCGGGGAGCAGGAGAGGCCCCCGCTTCTCCTTGTGAGCCCTTGTGCCCTCCTTTCCCTGGGCCTCCTGGTGAGGCCCTCCAACAGGAGGCCTTTCAGAAAATGAGCCTCCCCAAAGTTTGGGCCAGATTCAATCCGGCCATGGGGCATCAACCCCCTCGTGGAACAGGCGGTCGGGAATTTGGCCTCTTCATGGTCCAGGTCCCTTCCCTTTGCAAGATCTAAGGGAGATCAAGAGGGACCTGGGGAAATTTTCAGATGATGCTGATAAATTCATAGAAGTCTTCTAGAGTCTTACCAAATGTTCGAATTGTCCTACAGGGATCTCATGATGCTCTTGGGACAGACTCTGTCCCCTCTGAAAAGCAAAATGTATAGCAAAAAGCCGGGGAATTGGAGATCAGGTCTACCTTACTGTGGCCCATGGGTGCCCTGATCCGGAGGAGCGAAGAAAAATTGTTCAACGGGAGAAGAGTTCCCCCAATGGACCCCACTGGGATGCTGACCGAGAGATGTGGAAAATAAGACATTGCCAGGTTTGCATAAGCGAGGGTCTAGGCGTAGTTCAACCAAACCTGTCAATCACTCTGAGCTGGCCACGGTTCCACAGGTACTCATCTCCAGTTCTGGCAAACTGTCAGCGGAGGCCACGGCCATTACAGACGAGAACCCTTCAGCCTCTGGAGAGACTCGGGGAGGCGCTGGTTACACACACTAACGTGGCCCCCAATACATCAGAGGGACAACCGATTTTGAAGGATAAATTTATTACTCAGTCGGCCCCAGACATCAGGAGGAAGCTGCAAAAATTGGTTATAGGTCCCGAAAGCACCTTAGAGACCTCCTGACGGTTGCCAGCTCTGTATTCTATACCCGGGACCAGGAAGAGGAGGAAAGGAAAAACAAATGAGACCAGGCCAAAGCCACTAAAATGGAAAAGGTGACAGTGGCTGCTCCTCAAGAGGCCAATAAGGGTCTCCGCTCAGCCCTGCTCACTTGTTACAACTGTGGCCAAACTGGACATATGTGCTGGAGTTGCCCCAAGGGGCGAGGGAAGAGGCACCCTAAGCCCTGTCTTATCCCGAGGGAGACCACTGGGGGTCGGACTGCCCCCAGGGACGAAGGTCCCAGGAGACAGGGCCGATGAACCAGATGGTCCAACAAGATTGACGGCTCCAGGGCCTTCCCACCCAGCTCCCTGTAGGACTGTCATCTCCTCGCAGGAACCCCACATACTCCTGATTGTCCAGGGTAAGGAAGGTAACTTCCTCCTCGATACTGGAGCCACTTTCCGGTACTCATCTCCAGTCCTGGAAAACTGTCAGTGGAGGCCACGGCCATTACAGGAGTGTCTGGGAAACCGATAAAGAGATATTTTTCTCAACCTTTAGGGTGCAGCTGGGGCGAGTTGTTCTTTTCCCATGCCTTCCTGATTATGCCAGAAAGCCCTACACCCCTTTTGGGCTGTGATATCCTGGTCCGTTTAGGGGCAACTATTCATATGTACCCTGAGCATGTATTATGCCCTCCACTGATTGAGACTGAAGTTAGCCCCGAGGTCTGGGCTGTTCAGGGCAAAATTGGACGAGCTCTAACCGCTACCCCAGTCCTCGTATGCCTTATTAAAGATTCTGCACCTTGCCCTAGCCGGTTTGGCTCAGTGGATAGAGCGTCGGCCTGCGGACTCAAGGGACCCGGGTTCAATTCCGATCAAGGGCATGTACCTTAGTTGCGGGCACATCCCCAGTAGGGGGTGTGCAGGAGGCAGCTGATCGATGTTTCTCTCTCATTGATGTTTCTGACTCTCTCTCCCTCTCCCTTCCTCTCTGTAAAAAATCAATAAAATATATATTTTTAAAAAGATTCTGCACCTTATCCTCATCAGAGACAGTATCCCCTTAGACTTGAAGCCCACAAGGGACTGAGGGTAATTATTGATCATTTGAAGGCACAGGGCTTACTAAAACCCTGCCTCAGCCCTTGCAATACACCTATCCGAGGGGTACAGACACTAATGGGGACTGGCGATTAGTACAGGATCTGAGACTAGTGAAGGAGGCGGTCATTTCTTTAAGCCCAGTGGTTCCAAATCCTCATATGTTAGCCCAGATCCTGGAGGATACTGAATAGCTTACAATACTGGATCTCAAAGATGCTTTCTTCTGCGTTCCCCTACACCCAGCCTCTCAATTTCTGTTTGCCTTTGAAGGCCCTGGAGACCAGGTTACTCAATTGGCCTGGACAGTCCTGCCCCAAGGCTTCCGGGACAGCCCTCGGCAGGCTTTGTCCCGGGACCTCGGCCCATTTGAACATGCCCAGGTCAACATCATCCAGTATGTGGATGACATCCTGTTCTGGCCCCTGCAGAGGACACAGCACAGGAAGGGACAAGGGCCTTATCGAACGTCCTGGCGGTAAGAGGATACAAAGTCTCAAAGGCTAAGGGACAACTGCGTCAAAAGCAAGTTCGGTACCTGGGTCTGAATTTGTCAAAGGGCAGGAGTACTCTGGGGGAGGGAAGGATAAAGCCTATCCTTGTTTCCCTCTGCCCCAAACCCTGAGACAGCCAGGGTTTCCTGGGCATCACTGGATCTGTAGGTTGTGGATTCCCGGATGTGGGGAAATAGCTCGTCCCCTGTACCAACTGGTTAAAGGAGCCCAGAGGGACGGTCTCTCCACCCAAGTCTGGGAACCTGAGGCTGAACGAGCTTTTAAACAACTAAAGGACGCTCTCCCGAAGGCTCTGCACGCAGCTCTCCACGGGACAGGTACTCACCCTGTTTGTATAGAGAGGGGAGGGCTGGCACAGGGAGTGCCGGCCCAACCAGAGGGACCCTCCACAGCCAGCGGGACACCTTAGGAAAGAGATCGATGCCGTGGCCAAAGCCTGGCCTTCCTGCCCAGGGTGGTCGCTGCTGTTGCCCTTTTGATACTTGAAGCTGCCAAGCTAACACTAGGCCGAGATCTAAACATAACGCAGCCTCCCTTCTAGACACCAAAGGGCCCACGGCTCTCAGACCGCCGCCTCCTTAGGTGTCAGGCCCTCCTGCTGGAGGGCCCGCTGTCCAGACAAGGACCTGTCCTGCTCTGAATCCAGCCTCATTCCTTCCAGAAGGAGACGGCGATACACTCCATGGCTGTGAGCAAGTCATCCTGCAGAATGATGCTGCCAGAGGAGACTTGAAGGAGAAACCCCTGGGCGATCCTGGACGAGCCCCCAAAGACGACACGGGAGCCGGTGAGCAGGAGTTCTTCCCGGGGTCGCGTCTCACTGAATGGAAGAATGAAGCCGCAGACCAGAGGAGTCCAAACAAGCCAGGAGTTCACTGCAAACGAACACGGGCTTCCTGCTCAGGAGGGAGATTCAAATGGTTGCTCCCAAAGCGTCTGTTCTTCCCCTTATAGCTGCTAAAGGCCTGCTCTTTGTCTGTCTGTGCTGCTCTCTGATTGGTTCCTGGCCTTTCTGCAACATTTTGTTTTGCACTTTCAAGAAAAGCATCCCTCTTTCAAAACACCCTGTTTTTCTGCTATCCATCCTGTTTTTCTGCCATCCTGTTTCCTGCAAAACACATTTTTTTTTTGTTTGGTTCAGCTAGCTCCACAGTTCCTCCTTCTTCCATCCCTTATCCTCTCTACTGAATTCTGATTTAACTATTTCACCTAGATAACAAAAACATAGGTATAATTTTGATTGATTTACAAAAAATAATAATGGTAATAATTACCTAACCTTTTTGCTCCAAAGTGACATTTTAAAAAATCAGGTCCCTATACTTGTATATATTCTGGTACCAAGAATTAACCAATCAGAGGCAACCTTATTATGCAATGTGACCAATAAAATGCAAGTCTATTATAGGACCTATATATTTATGGTTTAAGACAGGGCATTCACTCAGACAGCTGTTGTTCTGTTGGCTGTTGTCATCTTTTTATTTGACAATCTAAGGGAAAGGAGGTCAGTGTGGCTGACTGAGTAGGCAGGTATTACACGTGTTAAGCACTCTTGTGGCACGCCGGTGGAAAATCACTGGTCTAGAACATGAGAGAGAGCTGTCCTCCGTGTCTGCTGACTTCGGCAGTTGCTAGGGTTCCCCCTCCCTGGCAGAGATGCCTTCTTGCTCCTACTGTTCCCACTTGTGGCTGGAGTGAGCTCAAGGTGCGCTGATGAGGATGCCATGGGAGGTGAGCTTTCAGGTCGGGCTCCCTGGGAGCAGAGCCTGAGGTGAAAATTCTCACCTGGGGAGAGAGGGCTGTGACATCCTGGTCCGTTTAGGGGCAACTATTCGTATGTACCCTGAGCATGTATTGTGCCCTGGGAAGGCAGCCAGAGCAGGGAAGGAGCTGGGAAAGGATGTGGTCTCGCCCAGAGTCTAGCCTCAGGCATCTGGGGGTGGGAGGGGAAGCCCTGGATATGAATTCTGCCACAGAGTTGAATACACCTCTGGTGTGAGGTAAGGCCCTCACACCCCCTTGTCAGCCAGTCATGGGCTGTGAGATGCCCTTGGAGGGAGATAGTGAGGCTTCCCCTGCCAAGAACACTTTTCCAGAGAAGGGGGCGGTGTTCTTAGAAAGCAGCTGTGTGCTGGGAAACCAGCCCTCCAGGGTCGTGAGGAGGAGAGTCCTGAACTGTAGCTTTTGCCCATTTCTGTGGTGTAAATATTCTGTCAATGGCCAATTGCAAAGCCACCAATGTAACAGCTAGCTCGCAAAATTCCTGAATATTTAATAATCAGCTCTCACAAGCCAGGAGGAGCTGGCCCAGCACCCCCTTCATTAGCAGTCATCTCCCCTTGGCTGGAGGGTGTAGAGGGCTGGGAGGGAGACCTGGGCAGCATTGACCACAGCTGCCCTCCCACAAGCCTTCCTCTTCCTCTCTCACCCTGTAACCTTCGGAGCACCTAACAGCTTTAGTATGCCACCCCTGTATTAAGCCCTCACGACTCCCCACTACCTCCAGGATAAAGTCCCGTCTCACCTTGGCCCATGAGCCCTGCCCCTCTGACCCTGCAAACCACCCCAGCCTCGACTCTCCTCACTCACTCTCTCATGGAGTCTCCTCTCTGGCCACATGGGCCTCCCCTCCCTCTTGTCCTTGAAGCTCTGACCCTCTCCCATTGTCAGACCTCTCGGCCCTCCACATGCAGCTGTCTGGCCAGGAATGCCGTTCCCTGTCCCCGTCCACTTAGCCCAGATTGCTGTTTATATCTTGAGAGATTTGGCAACTAGATTTCTGGGCAATAAAGGTTTAAACCTTGCCCAAAGAGAGGTCTGGCTGTGCCCTGGGCCCTTGCCTTTTCCTGCCTGATCGAGTGTCTTTGTTCAGCGGAGCGTCTTGGGCCATGCCAGACAGTCTATGCTGACAAGATGATTTAGGGTGGGCACCTTGGGCCACGTGATATCAGCTTGACCCCCTAGAGGGGCGGGAGGCAAAGGGCAGCCACGCAGGTAGTCAACCATGTCTGCGTGAGCAAGTCCATAAAACCCTGGACACGGAGGCTCAGGGGGTATCCCCGGTGGGCGCCCTGGGTGTGCTGTGACACGTCACTGCCAAGAAAGGTGAGTGCTGTCCACGATTCCACGGTGAGCGGAGAAATGAGGCTTTGCTCTTGGAACTTTCCGGGGCTCCACCCCCTATGTCTCTTTTCTAGGCTGATTTTAATCCGTAGCCTGTCACTGTAACAGTAAAACAGCTTCCAGTAAGCTCTGAGTCCCTTCTAGTTTATTATCAAAACTGGGCGTGCTCTTGGGAAACCTCGAACTTGCAATCAATATCAAAGTGAGGTTGGTTTTGGGAACCCCCATACTCTGCAATCTCCGTTGTGAGAGCACCTCTCTGTGGCCAGCCCAGGCTGCAAGACCAAGGGGCCTCCGGTTGGGTCCTGTTCGCTGCTGGTCCCGGGCCCTAGCTCGAGCCCACAGGAAGCATTCAGTAAATACTCCTTGAATTGATTCATTCAACAATGGCTGCCTTGACATTCCAAAAAGGCTGGGCTGGTGGTTTTGTTATGTCCACCTTACCACTTCAATTAGACCCAGAGAGGGGCAGTGACTCGCTCCAACCACATGGCTGAGGCAGGATTTGAACTCTGGTCCGAGATTCTGAAGCCACACTTTCCACTATGCTCTGTTCTTCTGTGAATCTAGCCACATGACTGGGAAAATGAGAAAAGGGGGCCAGGGAAGCTGGAGTTAGGGAGGCAGCACCCATGGAAAGCTTGCTGGAGGGGGCAGCCCAGTGGTGGGTGGCTGTGCAGAGCTGCGCCCTGTCCGTGGCCTGCAGCGACACCGTCCCGGTGTGCGTGTGGCATTGGAGAAAGGAATGAGAGGGAGAGAGGGGGCCAGGGCCTTGCTGAATTGTGAAAGGGAAAACCAGATGAGAGGAGATAACTGCTTCAATGCCTTGCTTTTATTAAACAAATCTGCACTTCAAGTTGGAAGAAAAGATTTTTTTTTTTTTTTTGGTTGTTATTTGCTTAAGAGAACTGGAGAACGGAGAGCTGTCTGGGTGGATGATTAATGGGGGGAAAATTACATTTCGATGAGGTCTCTCCTCCTGAAGGGTGGTGTGTAGAGTGGATGTCAGGCTTGTTTCCTCATTTCCGTCTCAGCTGGGGCCGAAAGAGATGCTCCTAAGGGGAACGGGTTGGAAAATAGCAGCTTGAGGCTGGAGGGTTCTCATTAATAACAAACACAGCTAACATTTGCAGAATACTCCCCACGGGCCAGGTGCTGTGCCCAGGACGGAGTTTGCAGGATTGTGCACCTGTAACAACTCCAAGAAGTAGCTGCCACGGGCATCCCATTTTACAGGTGAACGCATGAAGCTCGGGGAGCTTCTGTAGCTGCATCAGGGTCATAGGAGTTGATACAGGATCGAAGCTGGATCCGCCTGGCTCTCCGGTCCTGGCTCTTCCTCCAGATTCACTGAAGGGCTGGACCAGATTCTTTCAGGGGAACCTTGGGCAGGTGTCCATCTGGTCTGGATGAAAGTGCTCGGAGGAGCCAAGAAATGCTCCTAGTTTGTAACTGTCCACGCAGACCGGGGTGTGCAGTCACCTAACTGTCACCCTGACAGGGCTCGGACACCTTGCTGGGTGTCTCCGTCTGTGCATGGGGACCATGGTCTGTGACTGGAGGGAACGGAGGAGCCTCTCTTCCTGCTGCTTGGGACCCAGGGACACAGAGTTAAGGGGACATTCTTCCTGTCACCACTTGGGAACCAGCCCCTCAAGGATATCAGAGGCAGAGCCATCGGACACTGACACTGATGTCAGGCAGACATCGAGGGGGAGGCCCCTTGGCCAGAACTAGAAAGTGAAGGCAGCCACGGCTCTCTTCTCTTTGTCCACACTGGTTCCAAGAAGGTTCTGCTGTGGGGGATTATAGAGTACAGGTCAGGATACATCCTGTGATCCTGCAGATATTTACAAATGTGCTAGACAGACCCTGGGGTTAGAGCTCCGAGCAAAACAACTCGATTTCTGTCCTTATGGAGCTGATGGTGGATGGATGGATGCATTGTTGGATGGATGGATGTATAGATGGATGGATGAGTGGGTGGATAGATGGATGGATGGATGGATGGATGGATGGATGGATGGATGGATGGATGAGTGGATGGATGGATAGATAGATGGATGGATGGATAGATGAATGGATGGGTGGATGGATGGATGGATGGATGGATGGATGGATGGATGGATGGATGTGTGGATGGATGGGTAGGTGGGTGGGTGGGTAGATAGACAGATGGAGAGACACATAGACAGACAGAATGCCTGGGCTCACATTTCAGCTCCTCCCCTTTCTAGTGAGTGACCTTGGACAAATTGTTTCACATCTGTGCTTCGGTTTCCTCCTCTGTTCAATGGGAGTAATAACAATCGATTCCAGAGGGTTTTTCTGAAGAGAATGAGTACATATATGAAGTGCTTAGCAGAGAGTCTGCACAAGGAGAGTGCTGTGTGAATGCTGGATTACGTTAGAGGAGGAGGCATACGTTAATGAAATAATAACGCAAAAAGGTGTAAAATTGTAACTCTGGTCAATGCCACAGAGGAGAGGAACAGGGTGTCACGAGCACATTAGCAGGGCGGGTGGGGGAGAGAGGAGACATCTGTGATGTCGAGCACACCCACTCGTTCCTCTTCGGCAAAAATCAGGGAAATACCACAGTTAGGAATTGGTGTGGGGCCCCAGTCCTCAATGCTGATCACTGTAACAGCACAGCCTGCCCTTTATTATTCCAGTATGAAAATGAGCACTCTGTAGCCATGAGATGAAAATTAAACTGTGGGTGACCCACGGGAGCCACAGAGCAGGTGGAAGGAACTTCTTCCCTCTCCTTCCCCGCCTCGAAGCTCCCCCCTCTGCCCTTCCCGCCACCCCAGCTTGTCCCCCACCCCCAAGACCTGCCTTTTGAGTTGAGTCACAAACACATGAATCTTTCAGCAGCGCCCACTTCCTCTGCTCCGGGAGGCCTGCGGGATGAAAGGGTCTCCCCACAGTGAAAGCCAAACCAAACAGATTAACGCAAGATGTGCCTGCTATAGATTAAACATTTGGAAAAGCCATTTTATAAATATTTTTCCCACAACCACATCCCCATATGGCATGAGCTCCGGTCCGTCCTGTTGCTGGCCTCAAGCATATGTACCTCATGTGCAGCCGGGCTCAGGACTCCTGGCCGCCCCGGGGCATTCCTGGGACTTCTCTTCTACTTGTGGGGGACACATCAGACTCTGGGGCACCCAGGCAGATGGAACCTCCCTTGAGGTGGGGCTGGGTGCAGGAGGCGAATGCAGAGTCGCCTTCTCCGTCTTCTCCCCAGACATCCCGCCCATAGCGTGTCTGCTCTCACTGCGTCAGGAGGAGGAATCCGGGACACTCGGTCCTTGTCTTTCTGGAGCTCCCATCCAGCAGGAAAAGACCCGGCGCCAGCTGCTCCGGGGACCACTGCACTCAGAGAGTCGCCAAGCCCTGCCGACTCTCCCTCGTAGGTCTCTCCAGAATATGCCGCTGGGACACATTGTTCCCGCCTGGGCCACCGTGAGCCTCCCGGCTGTGAATGGCTCACCTGTCCAAATGTCAAATGACGGGCTGGGAAACAGAAGCGTGGCGAACAGGAGACTTCTAATAACACTCTCGAGATCGGGCGTCCATTGTACGGGAACACACGTGGGGCAGGGAACACAGCCTATTCGTGTAGTCCCTCCTCCGGTTCCTCACTGGCTGAGTCCTATGAGGTCCCCAGTTTCCTCATTCATTGCCTAGGTTTTGCTGTCTCCCATCGGGCCAGTAAAATACTGGGCTGAGACTCGCTGCCTCCACCTCCCTTTGTTTAGGGGACTCTTCCTGGGAAATGTGCTATCAGCCAGTGCGCAGCTCTCACCCCCTCTCCCCACCCCCACATCCTGTTTGCTCTGGGGAGTTCAGTAACCGCCTGGCCACAAGCTGTTTCTTTTCTATGAAGATGGCTCAGGGGCATGTTTCTCACACTCACTGAGCTCCTCATCCGCTCCCCTCCCTCCCTCTATGTACCCCCAGCAGCCAGAGGGGTCACGCTCCGCCTGGCTTACACCCCAACTCCAGTGGAGAACCGTCCTCACCATGAAGCCACCACGTGTCTCCGGGAGATTGACCAGGCCCTGCAAGGCAGAGGGAAGCTCAGCTCAGATGGCGTTTGGTTTTTAAAACTTTTGAGAACTCCTCTTTTGCCTGTGTGTGGAGTGCATTTCTGGGTCAGGGCAGTGCTGCTCAAAGTGTGGTCCATGCTGACTCTTCGTTGACCAACTAAGTCAGAATCCCTGGTGGTGGGACCCCGGAATCCATGCTCCCCCACTCTTCAGAAGGTTCTGGGACAAGCGGCAGTTTGCGATGCCCTGGGTGGAAAGTGCCCCTCTCAGTCCGCTGTGCACTTCGGAAGGTGCACAGTGACCACAGCAGAGAGCAGAGACACGCGGCTTGAGACAGAGATTCTCCAAGCCCGTGGTCCTGGAACCCCTCGGGGTTCCCAAGACCTTTTAAGAGGGGTCACAAGGTCAGAACTGTTGTCCTAATAATTGGAAGCCATCGCTTACCCTTTTCACCCTCATTTCTCAGGAGTGCGCAGTGGAGTTCAGCAGCAACACGGTGCGTGCCGTGTCCTTCTCTGCCAGCTGGCAGGATGTGTGCTGGTGATCCTCGTGTTGCAAGGCGTCTGAGTTTTAGTTTCTAACAGTAAGTACTGCTAGATACAACCTTTGTAAAGCTCTTTGGGGTCCCCAGTCATTTTTAAGAGGGTAAAGGGGTCTTAAGACCAAAATGTGTGAGACTCTCCCATCTTGCCACAAGGATCTAGTCAGTACCAGTAACAATAAGTTATTACACCCATTTTGCAGATGAGGAAAACGAGGCTCATGATTATACCAGTTGTGGTTCTTGGGTTGCAAGCCACAGAGACCCACTCTGGCTTAAGTGAGAGAGGGTTTACTGGAAGTTTCGTGCAGGAGAAGCCGGGGAACCAGGCGCGGGAGGGGAAGCACCCAGGTGACATCCAAGACCCAGGCAGTCCTGGTGGGCGTGGCCTGATGGAGCTGGGAGAAGAGGCCCCGGGCTCTCCTGGGCAAGAGGTGGGCATGGCCAGGCCAGCGGGACTCCCTCTCGTACCTGGCTCTTCAGCAGAGGAACAAGACTGACTTTCTGGGGCACAAGGAGGTTTATCCTCAGGACCCAGGAACCCCATTTTGCCCACAGCCACTTGCAAAGAAGCAAAGTTTCCCACAGGCTTCCCATGGCTTCTGGGGCAAATGTTTAAACCAGCCCCTCCCCCAGAGAACTGCCTGGATGCTGAATGGAGGGCTGATGGTGTCTGCAAGTTTAATTCTTTAATTCGTAACGAATCTCCTCCTCACAGCCTCTGAGCCAGCAGGGACAAACCTCGGCTGCGTCCTCCCTCTGTGGGGAGGGCCTGTGCATGCCACCTCCCACCGGCGGGAAATATTTCCCTGGTTTTACTGGTGAAATTGCTGTCAGGTGTGATTGTTTGTTTGGCGTTCTGTAGATCAAATTCTGCTGGAGCTGCTGCACAGTCACACCTGGTTTGTGGCTATATGGTGGATGCAGACCATTACTAGTAAACAGCCCTGCAGATAGGCCTGGTTAAACACGCCACCGCCTTGTTTACAGTTAAGATAAAGAATCACAGGACCCTCTCCCTGGGGACTGCTGCGTCTGCCACCTGCAGTGATGGTTGGGGGTCCCCAAGGCGCGGCTGCCACCTGACTCCTCTTCAGGAGGGAGGCCCAGGACTGCTGGCCGCTGCGGACAGCCATGCATTTCCTCTTTGCGTAATCACAGCCGGGAGATGCCGCCAGACTGGCGAACCCTGAGAAAGGAGCCCATCTGGCTCGGCTAACACGTTTCAGGCGGGGATTTGATCGGCAGAACTAAAAGGCTTAGGAGTCCCTCCATCAGGAGCCCTGTGCCCGTTGCTGGGGAGGGATGTGTCATTGGGTTTTGCAAGCTAGGACTGAAGTTGGGCCAGGACTGAGGTCTCCCGGGCACCTCCCGCCTCTCCCCTCGGCCGCCTGGCCCTGATCTGGACCCTTCTCCTGTTGGCCAAGCTTCTGGACACGCCGGAAGGTCGGGTATCCTCGCCTGGTTGTAAGTAGCTGGCTGTTCAGACAAGGTGGCCCCGCCCTGGGTCCAGGTTCCCTTTGGGTGTGAGCCCAACAGGATGTCGGTGCCTTCTGATCACGGCACTGTTGACACACGTCTGCTCAGTGAGTTCATGTCTCCGTGTTGGCAGACTCCGCTGGCAGGGAGCAGGCGTCCCCTGGACGATGAAATGCAGGGCCTCCTCTGAGAGCCATAAGCGCCCTGCGTGGGGCTCTGCCCTGCTGAGAAGGGCCGCTCCACCCCCCACGTCTCCCGCGTTGAGGCTGGTCCTCCCGACATCGGCGCACCCACGTGTTGGAGTCACAAATTTAACGGCGGAGAAAAAGAGGGTCTTTCCGGCAGGCTCAGCTACCAGCAGCTCAGCGCGCGGAACAAGCCCTTCTTTCTCGGGCTCCCGACGGTACTAAAACCTACTCACGCAGAGGGCTCACGGGAGCCTGACTCAAGTCTGGCCCAAAGAGAGCCCTCGTCATTGAGACTCTGGGGAGGAAAGGGAATATATACACCGGGCAGGCCCGGAGCTCCTGAGAGCCCCGAACCCGGGACACCGGGCACTGCCTGGCTTGCCCACTCCCCAGACCGCCACAGCCTCTCCTTGTGGGTCTGTGGCAGCAGCCCTAAATTCTCAGGAAAGGGGGGTGTTTCTCACCCCCAGGCTGGCCCCCCAAAGGCTGCCGAGGGCCCCCTGTGCCAGTCCTGCCTTGGGTGCTGGGCATGCGCACAAGCCTGCCCAGGCTTCAGGGAGCTCTGGGTGCAGTGGGGAGGCGAGGCAAGCCCTCAGATCCTGCTGTAACAGAGCCCCTCCCCCGCCGGCGAGGCGTCCTACGGAGAGGGAGTGACTGGCTCTGGTAACGGGGGCCTGGCTGTGGGGCAGTGGTACCCCAGCATTCTCCCCATTCCCTCATTTCTGTTTTGCAGTAACCTCCCTCACTTCTTCAGGGAACCCCCTTCCCTAATTCATTGGGGTGCAGGGCACTGTACCAATCAGAACCTCCAACTCCAGGCCCAAGCCAGACCCAACCCAAGTCCTTTCCTGAGATATCAGACCTGGACACTGAGAGACAGTTCTCTTGTGCTTAGAGCCCTAGGATGTAAGACCCACCGTTTGTCCTGTGTGCCCTGTTCTGTGTGTGCCCTGTTCCCATATGTGCCTGTGCTGTGTGCCCTGTTCTGTGTGTGCCCTGTTCCATGTGTGCCCTGTTCCATGTGTGCCCTGTTCCATGTGTGTCTGTGCTGTGTGCCCTGTTCCCATGTGTGTCTGTGCTGTGTGCCCAGTTCCCATGTGTGCCTGTGCTGTGTGCCCTGTTCCCATGTGTGCCTGTGCTGTGTGCCCTGTTCCGTGTGTGCCCTGTTCCCATATGTGCCCTGTTCCATGTGTGCCCTGTTCCGTGTGTGCCCTGTTCCATGTGTGCCCTGTTCCGTGTGTGCCCTGTTCCCATATGTGCCTGTGCTGTGTGCCCAGTTCCCATGTGTGCCCTGTTCCATGTGTGCCCTGTTCCATGTGTGCCCTGTTCCGTGTGTGCCCTGTTCCCATGTGTGTCTGTGCTGTGTGCCCAGTTCCCATGTGTGCCCTGTTCCATGTGTGCCCTGTTCCATGTGTGTCCTGTTCCATGTGTGCCCTGTTCCATGTGTGCCCTGTTCCATGTGTGCCCTGTTCCGTGTGTGCCCTGTTCCGTGTGTGCCCTGTTCCATGTGTGCCCTGTTCCGTGTGTGTCCTGTTCCGTGTGTGCCCTGTTCCATGTGTGCCCTGTTCCGTGTGTGCCCTGTTCCATGTGTGCCCTGTTCCATGTGTGCCCTGTTCCGTGTGTGCCCTGTTCCCATATGTGCCTGTCCTGTGTGCCCAGTTCCCATGTGTGCCCTGTTCCATGTGTGCCCTGTTCCGTGTGTGCCCTGTTCCCATGTGTGTCTGTGCTGTGTGCCCAGTTCCCATGTGTGCCCTGTTCCATGTGTGCCCTGTTCCATGTGTGCCCTGTTCCATGTGTGTCCTGTTCCATGTGTGCCCTGTTCCATGTGTGCCCTGTTCCATGTGTGCCCTGTTCCGTGTGTGCCCTGTTCCCATATGTGCCTGTCCTGTGTGCCCAGTTCCCATGTGTGCCCTGTTCCATGTGTGCCCTGTTCCATGTGTGCCCTGTTCCGTGTGTGCCCTGTTCCCATGTGTGTCTGTGCTGTGTGCCCAGTTCCCATGTGTGCCCTGTTCCATGTGTGCCCTGTTCCATGTGTGCCCAGTTCCCATGTGTGCCCTGTTCCATGTGTGCCCTGTTCCGTGTGTGTCCTGTTCCGTGTGTGTCCTGTTCCATGTGTGCCCTGTTCCGTGTGTGCCCTGTTCCATGTGTGTCCTGTTCCGTGTGTGTCCTGTTCAATGTGTGTCCTGTTCCGTGTGTGCCCTGTTCCATGTGTGCCCTGTTCCATGTGTGCCCTGTTCCATGTGTGCCCTGTTCCGTGTGTGCCCTGTTCCCATATGTGCCTGTCCTGTGTGCCCAGTTCCCATGTGTGCCCTGTTCCATGTGTGCCCTGTTCCATGTGTGCCCTGTTCCATGTGTGCCCTGTTCCATGTGTGTCCTGTTCCATGTGTGTCCTGTTCCATGTGTGCCCTGTTCCATGTGTGTCCTGTTCCATGTGTGCCCTGTTCCATGTGTGCCCTGTTCCATGTGTGTCCTGTTCCATGTGTGTCCTGTTCCATGTGTGCCCTGTTCCATGTGTGTCCTGTTCCATGTGTGCCCTGTTCCATGTGTGCCCTGTTCCATGTGTGCCCTGTTCCGTGTGTGCCCTGTTCCCATATGTGCCTGTGCTGTGTGCCCTGTTCTGTGTGTGCCCTGTTCCATGTGTGCCCTGTTCCATGTGTGCCCTGTTCCATGTGTGTCCTGTTCCATGTGTGTCCTGTTCCATGTGTGCCCTGTTCCATGTGTGTCCTGTTCCATGTGTGCCCTGTTTCATGTGTGCCCTGTTCCATGTGTGCCCTGTTCCATGTGTGCCCTGTTCCATGTGTGTCCTGTTCCATGTGTGCCCTGTTCCATGTGTGCCCTGTTCCATGTGTGTCCTGTTCCATGTGTGCCCTGTTCCATGTGTGCCCTGTTCCATGTGTGTCCTGTTCCATGTGTGTCCTGTTCCATGTGTGCCCTGTTCCATGTGTGTCCTGTTCCATGTGTGCCCTGTTCCATGTGTGCCCTGTTCCATGTGTGCCCTGTTCCGTGTGTGCCCTGTTCCCATATGTGCCTGTGCTGTGTGCCCAGTTCCCATGTGTGCCTGTGCTGTGTGCCCTGTTCCATGTGTGCCCTGTTCCCATGTGTGCCTGTGCTGTGTGCCCTGTTCCCATGTGTGCCTGTGCTGTGTGCCCTGGTCCATGTGTGCCTGTGCTGTGTGCCCTGTTCCCATGTGTGTCTGTGCTGTGTGCCCTGGTCCATGTGTGCCCAGTTCCCATGTGTGCCTGTGCTGTGTGCCCTGTTCCCATGTGTGTCTGTGCTGTGTGCCCTGTTCCCATGTGTGGCTGTGCTGTGTGCCCTGTTCCCATGTGTGCCTGTGCTGTGTGCCCTGTTCCCATGTGTGCCTGTGCTGTGTGCCCTGTTCCCATGTGTGCCTGTGCTGTGTGCCCTGTTCCATGTGTGCCCTGTTCCGTGTGTGCCCTGTTCCGTGTGTGCCCTGTTCCCATATGTGCCTGTGCTGTGTGCCCAGTTCCATGTGTGCCCTGTTCCCATGTGTGCCTGTGCTGTGTGCCCTGTTCCCATGTGTGCCTGTGCTGTGTGCCCTGTTCCCATGTGTGCCTGTGCTGTGTGCCCTGGTCCATGTGTGCCTGTGCTGTGTGCCCTGTTCCCATGTGTGTCTGTGCTGTGTGCCCTGGTCCATGTGTGCCCAGTTCCCATGTGTGCCTGTGCTGTGTGCCCTGTTCCCATGTGTGTCTGTGCTGTGTGCCCTGTTCCCATGTGTGCCTGTGCTGTGTGCCCTGTTCCCATGTGTGCCTGTGCTGTGTGCCCTGTTCCCATGTGTGCCTGTGCTGTGTGCCCTGTTCCCATGTGTGCCTGTGCTGTGTACCCTGTTCCCATGTGTGCCTGTGCTGTGTGCCCTGTTCCCATGTGTGTCTGTGCTGTGTGCCCTGTTCCCATGTGTGCCTGTGCTGTGTGCCCTGTTCCCATGTGTGCCTGTGCTGTGTGCCCTGTTCCCATGTGTGTCTGTGCTGTGTGCCCTGTTCCCATGTGTGTCTGTGCTGTGTGCCCTGTTCCCATGTGTGTCTGTGCTGTGTGCCCTGTTCCCATGTGTGCCTGTGCTGTGTGCCCTGTTCCCATGTGTGCCTGTGCTGTGTGCCCTGTTCCCATGTGTGCCTGTTCTGTGTGCCCTGTTCCCATGTGTGCCTGTGCTGTGTGCCCTGTTCCCATGTGTGCCTGTGCTGTGTGCCCTGTTCCCATGTGTGTCTGTGCTGTGTGCCCTGGTCCATGTGTGCCTGTGCTGTGTGCCCTGTTCCCATGTGTGCCTGTGGAGTGGGTCCACAGAAAGCCCAGAAAGGACCATGCCCAAATGGCATCCATGAACTCCCAGACTGACCCGCACCTGAAGGTCTCCCCGACCCTTCCGTTGTGTGCGCCACTGATTGTCCTGTTTGTTTAAGCCGAGTTGAGTTGTTCTTTTGTCCCTCGCAACAGAAAGCGTCCTGATCGACACGGGAGACCTAAGCTGTCTTCATGGAGGAGCATCACTGGGGCAGTCTTTAAAACAGGGGATTTGGGTGGGGAAGAGGGAATCCAGACAAAACACGACGGAGGCCACGACATGGACAGGAAGCTGAGTGTATGGGGGTTCCCTACCTTTGTTCTCCGTGGTATTTCTTGTGATTCTACACAGTGGACACTCCACAAAACCAATGACAGATGAGCCTTCAGTTGAACGAGGAGTGCGATTTGATGACTATGCCTGCACACATCTGGAAAGACAGGTTGTGAATCTCGGTCAGTCCCAGTGCGTTAGTCTTGAAAGCAAAACGGTTAATGCTCCCCTCCCTACCCCACCCTCTACCCGCCTGCCAGACGCTAATCCCCAAACCAGTTGCTCCCAGAATGCCTCAGGCATGGAAAACCACCCGGGACTTGGGATCCGCACACCCACCTTCCCGGCCCTGGGGTTGTGTCTTCCCTTCGGGAAACATCTCCCTTGAAATCAACAGCAACATCTCACTGACTTGTAGGTGCCAAAGCAACTCCAAGCCAGCGTTTGGGTGCCGGCAGGGAGCTGTGTCCTGACTGTGGCTCTGGAATTGGCCCGAGACAGTCCCTCCGTGCAGATGTCAGGAAGGATGACCGTCCGTGCTTCAAAGGCAGCAATTGCCCGATGACCTAACGTGGCGTGGACCCCCTCTCCCGCCAGGATGGCTCCAGCACTTAGAAAGGCTGATGTTCCCAGACCCAGACTCTGCTTTTCAACATGCCTGAGAGGATAGTACATTTTCATGTCAGTTGCCTATTGATTTTACAATTTCCTTGTCTTCCCTCCCACCCCTTGATTTTATTTATTGAATACTCAACCTCGCTAGGCAGGCAAGGCTCAAGGTCTATCCGTGACACGTATCGGCCCAGAGTCCCCGGACCACCCAGCTGGTCATGCAGGAGTCCGCCTCCTTTCCCAGGTGTCAATGGGCCTTCCTTCTCTGTCGCATTTATTCACCAGCCTTGGGGCCCCAAGTGATGCTGGCGACAGGACCCAAGGTGACGAAGACACGGTCCCCTTGGAGGAGCTGGCACCCCATTGGGTGGCACAGAGCAGCTGAGCCCTGGGAAAGAGAAGCTGGGGGCAGGGGGGCAGGGCAGAGAGGGGCGGTCACTGCGGGAAGCTCAGGGAGGGCCCCACGAAGGCGATGGGAAGAGTCCCCCTTTGCTGCCCCGTGTCCCACGCTGGGCTCCAGGCTGGATGCTGCCCACACAGAGGGTCTTCGTTGCTTAATTCCTGGTGCCTACACAGCAGGGCAAGTGCAGAGTGGGCTGGGCAGACCCCAGCCTGCACTCCGCCCACCACCAGTACGGTTTCCTCACACCTAACCCTGTACAAGCCTCTGTAATAGGAGGTGAGCGGGCACCCCTCTGCACAGGTGAAGGCGAGACGGGTCACACAAGCCAAGCCTGGACAGCGCTTTGGGGCTCATCTCTTCCATAGGCCCCTGTGCCCCTGCGCCCCTGCGCCCCTGCAGATCCCTTGGATGTGAAGGCGTCAAATTCAGACCCAAGTCAGGTGTGTTCATTCCCACGCAGGACCAGGAGACAGGGCCTGTGTCTGGGTCGCCTTAGACGATGTCGCTGCATGTATGGAGGACGTGCACATACCAGGAACCAGGGCTAACATTCACCTTCACTTCATTTTCACAGCAAACCTGTGAGGTGAGTACTACTGTCCTCCCACTTCTCAGAGGGGAACACTGGGCCCACCAACCACTGTTGCTGTGTCTGGAGAAAGAGCGAGGACGGTAGTGATAAGACTAAGGCTCCGGAACCATTATAGATAGAGGTGTAGAGGGCAGATTGGATAGGCAGGAAGGGAGGGAGAGAGGAAGACAGAGGGGAGGGAGGGAGGGAGGGAGAGAAGGAGGAAGGGGGGAGAGGATAACGTGTGGCCTGCAGAAACCATTTCTTATGTTTAGAACACTGATTCAAACAATGAATTGGAATTGTTTTGTTTTGTGTGTTTCTGTTTGTTTATTGCCATGCTTCTTGTCCTTCTAGAAGAACCACAGAAAGCAGTATTTCCTGGTCACGGAGTGAAGCCAGACCCCAGGCGGCTGGGGAGCAGTGTGGCCTCCCACCGTCAATCAACCCGACAATTACCCTGTAAACAGCCTTGGGTGTCATTAAGGCTGGAGGCCCAGGCTGGGGGTGTCCTGTTGAGACTGTACCATCAGACATGGGGGCTGAAGTCTCAGCTGCTCCAGGAGACAGCAAAGCACAGGTCTAACCTTTGGGGTGGGCTGCAGCCTCCCCGCCTCCTCCCCTGTTGGGTCTCCTAGGACAGAGCCCACCTTCCGAGGGGAGCAGCTCTGGCCAGGTGCCTGGCTCAGCAGAGGGGCTGGTCTGTCTCAGAGCTGATGCCAGAAAACTGCACCCGTGACCCCAGCCCGTGAGAGAGCCCCACCGGGCCTGAGACTGAGCTCCCCTGCTCCCCTTCTACCTGCCTCTAAGATGTCCCACCCACAGATCCAAACTCCACTCAGCTCAAACCCCAAACCTGGGAGTCCACCTTGAAGCCCCCCTCTTGTCTCTGATGTCAACCCGTCATTATTTGTATACTTATTCCTGGATATTCCTCTGCAACCTCCCATGAGCAGGCTGCATGCCATCATCCAAGGGCGGTCAGTTCTACCTCCCGAAGGTGCTCCATTTCCATCCCATCTGCCTGGAGCAAGCCCTCTCACCTGGACACTGGCAGCCAATTCCTCCCAGGCTCCTGGCTACCTCTTGAGCCTCCAGGATGAGCTTAGAAAGCTCCTTTAAGCTTCTGAGAGCTTGCCATTCTCCTTGTGATGGGGCAAAGTCCTTACCACCTGCACGGTTGGGCCGACACACCCAGCCCACATGGTTCTCCTTTTGCACTCTGAGATCCAGCCACCCTGGTCTTCTCTCTCTCTTCCTGCTTCGGAGCCTTTGTATAAGTTGTTCCCTCTGCCAGGAATGCCTTCTCTCTCCCTCCTCCCCTCTGGATGTCAACTTGCCTTTTATGTCTATTTTAAATTACCTTTCTTCAAAGGAACCTCCCCTGACTCTCTGCTTGGGCCAAGCCCCCACCCAATGCATGGTTTTATGATCCCATGATGTTGCCTTTTGATAGTTAAATATTTTTGTGATTATATGTTTAATGTCTTCCCTCCTGACAATTGTTTCTAAGTTCCATGATAGCAGGGCCTTGTTATTGCTGTATCTCCAGCACCTGGAACAGTTCTTTGCACATAGTAGGTCTTCCATTTACTGAATGAGTAAGTGATGAATAGATTAATGTGTGGATGAATGGCTGTTATTCCCCTGGGAGAACCATGAAGAACACTGCATTTTCTAGTTTTCATTTATTTGTGGCCACCCTGAGCATTCTACTTATTTTTGGTTTGGTTCTTGTCATCTGTAATTTCTGTCCTTCAAGTTCCCAAGTACTGTGAGGTTCAGGGCATTAAAAATGGCTACAAATTATTTGATGTTCTTCTCATTCAAAGGTAAAGTCCATGTTGCCTCCTCTTAAATTTGGGCTGGCCTGAGCCTGATTTGACCAACTGGGTGTGAGAAAGACAGGCTGTTAGCTATAGGCTTGACCTTTAAGGGACCTGCCAGCTTTTACATCACTTTTTGTGGAGCATGCCCTGAGGCTGCCATGCTGTGAGGAAGCTCAAGCCATCACATGGAGAGCCACGTGGACAGAGCAAGGGAGAGAGGCCTGGCAGCCCCACCATTTGAGTCAGGTCCCAGATGTGTGTCCCTCCTGTGCCTTTCCCACCCGCTCACAGAATCTGACCCATAATAACGATAAACTGCTGTTTTAAGCCATGATATTTGGGGTCATTTTGTGCAGCAATAGACAAACAGAAAAGGGGTTCCTCGGCTTTGGCAGAGAAGACAACGCTTTTAGAGATTTAGATAATGCCACATTTGCCGCCACTCATCAAACTCGCAAATCCACCCACAAGAGAGTCACTCTTCTAAAACACTCCTCTAGCCCTAGCCGGTTTGGCTCAGTGGATAGAGCATCGGCCTGCAGACTGAAGGGTCCTGGGTTCAATTCTGGTCAAGGGCACATGCCCGGATTGCGGGCTCAATCCCCAGTAGGGGGTGATCGATGATTCTCTCTCATCATTTATGTTTCTATCTCTCTCTCCCTCTACCTTCCTCTCTGAAATCAATAAAAATCTTAAAAAAAAAAAAAAAAAAAAACTTCTAAAAAAATAAATAAAATAAAATGCTCCTCCACGTAAAAGCAAACAGGCCATCAGCATACCCACGGGTCTCTGGCTTATGGGGCAGGACCATTCTTTTGGTTTTGAGTTTGGGAGAGCCTTTCCTTATGGTTTTTTGTTTTTCCAAAACAGACCCTCAGCTGGTTCTCATTACCCATGTGACTGCTGGACAATTCTAACTCCTAATGCAAGACCCATACTTTAAAGAACATCAATGAAAAAAAAAAAAAAAAAAAAAGACTACGTTCGGAAGGAATGGAACATTCCAGAATGTGTGTGTGCAGGAGGGAGGATGGTGAAGTGCTCAGAGACCAGAAAATCTGCCCTTTCTTCTCAGAGCCCCAGCCTGGAGCTCACCCGCCGTGGGAAGATGCTGGAGGTGAGATCAGATGTGGATGGATGTGGAATTATTTTAATAACTGCAAGGGATCTGGTCACCTGTTGCTGTGATGGGTCCCTTGGCTGAACAGAGAGAGGTGGCCCCTCCGATACAGCTGGCTGTGAGGGTCTCGTCTGCAGGTGGGAAAGCGCTGGGGCCCAGGGCACGCCCCCTCCCTGAGGATGTGCTCGGCGTTGCAGGCTTATGGACCAGCTGCACAAAGTCTCGGCCTCTAACAACTGGCCGGCAGCTCCCACAGGGCTCGCGCCGGTGGCCTTGCTCACCCTGAGCCCTGGGAGAATGTCTGTAGGTAACCAGGTGTCCCGGACCAGGCAGGTGTCACCTGGAGGAGGAGAGCTCATCGCTGGGGCGGTTTCCTTCAGGGCGGGCAGCTGCTGGGTTGGTGAAAACAATAAATAGCAGCAAAGTGACTTAGAGAGAGGAGGCGAGGGATGAGCCCAGAATACTGGGCTGGAGGAGAGAACTGGCTTCTCAGGAGGCAGCAGGGTGGGAGAGGGAGTGACCAGGCAGAGCCCCCCTGGGGTGGAGGAAGAGTGGAGACAACAATAGTCGGGGGCCCCGGGGGACCCTGGGGGGGAGAGCCAGTGGGTCAAGCAGAGTTGATGTGGCCAGAGGCCCCGAGGCCTAGTCTGGCTGCTTACCCTGCAGTCCGCCTGCAGCCCGGCCATCGCCTCTAAACCCCACTTAGCCGTGTCTTGCCTGCTCCACTTCAAACCCTGCAGCCGTTTCTGGGGGCTGCGAGGAGAGAGCCTGACTTTCCTCCACGGCCCTCTCCCCCACGGAAACCACGCGGAGCTGCCCAGGCCCACGGCGGGCTGTGGCCTCTTCCCCTCGGACAAAGGAACTGACGGGAGAGGAGCAGGCAGGCACGGAGTAACGGGGACAGAACGTCCCCAGGAGATGTTCAACAAGGACGTGCTTGTAGAGAACGCCCACAAATGAGTGAGAAAAGGATAGACAGCGCACAGAACGATGGGGAAAACCTTGAAAAGGCACTCCACAAAAGAGGACAGACCCGTGGTCGCTAGACATCCAGAGGGGACTCGCCTTGTTTGTCATCAGGGAAACACGAATTAGAGCCAGAAAGATACCGTGCACATCCCCCGGAACCACTACAGTGTAAAAGTTCGGCAACACCACGCGTGGCTCAAATGTGGAGCACACGCAGGCTGGGCAGAACTGCCCAGGAACAGGCGCGAAAGGCGGCTTTCTGGTACAAGGGCCGAAGCCGGCAGAAGGCCAGCGTGGCCTTGTAGAAGTGGGGCCGTCTGGGTCCCCCTTTTTGTCCAGTGCCCAGAGGGGGCTGCTACTCAGAGGACCTTGGGAAGGAAGCGGAGGGGGCGAGGGGGAGGCGTGACTGGATATGGCAGCACCGTCTCCCACTCACCAGGTACCAGCCTCCCTGGGCAATGGAACCAGGTGTTTCCGCCAGGGTGGCCTTGGCATTTTCTTGGCGTGTCAGGCCCCCTGGAGACCAGGCACAACATTTCCTGGAGGCAGTGAGCAGGGTCCTTGTCTCCCTTCCCCCACCTCAGCTCCTTACTGCTCAGGCCCCGGCCCCCGGGAGCAGGGAGGCAGGTGCGCCCCACGGACCCTGGCCTCGTGGACCCCAGCCTCGCGGACCCCAGCCTGCCATGAGCTGGCAGAGGGCGCAGGTGGCCAGGCGCTGAATGAGGCCCCGGAGGCAATGGGGGCGAGGCGAGTGCGCTCCAACCTTTCCCAGTGAGCTCCGTTTGACAGGGCGTAATAAAAAATCTTTTAATCTTTGTCACTGTGGGGAGGCGGAGAGGCCAAAAGTCTCCATGTTTTAAAGGGAAATTTTAATTAGTATGTAAATTCGACTCGCAGCATTAAAATGTCATTTGCTGAGTAAATGTTGCTGCTCTCTGAGTTCAGGTATTTATTTCAACCTGTCCTGCCAAGGTGCCTTTGTGGGTTCCCTGAGTGTGTAATAACAGCATTTCAGAAACAAAATGAAATTCTCCCCTGTTACAATGCACCGGCCACGGCCTCGCCGCCGGCGATGTGACTGGAATATTTTAAGGTTCCAGCCGCTGGCTCCCACAGTCCCACATGTCCCCTCCTTCCTGCCTGTCTGAGACGGCCACTGCAGGCTGTGAGGGAGACCCTCGCATCCCTGGATCTGGACCCCAGCATCCGGCTGGCTGGGGGACTTTGCAGTGTGATTGCCAGCTGACTGCAGAGGGGTGGACACGCGGAGCCCCGGGCTCTCAGATGAGGGGTGGACAGCTGAGTGACTAAGTCACATCACAGTCTCCGGAAAACCCACGTGGAACCACTGCAGAAGGAGAGTTACTGGGAGCCACTTTTTCCTCAGTTCCAAGATAAATGCTGATTTAATGTACAATAGCGGGAGATGGCTGTCTGGTCTTTCAATGTGCTGGGATCCCCCAGCAGTGACCCAATCCTCCTCCGAATGTTAATTAAGCTTTACTAACCATCCTGGTGTGCACGTGTGTGCGTGCGTGCATGTGCTCGGTGTGTGTGCATGCATGTTTGTGTATGTTCAGGTGTGCATGCATGTTTTTGTATGCTTGGGTGCATGTGTATGCTCGGGTGTGCGTGCATGTCTACAGTCTCCAGCTGCGTCTGCCCAAAGTGGGGGACCATTCAGCTCCCAGTTCTGTCTAGACAGCAAGCATGCCAGCCATTGCCAGGCCTGAGTCAGCTGTGCATGTGAACACGTGTGTGTTTGCATGGGTGTATATGCTGTGTGCATGCATGTGTATCTGAGAATGACCGCACTTATCAGGTGCACGTGCTTCGGCCCAGGATGTAACCTGTCTCACCCCCAGAGCTCCCCTCTGACCCACCCTGCAGCCTGCGGGAGGAGGATGAACTGGAGGTGTTTCTGGACCCTGGGGAGGGGCTGAGTGAAGTGCCCGCAAGTGAGCTGGTGCTCATGCTGGCCCTGCCACTCACCGGCAGTGACACCTCCATTCCCCAAATCGCCCGCCCAGTGCTGCTCCCTGACCCCGCCTCCTCCAAGTCAGAAGTGGCATCCTCGGGGCCTTGCTTTGGGTACCCGCTGTCCTGGGGGAGCCAGAGGAGGAGCACGGGGTGGAGGGGGGGCCAGGAGAAATGGTGTTGAGTCCACACTCAGGCGCCTCCAGTGCTCTGACAAGCTCCACCTGCCCAGCCAGCCAGACCCGCAGGGTCTCTGTAAAACACTGCCTTTGCTGCTGAATATTTCTACTGTGACACCGAAATGGGATCTCAATCCACGGCCCTTCCACCCGTGAGGCTTCCCCACCTGCGTGGAGCAAGAGCCCCACGAGTCACAGGCCCGGGTTCCAAAGGGCCCTCCAGGCTCAAGCACCCGCGCCTTCGCTGAAGAGCACAGACCCACGCCCGCAGTGAAGGGAGACCGCGCGCCCTGCTGCAGCCCAGGGTTTGGGAGGGGAGAGTCAGGAAGGGAGGAACGTGGCCTCTGGAGCCCTGAGCACAGGCGACAGTTAGGAGGACAGACGTATCCTGGAGGGACGACTCAAAGCGCAGAGTGAGGAAGGAACAGGGGCAGAGGCGGACAGGGAGGCGTGGGGTCCTTCGGGGAAGGAGGCTCACAAGTGAAGAGAGAATTGGACCTAGAGCTTATTTCCTTCCTTCCCTGTCTCCTCCCTCCCTCCTCCATGGAATGGATGGATGGATGGATGGATGGGTGGATGGATGGATGGATGGATGGATGGATGGATGGATGGATGGATGGATGGAGTCCAGGAATAACACCTATTCACCTGTGTGGGTTGAGGTCCACCCCTGACTTGCTGGGTGAGCTTGGGTATGTCCACCCTCTCTGGGCCTGAGTTTCTCTTATAAAACCTCAAGTTCTTCTTGAGTTTAAGTCAATTGTCTCCTTTCTGTTGTCCTTGCCTTGGGGACCGGCCCACTCACTTTAGCCCAGGTCACGGGGGAGGGCTATTAGGAATTGATTGCTCAAACTAAAGACCCTCAACTAAACATACCTCCTTTATTATTTCAAAAAGACCTGGGCCTCTCATTATTTCAAAGCTCCCTGACCCTTCTCTTTAGGTCAGGTGGGTCTGGAGGTCTGGGCTCTGCCTCCCAGGATCTTTGGATCCTGAATCCAATTTTTCTGTCAAGTTCTCAGCACGACATGTTGTCCAGACAAGCCCAGAGAGAGACATAAAGTATTCATGGTTATCAATTCATCAGCCGGCTGAAATGAAACACCTCTCAGGAATGCATTTCAAATCTCCATCCTGTGCTGTGCGGCCAGGGCCAGCATCCCCTGTTTCAGACAGGTGTCCCCGCCCCGCACCCCAGTATTTGGATGGGCCTGTTGAGGGCACTTCTGTAGGCCTGGGGGCCCGCAGAGAAGTGTAGGCTCTTCATAAAAGCACCTACTGTGTGCCTGGTTCATTCCAAGCCTGACCTCATTCATGCTAGCAATGCGAGACCCTGCAAAGCCAGTGTCTTCTGAGAGCTAGGTCTGGTGGTTAGCATTAAGAGGTGCAAGTTCAAGTCTGCCAGATCCCATAGCTCCTTCTGCCACTTTGGTCTCTTCCAAGGCACCATTATATTTTGTCTAGGCTTTTCAAGACTCAGTTTTCCTCATTCCCTTAATGGGAATAAATATCTTCCTTGGGTCTTATTCTAATGCTTAGCATTTTCTCAATATAAAACAATGGTACATACACTGAGTGGCCAGATTATTATGATCTCTGAACGCATAATAATCTGGCCACTCGGTGTATATCCTATATAATAAAAGGCTAATATGCAAATTGTCCCCTTGACCAGGAGTTCGACCAGCAGGCAGGCCAGCCAACCGCCCATGTACCCTTACCCTGGCCAGGCTGGCCGGACCCCACCCATGCATGAATTCATGCACTGGGCCTCTAAAATATATACTGAGTGGCCAGATTATTATATGTTCAGAGATCATAATAATCTGGTCACTCATTGTATGGTCAGACCAAGAATTTTTGTGTGATATGTGAGTTAATCTGTATGAGAAGTTTTGCTGAGGGATCTAAATGGAATCATCTTTCGTGAATTGCCTTTTTGAAAAGAATCAAAGTGGCATCAGGACTTCACCAAGGTAACTGGGCACTTCCTCCCGCCTGAAGTGGTTTAAACTGCTGGCCAGGGAGTGAGTCACACCAGACTCTCAAGGCCAGAGGGATGGGTCCGAATCATTCAACAACATTCCAGGACAACAGAATTCCAGGACAACAGCAGTGTTAGCGCTGAGACGTGGGCTTGGCTGGGTTGAAACTGACCTGAATTACTCTGGTAGCTAGAGCCTATTATTTTGATCACCTTTAAATTTTAAAAAAGCAACTCACACTGAATGCAGATGGCACATCAGTAGACATGTTCGTGGTATTCTATATGAAAATGACAAACGCGGATATTGGCCAAATAGGCAGACGTGTCATATACCTCATCCTGGGGTCAGACTGGAAATACAACGAAATCTGAGGACATCCACCTGGAATTAACAAATTAAACACAGCTGAGGAGACAATTTACAACAAGGAAGGGCAGAGGATGCCTGGAGACTGGTAGGAACAGGAATGTGGGCTTGAGGAAGGTGGTGGGCCAGTGGGCCAAGAGGGTGAGGAGGAAACTGTGTTGCACCAAAGCCAAGTCCCTTGGCAACAGGTGTAACGTCCAACTGTGAAAAGAAAAAGCCACAGGGCTACTGGCTGCTGGGAAGGGAAAGGCTGTGCCGGGAGGGGAAAGCAGTGTGGTGCTGGGGGGAGAGAAACCCTAAGTTTCCTCGTTATTTTGTCTTTGCTTTTATTCTCTAAACCCAGAACACAGGACTTTTCAATTGCAAACACTCACCTGAGGCTTTGGCGCAGGGAGGGAGTACAGACTCGAGGTGCCCGAGGAGAGGCTGGGGAGGGAAGCAGGGCAGGGAGACATGGCCAGGAGTCCTGCATTGGGACATTCTTAAGCTTCCAAACCTAAGTTGCCATTTCTCCCCATAAGACCTAGCCCCTCCCAGTAGCCTCAGGACAGGTGATACAGCCACACCCTGCATTTTGAGCTTTACAGAGGAAACAAAGGCAGAGGCCAAGCTTATGGATCTGAATAGTCCCAAGGAGCCCTGGGTTGGAATAGGGACTGTCCGTCCTGCTATTCTGGGAACCAGACTAATAAAAACTCCAGGTCGCCAGCCAACCCCATTGGTCTCCATACAAGGTTCTCTGACCAACCAAGGCCAGGATAATATCTTGGGCCACTCAAGAAGGAGTAGCTCTGGATCAGGAAAAGAACACCCATATTACTCCCTGAAAGCAAAACAGCCCACCCCCACCTACAGCCCTGTCAGAAACAGACTTTTGAGTGATTAAGACTGACAGCTGGCAGACAGGCAAAGAGGGCAGACTGGCCCCGCCTGCTTGCAGCCAAGACCTGTGGAGACAGACATAAGCAGAGGACTGATGAATTGCTTGGAGCTTCAACAGGTGCTAACAGCCAAAGACAGTGCCTGACAGTGGCCAGCACCTAAGTACCTAACAGAAAGCCCAGCGTTGGCAGACAGAACAGAAGAGTGGGGTCCTCAACCAGCTCCCATGGGGCAGTAAAATTCGCCTGAAGGAAACGACACTTAACTTTTTTATTGTTATTATTTAAATTTTTAAATTTTACCTTATTTTATTTTTTTGCACCTTTTTCTTCTTCATTTTGCTTTTCTTCCTCTCATTTTTCTTCTTCTTTCCCCGTTTTAGTTTTTTCTCTTTCCTTTCTTTATCTCCTTTTTTTAAAAAATGGATCTTCTTTATCTGCTTTATAGATGTGCTATTATTCTGGTCTCTGTTGGTTTATTCATATATCTAATTCCTCTTCCCTGCTCCTACTCCCTTTCCCCTTATCTTTTCTTTTTCTTCACTACTCAATTTTTTTTCTCTCTTCTCTTGCTCCTTTCTTCTCCTAATTTTTTTTAACTTGTTTCACTTCCTAAATTTAGGCCTATCTGCTCTCGCTTCTATTCTCCTTTACAAAATTTTTTATTTTATTTATTTTTTTCTTCTTCTTATATTCTTATTTTTTTCTCCCTCCTCTTTTCTAAACCATGGTCCTTCCCCTATTCGTCCAATTCCTTAACCTTATTTTCTCTATTTAAGTTCTGCATCTACAGATTCTGACCTCCCCCTTTTCTGGGTGTTTTTTGTTTGTGCCTTTTGGTTTATTTGTTTGTTTTGTTGTGCTTTCTCCCCATATTCTTTCTTCCTTTCTCTTTGTTTCTTCTTGCTGTCATTTTTGCCCTCTTTTCTCTTTCCTGCTTCTCTTTTCCCTGGCGGTTACTTTTATTTGGGTTATAGGTGTCTTGTGTACATTTGTGTTTTATTCCTTCTGTGTCATGTCTTGTCATGTTGTATTTTGTGCTGTTCAGTCAGTGCCTCCATAACTCTTGGCATGACATGATAGGGAGTGGGACACATAAATAGACATCCTGAGAGGAGACTCCATCCATGAAGGGGACAATAACGTTTAAGACCCAACTACATCAGGAGAACCCAATATCTCAAGTAGGAACACCCAGCCCAGGAGACCTGAGAGACTGCACCCCTGGGTCCCACAAAACATCTACTATATAAGATCAATTCAAAAAAAATCTGGGTGGCACAGCAGTTTGATCTAATATATATGAACAATTACAAAGAGCAGCAAAAATGGGGAGACAAAGAAATAGCTCCCAAATGAAAGAAAAGGAGGAATCACCAGAAAATGAATTAAATGAAATGGAGGCAAGCAATTTGTCAGAGAAAGAATTCAGAGTAATGGTTATAAGGATACTCAAACATCTGGATAAGAAATTCACCAACATATGTAAGAATCAAGAGGAAATTCAGAAGGACATAGCTGCAGTAAAGAACACAGTGGAAGGTTTCAACAGTAGACTAGCAGAAGCTGAGAACTGAATCAGCAAGTTAGAAGACAAGATAGAAAAAACACCCAAGCAGAGCAGCAACTGGGAAAAAAAATTAAAAAGCAGGAGGAGACTCTAAAGGAACTCTGGGACAACATGAAACAAAACAACATCCACATAACAGGGGTTCCAGAAGGAGAGAAAGCTGAGCAAGGAATAGAAAACCTGTTTGAAGAAATAATGACAGAAAACTTCCCTGACTTTGGGAAGAAAAACTCACACAAGTCCAAGAAGCACAGAGAGTCCAAAACAAGATGAATCCAAAAAGACCGACACCAAGACACATTGTAATTAAATTGGCAAACATCAATGACAAAGTAAAAATCTTAAAGACTGCCAGAGAGAGACAGAAATTTACCTACAAGGGATCTCCCATTAGACTATCAACTTATTTTTCAACAGAAACACATCAGACCACAAGGGAATGAAATGCAGTATACAAAGTGATGCAAAGCAAGGGACTGAACCCAAGAATATTTATCCAGAAAAGCTATCATTCAAAATTGAAGGTGAAATCAGGAGCTTCGCAGACAAAAAAAAAGGCTAAGTGAATTTATTACCACCAGGCCAGCAATGCAAGAAATGCTAAAGGGATTGTTGTAAAAAGAAGAAATAGAAAGGGAAAAAGGAACACAGGCATAAAGAATAAAAATGGCAACAAACAAGTATCTATCAATGATAACCTTAACTGTAAATGGATTAAATGTTCCAATCAAAAGACATAGGGTAGCTGAATGGATAAGAAAACATGACCTATATATATGCTGTGTACAAGAGACCCACCTTAGAACAAAGGACTCACACAGACTGAAAGTGAAGGGATGGGAAAAAGTTTCCAGGCAAATGGAAATGAAACAAAAGCTAGAGTAGCAATACTTATATCTGACAAAATAGACCTCAAAGTGAAGGCCATAACAAGAGATAAGGAAGGCAACTTCATAATACTACAGGGATCAACACAACAAGAAGCTATAACTCTGGTAAACATATATTCACCCAATGCATGAGCATCTAAATATATTAACCAGTTAACTGCCACGATATTTTGAATTTAATTTAAAAGGTCTGCCACTTGCGTCTATTAGATGCTTATGGCAGTTAATGGGTTAAAAAACTTCTAGATGATATATACCAAGGGAGAGATCGACAGCAATACAATCATAGTAGGGGACTTTAATACTCCACTGACATCACTGGATAAATTTTCTAGACAAAAAAATCAACAAAGAAACAGCAATCCTAAATGACTCTCTAGAACAGATGGAACTAATTGACATCTTCAGAACATTCCACCCCAAAGCAACAGAATATACATTCTTCTAAAGTGCACATGGGACATATTTTCAAAGATAGACCACATGTTAGGACACAAGCTAAGTCTCCATAAATTCAAGAAGGTTGAAAACATATCAACCATCTTCTCTGGCCACAAGGAATGACATTAGAAATCAGCTACAACAAAAACACTCAAAAACAATAAAATACATGGAGGCTAAATAACATTCTATTAAACAATGAATGGGTTAAAAAAGAGATCAAAAAAGAAATAAAAAAACAAATGAAAATGAACAGACAACAATCCAAAACCTATGGGACACAGTGAAAGCCGTCCTGAGAGGGAAGTTCATAGCACTTACAGGCCTACCTCAAAAGACAAGAACAACTGGTAATAAGTTATCTAACATTACAACTTAAAGAATTAGAAGTAAAACAACAAGAAAAACCCAGGACAAGTAAAAGGAAGAAAATAATAAAGATCAGAGCAAAAATAAGTGATATAGAGACCAAAATAGGATAAACAAGAGCTGGTTCTTGGAAAGGATAAACAAGATTGATGGACCTCTAGCCAGGCCCACCAGGAAACAAAAAGGCTGGACTCAAATAAACAAAATCAGAAACAAAAGAGGTGAAGTAACAACTGACCCCACAGAAATACAAAGAATTGTAATAAAATACCATGAACAACTTTATTCCAATAAATGGGACAACCTGGACAAAATGGGCATGTTCCTAGAAAAATACAACCTTCCAAAACTCAATCAGGAAGAATCTGAAAACCTGAGTAGGTCAATAACTACTGCTGAAATTAAAGCAGTAATCAAAAAAATCCCAACGAACAAAAGCCCTGGTCTAAACAGATTCACAGGGGAGTTTTACCAAATATTCAAAGAAGAAGCAACATCTCTATTCCTCAAACTATTCCAAAAAATTCAAGAGGAAGGAACACTTCCAAACTCTTTCTATGAGGCCACCATCACCCTAACTCCAAAACCAGATAAAGATACCACAAAAAAAGAGAACTACAGGATAACATCCCTGATGAACATAGACACTAAAATCCTCAACAAAACATTAGCAAACTAGATCCAACACATTAAAAAGATCATACACCATGACCAAGTGGGATTTATTCCAGGGATGCAAGGCTGGTACAATATTCGCAAATCAATAAACGTGATACATCATATAAACAAATTGAAAGACAAAAAAAAATCACATGATCATATCAATTGATGCAGAAAAAGCATTCAACAAAATCCAACACCCTTTTTTTGATAAAAAACTCTCAGCAAAGTGGGAATAGAGGGAACATACCTCAACACAATAAAGGCCATATATGACAAACCTATAGCTAGCATCATACTCAATGGGCAAAAACTAAAACCATTTCCCCTAAGAACTGAAACAAGACAAGCTTTCACCACTCTTGTTCAACATAGTTCTGGAAGTCCTGGCCACAGCAATCAGACAAGAAGAAGACATAAAAGGAATCCAAATTGGAAAGGAGGAAATAAAACTCTCATTATTCTCAGATGACATGATACTGTACATAGAAAACCCTAAAAACTCCATCAAAAAACTACTAGATTTAATGAATGAATTCTGAAATGTAGCAGGATACAAATTTAACACCCAAAATCCATAGCATTTTTATACACCAATAGTGGACTCTCAGAAAGAGAAACTAAAAAAAAAAAAAAAATCCCATTTACCGTTGCAAGAAAAATAAAATTCAGATACTTAGGAATAAACTTAACCAAGGTGGTAAAAGACCTGTACTCTGAAAACTACAAGATGTTGAAAAAAGAGATAGAAGAAGATAAGAACAAGTGGAAGAACATGTTCATGGATTGGTAGAATCAACATCATTAAAATGTTCATACTACCCAAAGCAATCTATAGGTTCAATGCAATCCCTAAAATACCAACGGCATATTTCACAGACCTGGAACAAACACTCCAAAAATTTATATGGAACCAAAAAAGACCCCAAATAGCTGCAGCAATCTTGAGAAGGAAGAACAAAGTTGGAGGAATCACAATACCAGATTTCAAGTTATACTACAAAGCCACTGTAATCTAAACAGCCTGGTACTGGCACAAGAACAGGCAAATGGATCAATGGAACAGAACAGAGACCCCAGAAATCAACCCAAGCCACTATGCTCAATTAATATTTGACGTACGAGTCAAGAAGACCCAATGGAGTAAAGACAGTCTCTTCAGTAAATGGTGCTGGGAAAATTGGACAGGTACATGCAAAAAAAATGAAACTAGACCACAAACTTATATCATACACAAGAATACACTCAAAATGGGTAAAAGATTTAAATGTAAGATGTGAAACCATAAAAATTCTAGAAGAAACCATAGGCAGCAATATCTCAGACATCTCTCATAGCAATATGTTACTGATACATCTCTTAGGGGCTTAATCACAAGGAACAACAACAGCCTGTAATTATTGGAATCGAGAGTCTAGTCCAGTGGTCGGCAAACTCATTAGTCAACAGAGCAGCAAACCACGGCTCGAGAGGTGCATGAGGCTCGCGAGCAGCAGTTTGCCGACCACTGTCCTAGGACAATGGAAACTAAGGAGAAAATAAACAAATGGAACTACATCACAATAATAAGCTTCTGCACAGCAAAAGAAACCATCAGCAAAACAAAAAGAGAGCCCACTACATCGGAGAACATATTTGGCAATGGTACATCTGATAAGGGGTTAATCTCCAGAATATATAAGGAACTCATACAACTTAACAAAAGAAAGACAAACAAGCCAATTAAAAAACGGGCAAAGAACCTAAATAGACACTTCTCCAAAGTGGACATACAGATGGCCAAGAGACATATGAAAAAATTCTCAGTCACTGATCATCCAAGAGATGCAAATGAAAACAATAAGGAGATGTCACCGCACACCTGACAGAATGGTTATCATCAACAAATCAACCAATGACAAGTGTTGGCTAGGTTGTGGAAAAAAGGGAACCCTCGTACACTGCTGGTGGGAATGCAGACTGGTGCAGCCATTATGGAAAACAGTATGGAGTTTCCTCAAGATATTAAAAATGGCACTCTCGAAGCAGTCCAGAGATGGAAGACGCTGACTTGGTCTTCCCATACTAGCAGTTAGCAGCTGTCCATCACTGCAGGTTGCCCAGGACCAAACCAGAGAGAGTGGGACCTGCATTACCACCATTTGTCCACCATCCAGAACTGTAATGTCAGTGCTGACATGTACACATAAGGAACTGGTGGACATTGTAATTGGGTCTCAAAAGAACTGTTGGCCCAGAAAGAAACTCACTACACACTGATTCATTTCCTGTCACCATAACCATTATTGCTTGTCTCATTTTCGCTTCTTATAAGTGTATTTCTAGTAGCACATGATCTCACTCATCTACTAGAAATAATGAACAACATAGACTGATGATCAAGAACAGACCCAGAAACAATGAGGCATGGATCAGACTGTCGGGCCTCAGAGGGAGGGTAGGGGAGGGTGGGGGTAAAGGGGAGAGATCAACCAAAGGACTTGTGTGCAGGCATATGCGCCTAACCAGCGGTTAAGGACAACAGGGGGGCGGGAGCATGTGTGGGGAGGGGTGTGGGATGGGAATGGGGGCATGAGGACAAATATGTGATACCTTAATCAATAAAGAAATTTTTTTTAAAAAATGGCACTCTCATTTGACCCAGTGATCCCACTTCTGGAAATATATCCTAAGAAACCCGAAACACTCATCACAAAAAATATATGCACCCCTATGTCTATAGCAGCGCAATTTACAATAGCTAAGACTTGGAAACAGCCTAAGTGCCCATCAGCAGATGAGTGGATAAAAAAACTATCGTACATCTACACAAAGCAATACTACATGGCAATAAAAAAGAAAGAACTCTTACCATGTGCAACCTGGAGAGCATTATGCTGAGCGAAATATGCCAGTCAGAGAAAGATAAGTACCACATGATTTTTCACTCATATGTGGAATCTAATGAACAAATAAATTGATGATCAAACATAGACCCCGAGTCATAGAAGCATGAACAGGCTGTTGAACTTCAGAGGGAAGGCAGGGGAGGGTAGGTGGGAAGAGACCAACTAATGAACTTGTATGCACAACCTGTGGACACAGACAATAGGGTGGTGAGGGCCTGGGGATGGGGAGGACCGGAGCGGGGATGGGGAGGATGGGAGCGGGGTGGAAGAGGTTAATGGGGGGAAAGAAGGACCCATGTGATACTTTAAACAATAAAGATTAAAAGAAAAATAAAAGAAAACGACAAACGTTACTGAGGGGTGGGGGGAAGGAGGAAGGAAGAGTCTTTATAAATAAAAGTAATAATAACCAAAAACCCCCACAAGTCTTTTCAGCCTTTTGAGGGATGTTGCCTACCTGCTGAGTGCTTATTAGACACAAGGCAGGGCTGGCCCCTGGACATGTGAGTTCCTGTCGTCTTGTTTGATATCACTTTTGTGTGTCACCTTTGTGAGCTGGGTTTTTTCTGCCTCACAGGAGGGGGGTGCACTCCGCTATCTGAAGAGGATGCTGGGGTGGGGTTGTCACTGTTCAGATCCACAGACTGTGGCTAAACATTCCTGGGCAAAGGAGGGGTGTGCTCTGTCGGGGGCCCTGGGAGAGGCAGGGCTGCAGCGTCCAGCAGAAGAGTGAGTGAGACCATGATGCATCGTCCACTCCATGGGGAGCAAAGCAGGAGCTTCTAACAGTCCCACCAGGGCAGCAGCCTCCACCCCGCCTGCCAGGGCGGACTGGGACACCCAGGGTGATGGTGCCCAGCAAACCCTGGGTCCCCCGGGTCCTTCAGCCCAACCCTGAGGAGATAAAGAACAGCATTCTGTGTGACTGTTTCTAACAAAAATAAAGGTTCGCTTTGTGTCCTGTGCAGTCACTCTTAAATAATGGAACAACTTCAGATGTTTTCAGTGATTGCTTGTCAACTCACCACACATGTAACAAGCCTTCCTTCACTGACCAGTCCCAGCAGCCCCAGCATGTGGGTGGGGCCTGGATCCTCATTTCATATATGAGGAAACTGAGGCTCAGAGCAGCTGTCCTGTGACCAAGGTCACATACTTCAGAAGGGGTAGAGCTAGGACTGAAACCAGGTCTATGTGACCCCAGGGTTTCTGCTCTGTCCTTCCTGTCTCCATCAGAGACGGTAGTTTCCATCAAGTGTCCAAGGCTGATGCGATCAAGTCTTCTCCTACTTTCTCACCGGCCCCCGAGAAAGACTGTCAGCCTCAGTTCCTTCCATTCTGTCTTCCCAGCCCCAAGCACTGACTGTGCAGAGAGCTTTTCATCTCACCTCATCCCCATTCGTGCCAGCCCTGGGATGAGAGCTCCCTTCTATACCCATTTCCCAGATGATCTAACTTGGGCTCAGAGAGGTTGCCTAAGTTTCCTTAGGGCACACAGCCACCAAGTGGCAGAGCCAGACTCAAACCAAGGCCACCTGATCCCAGCGACAGAGGCCTTACTTAACTCCTTTCTCCCATTGATCATTTCCAACACACAGAGGCTCCCTGGGGGAAGGATTTGGGGGTCAATAAATAATGCGGGTAATATTTAGAATTTGTGGCAGATTTTAAACAGAAGCCCTGGGAAGAATGCTGGCATTTTCCACCCCAAATGGACGCTGTGAATGCTGGTGGCATAGCCCAGGCCACATGTGATTTCTGCATGGACACGAACCGATAGGGGGTCTTGGATGGGACCTGGTAACCGCACATTCTTGGAGCTCTAATAGCATCCTGACGTGCATTTCTGCAACCGTCCCCCTGTCCCAGGGGACGGCACCGATGGTCCTTGAGCACGGGGCTGGCAAGTGAGAGGGTTGGCTGGGAGACACAACGTTGCCTTGAGCTTCCAGGACCTTCCTTCAGGTAACAACCCAGCGAGCCCGGGGAACTGCCAGATAAATCAGGAGGAGCTCCCCTCGGAGCCGCTTCAGAACCTTTGAGAGGAGAGCGCGCTCCCTTCTAAGAAGGTGACCTGCCTAGGTAACAGCTGAGCCGCCTCCTATTCCAAGGGCCTCCCGAAAAGGCCCGGGCCCCGCAGCCTGGACGGCCAGCTCTTTGAAGAAGAGACACAGCCGCGTACAAACCAATCCGCCTTGAAGGGCAGGACGCCCAGAGCCTGGCCGCCTGGCTGGGGTTTAAGAGCAGATTGTTTCCGGGAAGAAATGAGGCGGCTCTTTGAGCCTCGGGCGGGTTTTCTTCTTTCCCTTGGACTGGGGGCAGGGGGTAACCCCGGCCTTTATTTATCGAGCCGGCACTGAGGCACGTGGCTTTCCCTGGGTTGCAGGCCAGGCAGTCTCCAGGTGATAGGAGCCCAGTCCATGTTTCCAGAATATTCTGGAATAGTCATCTTTCCACGAGAGGGGGTTTGCCCAACGTTGACACGATTGACACTTGGGCAGGATAATTCTTTGTTGTGGGAGCTGCCGTGTGTGTTCCACGCTGTTTGGCACTTCCCTGGCCTCTGCCCACCATGGCAGGAGCAGCCACCCCACCTCGGGGTGACCACACTCCGAATCACCCGCTCTTCCCTCACAGCCCTGCCACGGGATGCCGTCTCAGACAGGGACAGCCTCGGAGAGCCAGGCCTGGCCCGCAGTGGCCGTGGCCAGGACCGACACGCCTGCTCAGGACCCCGTCGGGAGGCCCCCGGCTGCTTTCTGGGGTGCCCTGTTTTCACTGTTCATTAAACAAGCTCTCCGAGGCCTCCGCAGGGGTCCTGGCTTTGGAGGGGCCCAACGGGGGAGGCTGATGGGAAGCTGAGCAAACCCTCGGGTCTCTGTGGGAAGTGAGCCAGGTGTGAGGGGACCGGGCCGTGGGGGGCTCAGAAACCACCTCTGCAGGACGCAGACTGTTGGGGTTGCAGCTGTCCCTTCTGGGCACCACCCCGGCCTCCTTCCTCATCTCCCCTCCACCTGCTCTCTCCCCAGGGGCACCTTCCCCAGGGCTGGGCAGGGCCACCCCGTTCTTACTATAAAAGGGATGCCAAGGCAGCCTCCCACTGTGCCAGGCTCTCTGCTGACCCCCGACCCTCAGCCCCCCAAAACCCTGAGTGGGGACTCACGCTTCCACTTCCCAGAGGGGGCCCCCCTCATACTCACGGCCCCTCTGTGCTGCTCTGTCCCACCCTGGGGGACTTCCCCTGGCACAGCTGTGACCTCAGCAGCAGGCGTCCTCCGCCCCCAGGGCCTCAGCTGTGCTGGATGGAGCTGGGGCATCAACACCCCCTCATCCTCAGGGAATAATACTTCTGGGGTCCCCAGGGGAATGGAGCCCAGGTGCCCACAGCAGGGGCCTCTACCCATTGTCATCCCTTCCCTGTCTCCATCCCCCACTCCCACTGATGCTTCCTGGGATGGACCCACAAATGAACTGCTTCCCCTGCCTGTCAGGGTCTGCTTCTCGGGGCCCCGACTAAGACAGCCCACCACAGTGCTTCCCACACACCTGCCGCCAGCGCCCACACGTGTGCCCCACTGCCCGCTCCTGTTTCTATCACAGCAGGGCAGGGCCAGTCTCTGCTGCCTCTAGCGGGAGAACCTGGTGTTCAAAGACCGCTAATAGAATTAATGAATGTATGAGTGAACGGATGGATGGATGGATGGATGGATGGATGGACGGACGGACGGACGGACGGAGGTAACACCAGATTTTGGAGGAGCAAAGGATGGGGGCTTGAAAGGGAAGCCCTGAATTTTCCCACATTCCCAAGATTCTGACCAGTTGGCGATGAGTGTCCACAGGAGCCTGTCCTGGGCCCTGGACACCGGCACAGGCTCAGGTTGGCTCCCTCTCTGTCCCCCTGTCATAAAGGAGGTCCCCTTGGTGTGAGCAGGATACCAGCATTTGGCCAGTTTCCAAGAGATGGGGGAAGGAGAAGCCCAGCCTACCGGACAGCCGAGGGGCAGTGGAAATGCATTTCAAATCGCTATTCCAGCAGCTGCCAGCAGATTGCTTTTTCTATGAGACTGGATGGCTTTAATAAAAAATGAGAACTTCTCCATCTGCTCTTTAAAGATAAGACACCCCCTCCCCCGTTCCCCAAATCAGTGAGCGACAGAGGCCCAGGGAGGGGCTGGCGGAGGCTGGGAGAGCTCAGATGGGGCAGCCTGAGGCTGGGTCAGGTCTCCCGGCTGTGGGGCTGGGAGCGGAAGCCAAGGTGAGATCCCAGTGATTAGAATCATTTTAGTTCTGCTACAGCCCCCTATCCCCTCTCCAGGGCCATGTGCCAGCCCTTCCCTCCCCGGGTTATCAGAGGGAAAGGGACATGTCTCCAAGGGCCTGGTCACCTGGGCCACAACTTGTCCTGAGCCACCAGGAAGCAGCCCGGCTGACAGAGACCTCCGGTTCCAGCACGTCCCACTTCGCTGGAGCAGGATAAACCACCGAGAACGGGTGCCGTGCGCACCCCAAAGCCTCGACTGGAGGGAAACGCCCAGATGCCGCCGCACGGCCGCTCTGCTGAGCCTATGAGTGGAGAAGGACTGGGGCCCACGCGGTCCTGTGGAGCCTGTGGCTCACACAGCTGGGGTCTTCACTGAGGAGGTGATTACGAACTTGTGAAGGCGGAATTGTCAGAGCACTTCCCAGGGCCTTGGAAGGGGACATGCCAGTAGGAGACCCTGCAATTCCAGCTGCACAGGAAGTGTGCCTGTGGTGCGTGTGCGAGAGAGAGAGAGAGAGAGAGAGAGAGAGAGAGAGAGAGAGATATGGGGGATGGGCGTGCACAGCTGATGTTTTGTACCTGAGCCTTCTTTGGACGGGAGTCCCAGCCACAGAACGAAATAAGGAAGATGTATTACCGTGTCACAGTGCCCACAGCCTGAGCCAGCCCCTGCTCCCAGTCCCCCATTGAGGACTGCTCTTGGACAAGCACTTCCCAGAATTTTGTGGTGCAGGATCAGGAGATTGGACAGAAATAAGACTAGAGAGGCAGAGGGAAGAGAGGAGGACCTGCCCAGAGAAGTCAAGTTTGACCACATGAAGATCAGAGAGATTTGGTCGAAGGAAGAGAGACTAAAACTCAACAGGCAGCAGGGCTGGCGTTTTGGCCAGCGAGTCCTCCAGAGCGGATGCGGCCTGAGCCAGTCATGCTGTTGGTCAGGAGTGGATCCACTGGGGCTCTTGGAGAGACAGGAGTAACCACCCAAATGCCTTGTGTTGACTTTGGGTTGTAGCAACCACATGTGAAGAGCATATCACCAGGGCAACATGGGGCCCGTGTTGTAGCAAGTCACACTCCAATCCAAGAAGGAATTCTCTTATTCAGGTACATGCACGCCTCTGTGTGTGCATGTGTGTGTACATGTGCGTGTATGAATACGGAAAGTGGGCTACCAGGTCTCACAGCTTCATAAGTCACAAAGCACCACCGTGGATTTCCCTTCTGTGATGTTAAGAGGCATCACTCAAGCGTGGGAGGAGCGGAAAGATGACAGCCTGCTCTTCCAGGGCGGACCAGAACAAGGCCTCATGCCTGGATGGAAGGGAGCTGATTTTCTGAGGTACCTTCTGTGACACACCACTTACAAGTGATCAGAGCCCAGACTATGTGCAGTGAAATGCTAATTATAGAAGATTGACCATTTACAAATCATTGTCCAGAGAGATAGAAATGATTAATTGTTGGTAATAGAAAAGATAACCTCAGGGTTGACAATTTTTTTTATCCTGTGGGACAGAGGACACTAGCCAGGTTTTTGTTTGTTTGTTTGTTTTTTAATATTTCTATACTAGAGGCCCAGTGCACAAAATTCATGCACGGGGGTGGAGGTGTCCCTCAGCCCAGCCTGCACCCTCTCCAATCTGGGACTGCTGGCTCCTAACCACTCTGCCTGCCAGCCTGATCGCCCCCTAACTGCTCCCCTGCCGGCATGATCGTCCCCAACAGCCCTCCCTTGCCGGCCTGATCTCCCCTAACTGCCTTCCCCTGCAGGGCTGAGGGGACTGGGGGACTCTGGCTGGATGAGGTAGGCCTGAGTGGACTGGGGGACTGAGGCTGGATGAGGCAGGGCTGGGGGCACTGGGCACCACCATCTTGTGGCTGTGGGAGTCGCCATCTTGTGAGGGTGTGGCAGTAAATTAGCATATTCCCTCTTTATTAGATAGGATTGTTGAAAGTATTACATATGCCTCCTTTTCCCCCCATTAACCCTCTCCAGCCCACTCCCACCCATCTCAGGCAGGCCTTCACCACCCTATTGTCTGTCTCCAAGGGCCATGCATATATACATAAAAGGTCTTTGGTTGATTACCTCCCCACCCACTCATCCTCCGCCTCCTTCCTCCTGAGATTTCACACTCTGTTCCATGCTTCCATGTCTCTGGATCCACTCCATTCATCAGTTTATTTTGTTACTTAGATTCCACTGAGATCATGTGATACTTGTCCTTCTGTGACTGACTTAATTCACTTAACATGGTACTCTCTAGCTCCCTCCATGCTGTCTCAAAGGGTAAGAGATTCTTCTTTTTTACACCTGCACAGTATTCCTTGGTATAAATGTACCACCACTTTTTATCCACTCATCTATTGATGGGTACTTGGGCTGTTTCCAGATCTTAGCATTGTAAATAGTACTGCTATGAACATAGGGGTGCATACATTCTTTCTGATTTATGCTTTGGGTTTCTTAGGATATAGTCCTAGAAGTGGATGATGGGGTCAAATGGCAGTTCCATATTTAATTATTTGAGGAAACTCCATACCGTTTTCCATAATGGCTGCACCAGTCTGCATTCCCACCAGCAGTGTACTAGGGTTTCCTTTTCTCCACATCCTCACCAGCATTATCACTTGTGGATTTGTTGATGGTAGCCATTCTGACAGGTGTGAGGTGATATCTCATCATTTCAATTTGCTTCTCTCTTATGATCAGTGATTTTGAGCATTTTTTCATATGTCTCCAGGCCAACTGTATATCCTCTTTGTAGAAGTTTCTATTTAGGTCCTTTGCCCAATTTTTTAATTGGATTGTTTGTCTCTCTTTTGTTAAGTTGTATGATTTCCTTATGCATTTTGGAGATTAACCCTTTATCAGATGTATCATTGCCAAATATGTTCTCCCATACAGTGGCTCCCTTTTCGTTTTGTTGATGGTTTCTTTTGCTGTGCAGAAGCCTTTTATTTTGATGCAGTCCCATTTGTTTATTTTCTCCTTAGTTTCCTTTGCCTTAGGAGATGTATCTGTAAACATATTGTTGAGAGAGATGTCTGAGATTTTGCTGCCTATGGTTTCTTCTAGGATTTTTATGGTTTCACAACTTACATTTAAGTCTTTTATCCATTTTGAGTTCATTCTTCTGTATGGTGTAAGTTGGTGGTCTGGTTTCATTTTTCTGCATGTATCTGTTTAATTTTCCCAACACCATTTATTGAATAGACTGCCTTTGCTCCATTGTATGCTCTTGCCTCCTTTGTCAAATATTAATTGAGTATAATGGGTTGGGTCAATTTCTGGGGTCTCTGTTCTGTTCCATTGATCTATATACCTATTCTTGTGACAGTACCAGGCTGTTTGATTATGGTGGCTTTGTAGCATAACTTGAAATCTGGTATTGTGCTTCCTCCAACTTTGTTTTTCTTTCTCAAGATTGCTGCAGCTATTTGGGGTCTTTTTTTATTCCATATAAATTTTTGGAGTATTTGTTCTAGATCTGTGGCATATGCTGCTGGTATTTTAATGGGGATTGCATTGAATCTATAGATTGCTTTGGGTAGTATGGACATTTTAATGATGTTGATTCTGCCAATCCAAGAACATGGAATATTCTTCCACTTGTTTATATCTTCCTCTATCTCTTTTTCAATGACCTGTAGTTTTCCAAGTACAAGTCTTTTGCCTCCTTGGTTAAAACAAGTATCTTAATTTTTTGTTGCAATGGTAAATGAGATTATTTGTTTAGTTTCTCTTTCTAAGAATTTATTATTGATGTATAAAAAAGCCATTGATTTGGGGTGTTGATTTTGTATCCTGTTACACTGCCAAATTCATTTATTAAATCTAGTAGTTTTTTGGTGGAGTCTTCAGGGTTTTCTATGTACAATATCATGTCATCTGTGAATAATGAGAGTTTTACTTCATTCTTTCCAATTTGGATTCCTTTTATGTCTTTTTCTTATGTGATTGCTGTGGCTAGGACTTCCAGTACTATGTTGAATAAGAGTGATGAAAGAGGACATCCCTGTCTTGTTCCTGTTCTTAGGAGAAATGGTTTTAGGTTTTGCCCATTGAGTATAATGTTCACTGTAGTTTCGTCATTTATCATGTTGAGATATGCTCCCTCTATTCCCACTTTGCTGAGAGTTTTTATCAAAAATGGGTGTTAGATTTTGTCAAATGCTTTTTCTGCATCTATTGATATGATCATGTGATTTTTATCTTTCAATTTCTTTATGTGATGTATCACATTTATTGATTTGTGAATATTGTACCAGCCTTGCATCCTTGGAATGAATCCCACTTGGTCATGGTGTATGATCTTTCCAATATATTGCTGGATGCAATTTGTTAATATTTTGTTGATGATTTTAGCATCTATGTTCATTAGGGATGTTAGCCTGTAATTCTCTTTCTTTGTAGTGTCTTTATCTAGTTTTGGGATTAGGGTAATGCTAGCCTCATAAAAGAGCTTAGAAGTGTTCTTTCCTCTTGGATGTTTTGAAATAGTTTGAGGAGTAGAGGTGTTAGTTCTTTTTTGAATGTTTTGTAAAATTCCCCTGTGAAACTGTCTGCACTGAGCTTTTGTTTGCCGCGAGTTTTTTGATTACTGCTTCTATTTCATCAGTTGTTATTAGCCTATTCAGGTTTTCTGATTCTTCCTGATTCAGTTTTGGGAGATTGTATTTTTCTATGAATTTGTCCATTTTATCCACATTGTCCTGCTTGTTGGCATATAGTTGTTCCTAGCATTCCCTTACAATCCTTTCTATTTCTGTGGTGTCAGTGGTTATGTCTCCACTTTTTGGTTTTTTATTTTATTTATTTGAGTTCTCTCTCTTTGTTTCTTGATGAGTCTGGCTAAAAGTTCATCAATTTTGTTTAGCCTTTCAAAGAACCAGCTCTTGTTTTCATTGATTTTTTTAGTCTCCATGTCATTTATTTCTGCTCTAATCTTTATCATTTCCTTCCTTCTACTTATTCTGGCCCTTTCTTGTTGTTCTCTTTCTAGTTCTTTAAGTTGTAGGGTTAAATAGAATATAGTTAATTTTTTCTTGTTGTTGTTGTTGTTTTTTTTTTTTTTTTTTAGGTAGGCCTGTAGTGCTATGAACTTCCCTCTCAGGACTGCTTTTGCTGTGTTCAGAGATTTGGGGTTGTTGTGTGTTCATTTTCATTTCTTTATAGGAAGTATTTGATTTCTTTCTTGATCTCATTGGTAACTCATTCATTGTTTAGTAACATTCTATTTAGCCTCCATGTGTTTGAATGTTTGGGGGTGTTTTTGCTATAATTGATTTCTAATTTCATTCCACTGTGATCTGAGAAGATGCTTGATATGATTTTAATATTCTTGAACTTATAGAGACTTGCTTTGTGTTCTGACATGTGGTCTATCTTTTAGAATGACCCATGTGCACTTGAGAAGAGTGTATATTCTGCTGTTTTGGGGTGAAATGTTCTATACATGTAAATTGAATCCATCTGATTCAGTGTGTCCTTTAGAGTCACTGCTTTCTTGTTAAGTTTTTGTCTGGAAGATCTATCCAGTGAAGTCAGTGGGTATTAAAGTCCCCTACTATGACTATATTCTTGTTGATCTCTCCCTTAAAGTCATCTAGAAGTTTTTATCTATTCAGGTGCTCCTATATTTGGTGCATATAAGTTTACCAAGAGTATATAAGTTAAATACTCTTGGATAAATCTCTTTAGTATTATGTAGTGACTTTTGTTGTCTTTTGTGATGGCCTTTATTTTGAAATCCATTTTGTAGGATATGACTATTGCTACTCCACCTTTATTTTTCTTTTCCATTTGCATGGAAAAATTTTTTCCATCCCTTCACTCTCATACTGTGGGTGTCTTTTGTTCTGAGGTGGGTCTCTTATAGACAGCATATGGTTGAGTCATGTTTTTGTATCCATTCATCTACCCTATGTATTTTGATTGGAGCATTTAATCCACTTACATTTATGGTTATTATTGATAGGTACTTATTTATTGTCATTTTAATTCTGTATGCCTAGGTTTCTCTCTCTATTTCTTCTTCTCATTACAGCAGTCCCCTTAGCATTTCTTGTAATGCTGTCTTGATGGTAATGTACTCCCTAAGCCTTTTTTTGTGTGTGTGTCTGGGAAACTCTTTATTTGACCGTCTATTTGAATGATAGCCTTGCTGGATATAGTAATCTTGGTTTCAGATCCTTGCTTTCTATTACCTTGAGTACTTCATGCCATTCCCTTCTGGCCTGTAATGTTTCTGGTAAGAAATCAAGTGTGGCTTTATGGGAGCTCCTTTGTAGGTAACAGTTTGCTTTTCTCTTGTTGCCTTTAAGATTCTCTCTATGTCTTTAATTTTTGGCATTTTAATTATGATGTATCTGGGCATGGGCCTATTTGAACCTTCTTGCTTGGGGTTCTCTGTGCCTCCTGAACTTGTGTGACTTTCCTTTACCAGGTTAGAAAAGTTTTCAGCCATTATTTCTTCAAACACATTCTCTATCCCTTTCTACCTTTCTGACTCTTCTGGCACACCTGCTATTCAAATATTGTCACATTTCACATTGTCCCACAGCTCCCTTAAGCTGTCCTCCTGTTTTTTCATTGTTTTTTTCTTTTTGGTTCTCTGGTTGAGTGATTTTTTTCAACCCTGTCTTCTAAATCATTGATTTGATCCTTCACTCCCCCTAATCTGCTGTGTATTTCTTTCAATGTGTTCTTTATTTGTGCGATGTCATTCTTTATTTCTGTTTTTATAGTTACAATACCTTTTCTCATGCTGTTGAGCATCTTTACCATTATTGTTCTGAACTCTATATCAGATAAATTTCTTATCTCCGTTTCACTTATCTCTTTTTCTAGAGAATTCTCTTATTCTTTCATTTGTGGGTTGTTTCTTTTTCTCCTCCTTTTGGCTGCCTATTTGGTTTTATGACTCTGTGTTAGGTAGATCTGCTATGCCTCTCAATCTATGGTGCAGGACAGTGTCAAATGCTGTTTCTGACTAATTAGATTAGGCAGAGACTCAAATCCTCCTCTGACCGCCTCTGCCTACAAACTGATAGAATTCTGTATTGAATTGCCTGTGCACAGTTGTCCACAGGTGTGGCAAGAGTTTTGTTGTTGTTTTTTTTCCAATAGGGAGGGCCAATTTCTTCTGCCTGGAGGCTGTTATTCTCAGTCTCTTAATGTGTCTCAGAAACTCTGCACTGTGGGACAAGGTGTATTCCAATAGGGTGGGTCAGCTGCTCTCAGTCCTGGCTTCTGCTCACACTGCTCCAGTCCACTCTGCCCTTCCTCTGCTGGAGCACAAGGTATTCCTCTGCTGGCTTCACAAGGTATTTTGTGCATTGGCTCGGGGATTAGACCCTGGAGTTCTCAGTGGCAATCCTCCACAGCTGAGATATCTCTCCGGAACTTCAGTTGCTATCTGTGGGAGCCCAGCCAGACCTTTTGTGCTTCTGCCCTCCTACCAGTCTCTATGTGGTCTCCACTTCCCATCCTCAGTTATCAGGATTCTCTCCAGTGAGTCTTTTGTTAATTATTCAGGAATTTTTTCTGTATTTTAGTTGTAATACCAGTTTGGTCCTGGGAGAATGTCCGTGCAGCATCCTCTTACTCTGCTGCCATTTTATTTTATTTTATTTTATTTTTATTTTTTGTTTATTTTTTTTTTTTATTGAGGTATTATATGTGTACATATCTTGGCCTCTTTAATGTTGAGAGCTACTGATGACTGATTATGGAGAGGAGAGATGGAGGGATGTTACTATTTGGAAGGGGAGTCTCTGTCTATAAAAATGTCAGGTAGCTGTGCTCCTGGGGTTCTTTCTTTCTTGTCTCTGCTCTAGCCAGTTTTGTCTCTAACTTTTTACCCCTCTTATCTCCTCTTCTGAACCAACTCTGCCATCTGGCAATTCCCTCCTTGATGAATAAATGCATTGTGATGTGGACTTACTGTTTTCTTACTTTGACATTAGCCCCCATTCCCCAGTTCCTGTGGCCATAAACCTATTTTATACCCCCCAAGTTATTACAATTAAGAAACCCAAGCACAAGGAATATGAATATCGTCATGTAAGTTCCTTGACTTCCTTTTTAAGCCCTGGTTTGTTTGTGTGTTTTTTCAGAGCCCAGTTGTGGTTTGTGATGGAACCCAAGTAACTTCTATGTCCCACAAGGCTCAATGTCTGCCAGTCACAATAAATAGTCCAAAGGAAACAAGATGTAATTCCAGTGCTCACTTGCATTTCAAAGGAAATTAAGGGCCCAATCACAGCCCACAAGACACTTCTGCAAAATGCCTTCTGCCTCCTCCCTGTTCTCTCACACCCAGTACCTGCATTGAGCCTCCTTTAGCAGTGCTCCAGTTTCTTCTCACTGCTCATGCTCCTGAACACAAGCCTCCGGGGCTGATGTTGGGAATGCTTTGATTGGTTGCAAGCAACAGAAAACCCAATCAACATTGGTTTCAACCATAACTATTTATTGTTCACTTAACCAGAGGCCCAGCTATGTAGGGTCACAGGGCAGGTTCAGGCATTCAACAAACTCATCCAGGATGCATGCTTTGTCCATTCTTACACCCAATGCAGTTTTGGCCTAATGCTCATTGCCTCTTAGTCACAAGATAGCTACTCAACTCCAAACATCATGCCTGCGCGTGCAGCATCCCCAGCAAGAAGAGGACAGGGACCAAAGACCTTCTGAGAGTGAATCTTTTTATCCAGGAAGAAAATCCTTTCCAGATGTAAGCCAGCAGATGGTTTTTTCTTCTCATCATTTAAAACTCGGTTATGTGGCCACCCCTGGTTAAAAGAAAGGCTTGGAAAGCAAGCATTTGGCAAAGTGAAAAAGAATCATGCTGGCTCAGACCACTCATGAGTCCTTCCCTCGGGCTGGGACGTCACAAGCCCATACAACTGGGGTTCTGTTAGCATGGAGGCAGGACAGTCATGGCCAAGGACAATGTCTTACCGGGCTTATCTTTTCGGCAAGAACTGCCATCCTTGGCACTCGGCCGGCCCACCTGCTGAATCTCTGAGCCTTGCGTCAGCTCAGTCCAGCGTTCCCAGAAAGGCCCCAGCATGTCAAATATCAGGGTGGGACCCCTGCAAATTCGTCCCCTGTGGCCACTCAGGGCGGAGCCAGGCAGGAGCAGGTGTCCACAGCATATGGCAACCACCATACTGGACCCTTGCTCTGCACCCAGCCCAGGCCAAGCACTCACAGATCCATCTATCTCCCACAACAGACTCCAAGTGTTAGGTACCACCGTGTTCTCTTTCATGCCTGAGGAGTAAAGGAAGTCAGAGGAGTCAAGTGACAGGGTCAAGGGTCGATAGCAAATAAGAGGCTGAGCCAGATTTGGCCCAGGTCAAAACAGAACCTGTTTTGTTTAAACTCTGATTAACCCTTCTTTCTCTTAGCAAGAGGCAGGGATGGAGAGAGGCGAGGATGGAGAGAAAGTGGACTGCCGGGGCTGCTGGTCATGGACCAGGCTACGATGCCAAGACCCTTCCAAGTCTGGGTGCCCACCTCTTCCTCATGGGCTGTCACTCACACCTCCTACCCACCCAAGGCCCTGGGGTCTGTGCCCTCACTATCTGATTCAGAAGGCGCCATGGCGTGCCCTGGTCTAACCACCAAGGAGTCGCTCCTCGGAGCTGCTCTCCCTTCTTAGGGCTGCAGGGGTGGAGGGTGTGGGACTTCAACATCAGGAGGGAAAGGGAAACGTCAGCATCACTTGGGCACTGTGGGGGCTGAGTTCTGACAGCCTTTGACAGGACGATGTTTGGAACAGAGGCCATGGGACCGGGTAGGCCCTGGCTCTGCCGGGCCAAACTGCACTTCCTCCTGGACCCAGAGAGGAGGCGGTGTGCCCACGACGAGCTCCGGCCTTCCAGGCCCGGGTCAAGGCCCTGCCCCACCCTCAGCTACTGTGTGACCTTGGCAAGTCATCTCGCCTCTCGGAGCCGTGTCTACAGCTGTGAAACAGGGGCGGTAAAGCAGTATCCCCGCATTGGGAAGTTGCCAATTTGTAAGAAGCAATAATGAAAAGCCCTTTACCGTGCAACACGGAAATTGATCCTCCTGGCCCCTGCAGCTAACATCCTTCCCTGTGGGTCATCCTGGGTTAGATAAACCCTGCAATCATTTATCCAAAGCTCCCCCCGAGGCTGCCCTACTTTCTCTCTTCTCTGTGCCCTAAATCCTCTGTCAGCCAGTCCTGTGGCTGCTGGCATTTATGTCTCCTGGAAGGATGTGCTGGCCTTGGTCTACAAAGCAAACCCAGACTCTAGAAAACTCCAGAATCTTCTACGGTCCAGAATCCCAGCCCTTCTGCTCACAGAGGGTGGGACCTTGGGCCAGGAGCTACTTCTCCCCGCCACGACTTTCTTTCCTCCTAAGAAGATGAAATGTACGGGGAGGGGAGGGGAATGAGCTGCGGTCACTCCTGGGAGTCCCAGTACCTGGGTTCTCACTGGGGCTACGTGGGGGCCCATCTTCTGGGTTGGATCCTTCTTGCCCACTCACACCGTGGAAGGGATCCGGCTCTATCAGAAATGGTTAAATGACCGAACAAATGAACAAACAGCATCTCGTCATCTCGCTGGAGGCCTGAGAAGAGATACGGGGGGTGGGGGAGTGCTAGTTCTTAATAAAGGGGGGAAAGAGGAAGGAAGTGGTCCACACTGACAAGGGAGGGAAGGCCTTGGCATTTGGGGACTTGCTCCCCAAAGTTGTCCACTCACCGGGAAGCAATGGCTCCCTGCGGTCCCCCCATTCCTGCTGAGACTGGGGACCAGGATTGGAGAGGGCTGCGGGGGGTGGGGGGGTTGCCTTCTGCAGCCACCTGAGTGGGCAGATTTGTTTACATAAAAAATTAAAAACTCCATGTTGTGCTCTCTCTTTCCCCTCCTGTGCCACTGGGGACTGGGAAGGACCTTGAACTACTTTGCTGCGCGAAGGGAAGGGTTGAGGGAGGAAGGCAGGGAGGAGTGAGGGACGTCCTCTAAGCCGCCAAGTTAGTCATGCTGCGGGAGCCTGCGGCACTTCCACCCCCAGCTGCCCCCCACCCCTCACACGGGGCTGCGCACAAGGACCCTTGCCTAGTGATGAGGGTTGGGTTTTTGTACGAGACGCTGTATGCAGGTGTGAACATGCCAGGAGGAAGTCTCAGAAGCAGGAGCAGTCGCCGTTAGCCTTCCACGTGGGTCCAGGAATCGGCAGGCCCAGATCCAGGCTTCCCCGTGGTGGCCAACCCTGTCCTAGTGAATGGAGAGGAAATAAATACACTTTAAAACCCAGTCCCGTGGTTGCACTGGCCACACTTCAGGTACCGATGGTCACACGTGGCGAGTGGCCAGTGTACTGGGCAGGGCAGACAGAAAGGACATTCCCATCATCTAGAACGTTCCATTGAACAGCACTGGACTTGAGCAAGCTTTAGTTATCTTCTTTTAATTCTCCTTTTTATTGGTGATTTGTGATAACAAAAGCAGCACCTGTTTGTCATAAACCACTTAGAAAACACAGAATATCACCCAGCAGAGAGGGCCCCTGTGGCCGGCGGCTCAGCCACTTAGAAAACACAGAATATCACCCAGCAGAGAGGGCCCCTGTGGCCGGCGGCTCAGCCACTTAGAAAACACAGAATATCACCCAGCAGAGAGGGCCCCTGTGGCCGGCGGCTCAGCCCCTTCCTGATCCCTGAGCGCCTTCGGCCTGGACGCGGCTTCCTCAGGACGGACAGGGGCGCTGCTCCCAGACCACAGACCGTCACTGAGGGGCGGAGAAAGCAAGGAGGAAGAGGGCCAGCTGGAGACGCCCCTCCCACCACCTGAGGCACTTTGCAAAGGGCTTGATGCTGGGGTGGACAGAAGGTCACGAGACGTGGAGCCCAGACAGCCCAGCAGCACCCGGGAGGCCGGGACGCCTGGCCCAGGGGATGGAGGGGCCGAAGAGCCAACGCCGGGCACAGGGCAGTACAGATTAGCCGCAGCAGATCCTCTGCCCAGGCTAGAGGGCACGGGGGGGGGGGGGGGGGGGGCCGGCTGGGGCCACTGAGGAGCCTCATTCTCTGCCTGAGAGGCTGTTGGAAATAGAAGAGGCTCCTGGGTCTCTCGTCCCCCTTCCTCCTGCCAGCCTCCCTCCAGACGGCAGCCGGGGCAGGCAGCAGCGGGTTGGGGTGCGGGGGGAGGCAGTTCTCAGGGGAAGAGGGGCTGGATGTGGGGACAGTTAGTGATGTCCTGTGCTAGGACCGCAGTGGGCTCCCCTGTGAGCATTGCGCGGGGTATACAGTAGGTGCTCAGCTCTGCTGCCCAGGACTTCCTCATGAAGCAAAGGCGAGGTGAGCGGGTGCGGGTGGGAACTGGACCCAGGCCTGGCCCTGTCCCGGGACTGGAGACAGGCCTCGCTCCCATGTCTAACGCGGCTCGCCTTCAGGCTCCGGGTGGGATTTAACTCGCTGGGGGCTTGGTTGGCTCCGTGAACCCAAACGCAGTTTCTTTTTAAGGCACCGAAGGGCTTAGCGGGAAGCCTGCCAGAGTGAGTTAGACTGTGACGGCCCCCTGCTCTCCCGGGCCTCATCCCTGAGGCTGCCAGGAGCCGCTCTTCCAACGCCCCCATGCAGGGGGCCCCCCGGGGCTCAGAGCTCTCGGGAAATCCCTGGGCCCGCCCAGGGACAAGGGCGAGCCTTGCTTCCCGCCGTGGCCTGGCTCCCAGAAGGGAGCTGAGAGAAAGACCGAGGACTCGAGGGGGCAGGGCCATGATGGGGGCAGGGGTGAGGGCCGAAGCTGGTCCTCCGACGAGTGTGCTTTGGCCGGCCCAGTTCCTGCATGAGGAAAACGTGACGCTAACCCCCTGTTTCTGGCTCCTTTTGGACATGGGATGGGGCGGCGTCAGCGCTGGGCCTTCGTCCCCGCGTGCGCCTTCTCCTCATCTCAGTGGTTTTGCCCTCAGCGGGCACTTGGCCGTCACCAATGGTGGGCTGGCTGGTACTGACTGGCACCTAGTGGGTGGGGGCTGGGGTCCTGCAGGGCCCAGCCCCCATCAGACAGTGATCCCCCCCGCTGACCCCGGAGGGACAGACAGGGTGGGCGCTGACCACCGACTCCGGACCGTGAGCTGAGGGTAGTCTCCCAGACCCCTGCGCCAGCTCCACTCAAACTGGGAGCCAGGCAGTGTGTGGCTGTGGTCACTGGGCCCCCCTCTCCACCCCGCCTGCCCTGCTGCACCCTCCCCCCACCAACACACACACACACACACACACACACACACACACACACACACAGATCTACAGCCTGGACCTACTGCTAACCCGTCAGAGGGGCCACGCCCGCCTTAGTGCCATTGTCCACAAACTCAGCGGCCAGCCCGCACCGGCCCTGAGATTCTCACTGAAACACCAGCCGTTCTTTCCTGTTCTGACAAGGAAATGCCATGCGCCCGCCCGGGAGACCATTCCAGCTCCGGCCTCCAGGATGGGGGAGACTGGGGCGGGGGAGGGGCACGGCCCGGAACCTGTCGAGGCCCTTTAACCACAAAACGCAGCCTTCGCTGAACTGAGTCCCAGCAGGTGAGGAGCTCAAGGTCACGGATTGACCTGTGAGGTGCAAACAAAGGAAGGTGTGTGCAGTCAGCCGCCACACGCCCGCCCTCCGCCCTGGCGGTGGTACCATGCAGTCAGGCCCACGGAGGCGGTGAGGAAGGCTGGACCCAGACTTCTCAACGGTGCGGTAGGACTAGAGGGCGGCAGGGAGCCCTCGGGAGGCGCTGGGCCTCGGTCCTCAGCCTCCCTTCCTTCTGGGCCTTGGGTCTGGAGGATGAGCCAAGTGCAGGCAAGTCTCCACCCATGCCCTGTCCCCAAAGCTGACCCTTCTCCCTACTGTCCTGTCTGAAGTCCATTCCCACCCCGGCCCCCAAACACCCCTGAACGCACAACCACACGCAGGCCATCAGCCAGCCCTTCCTCACCTTATTCTGATCATCGCACCCCAGGGACTGCTCAGACAGGCAGAATCCTGGGCCCCCCATCAGACCTGCTGAACCCAAATCTGCATCTTAACAAGACCACCGGGGGCTTGTGTGGGCGCCTGGGACTCTAAGAAGCCCTGAGCCCACCCACTCAACTTAAAAAAAAGTTAAAATGAGGAAAACATGACGCTAACCCCCAGTGTCCAGCTTCTTTTGAACATGGAATAGGGCAGCATGGAATAGAGACAACCCACTTAACTTAAAAACACATTCAGAAATGAGGGCTAAGGTAGCACTTCCTTTTGCGTGTATAATTCAGGGGGCCCGGGACCTCTGGGCTGTCAGCTTTGGGGCCAGGTGGAGGGCTGGCCGGGGTCTCCCCTGGAGGGGTGGGGAAGCCGAGGCCCCAACACCCAGCTTTTGGCATCTGCAGTGTGGCCTGAGTGCAGCTGGTGCCTCTGCGGCCTGCAGTCGGGGAGGAGGGACGTACCTTGGCAGGGGCTGGAGAGAAACCACGCTCAAAGGCAGCACGAGCACGCAGGCGAGGCTTTGCCACCAACAAAACAGCCGTCTGCATGGAGCAAAAGGCGTCTGGAGCCTCATCTCAGTGGAATGTCCTTGGTGATGCAGACTGTCTTGTGGAGGCTGGCCCGGGTCCTCCGTGGGGAGTGGGGAAAGGTGCAGGCGCCTTCCCCCCGACCACCAGTGCTCCCCTCTAAGCAGCAGCGGGAAGGACAGCAAACCTAACCCCAGCTCGGCCGCTTGCTCCTCCTGAGGCCTTGGGTGAGCCTCCATTTCCCATCCGGGGAGTGAAGATGATGAGGCCAGCCCTGTCTTGAGGACTGAGTACGTTAGAGCGCGTGCACACAGTAGGCCCCAATGTTTGCTGGTGTGTGGTTATCACTGTGTCCTGGAGGGAGGGTAGCGACAGGGCCCTGTGTTGGGGCAGACCTCCAGCGGGCCACTCACCAGCCCTGGGCCTCCATCCAGCAGGTGGCGAGGCCCAGGGCAGCCGCGTTCCCCATTTGTAAAGCAGGCGCCACAGTGTCAGGGCCTCCCCAGGGCTGACTGTCCCCGCGGCCCTCACCAAGCCCCGCGCTCTCACGTTCCTGTTTCACAGCGGAGAGGACGCCTGCACAGGAGCCTCAAAATGTCCACACTCGCCGCACCCTCCTGCCGGGCTCTGTGCGAGCACACTCCGCGCCCGCCTGTCACTTCTGTCAGTCCCCAGGGAGGGCTGAGAGGAGGGCGGGACAGGCTCAAGAGAGGCGGGAGGCTGCTGGGGCTCAAAATGCCTCCCTAGATGCCACCCGTGGGCACGCGCCAGGCACTGGGCGCCTCTTTGCCTGCTTCTCAGAAGTGGGGGGGCCTGGGGGCTCTGCCTTCAGGGGGAAATGACTCAGGTACCCGTGTGAGGGGGCGTCCAGAACCAGCTCAGCTCGGGCCGAGGGGCCATGCTGAGGCCCCAAACAGCTGCAGTGACTTTGTGGCCACCCTCCCGTTTCCCTGTGGGAACAGCCAGATCCTTGGAATGGAGACCACCATGGGCTTGTGTCCCTGGCCAGCTGGAAGGATGGGGGAGGCCCCCCAAGGGCTAGGTGGGGGAAGAAGTTGGGGGGATGCCAGAAACTGCCCCACAGCCACACACAGAACGTGCCACCGGGAGCTCCAGCCACTGGGTGAAGCTTCGGGTCCAAGACGGACCAACAACCCAGCATTCACGCAAATCCAGGAGGGAGAGGCAGGTGAGTTAGATGTGGGAGGCAACTCTGAACCAGAACATTCTGAGAGGACGCTGAGGGAGAGCGAGCGAGGCTGAGGGTCCTGGCACCCAGAGAGGCCAGGTGCCTGCCCCCCCCCCCCCCGCCCCCGGCAGCAGGAGCCTAGGGAAGACCTTGCGGGGAGTGTGCTGGGGAGGGGAAGGGGCCCCTGAGAGGGGGGTCCCTGAGTGGCAGAGCCTGGGACAATGGTCTTCAGCTGCCTGGCCTAGGACCCTGCGACCCCACAGAATCCTCCCTCCCTCCCTCCCTCCCTGGGCTTCTCCTGATGGTGAACTCACACCCGCCCAGGGACCTTGAGGAGGGAGGGAGGGTGCACTCCCCGCCCCCCACAAGAAGCACACCTCCCAGCCTGGCTCTCCTGCAGGCCCGGCCTGACCATCAACTCCTCCCAGGCTGGGTCACAGAGGACTGATCCAGGTCGCCATAACGTGCTGTCATTCTTGGCGAGCCCAGCCACTTCTAACCTTCACCCCACGTCCGCTGCACACCCCACCCAGCAGCTGGAGGGGTCTCCCCGCTCCCCAGGTTATCAGGTGCAGAGTAGGTGCTGGATAAACAGAAAGGGAACAATTCAAAGAGTAAATGAACAGCTGGGTGCGTCCTGGCTCTCGCCTGAGGGTGGGCAGCCCCCCGTAGCAGACACGGCCGAGAACTTTCAGAAACATAAATGGAAATTAAATGTTGTCTGTTCGTTTGGGATGTGAATGCTCCCGACATCCCCAGTCCCCGAACACCTTCCCTGCCCTCCCGTGGCTTGTGAGCAATGGCTTTCGGTGGAAACGGGAGAGGCCGCACCCCCAGCTGAACAGCACGGTGAAGCCTGGAGACCCATGCTGAGGGCCTACAGCTGGGACTCATGATGGGGACGGACCAGAGAGGCCGTGACAAATGGGCTCCCCCACAAATTCGCAGGCACCGAGCAGAGTTTGGACTTTCAGTGGGTGTGTAAGGGGGCTGGAAACAGTCTTTTCTTGGGGTGCAGGGAGATCACCACCGATATGCGGACCTCAGTTCTATCCCCACTCAGAAGCTACGGCCGATGTCCAAGGACAAAGCAGTAAACCATCGGCCTAGGGCAGAGATTTTTAACCGGAGAGCCACAGAATTTTTAAGCCATCGATACCTGACTCTATCAGGGGCACTGTCTCTTTCCCCTTAGGTGGTCAAATAACAAAATGACAACAGTCAGCACAGCAATAGTCATCCAGTGTGAGTGAATCAAAATTATAGCTATTTTTTGTCAGATTGGAAAAAAATATAACATTTTTGGTTTGCTACAGAATTTCAGTAATTAGTTTATGTGCCATGAGATGGGAAAGGTTGAAAACCACTGGTCTCGGGGGTTCCCAGTGAGCCAGGCGTCTGTTCTCCTGGTTTGTTAGTTTCATTTCATGAAGAATAAAGGCAAAAAGACAATCCAAGAGGCTTAGACCCCATTCGTACCTCCAGAGCCAGCTTAACGCGCTTAGATGGGCTGGCTGACTTTAGGAAAAACAGAACGTTTTGAAAGATGAAATGCAGCTCCCCTCTGTCTGTGAGCACGGAGCCCCCCAAAAAGTCTGCAGCAGGACCCGATGGGCTGAGGGCAGGGAGGTGGCTCCTAAGAGGCCTGTGTGGAGGCAGAATCTGGAACTGGTTTGCTTAACCTTGGGGACAAGTAGCTCAGTGGAGAAGTGGCACCTCGCGTCACCGGCACCCGCGTGGACCCAGGGGGCAGCCTGGGCGGTGGGCGGGCGGCAGGGCCTGCAGCGTGCCACCATCAGCCTCCATGTTCTGACTCTGCTCAATTTGCCGTTGGAAAATTTAAAAAAGAGAGAGACCAGGAATAAAGGGGACGGAATGAATTATCCCGAGGCTCAGACCCAGGACCTCGCAGAGTCGTGCATAAAATCTTACGAGCACTATAAACAGAGCGGCCGCCAACCTCGCACCAGAAATATTCAATAATAAAACACAGCTGTGGGCGCTGGCGTTTCCCAAGCACAGTTTGTCATTCTTGCCGCTAGAAATGCTGACAAAGACAAAAACTGTAACATGAAAACCAGTTTTCGTTTCCCCCCAAAGAGGGAGGTTTCTGTGAATTACAGTCTAAATATTCACTTCAAGTTTAAAATACTGGAACAACCCATAGAAATAATTTGAGACAGAACTTCTTCTTGAAAACTCGCTTTGACCAAGTGTTGGTGAGAGACCTTGCTTGATCCTGGCTCCAGTAACGGCTTTGATTTGGAATCCACGTCTTGATCATTCACATGCCCTCCAGCCCCCTCCTTGGCTCGCCACGGGGCCATGAAGCAGGAGCCTCCGGAGCCGACCGTGTGACAGGAGCGACATGGAGCTGAGGGCTGCTGGCTGGTCTTGTTGGACGTGACAATAGTAAAATCCTACAATTGTTATGTGCAAAGAGAAAGACCCAGATGTGGGAGACGAGAAACATCTGGAACCATAGCACAATCCTCTTGCCTCAAAGCCTCCCACTCCCTGGGGCCCCAAAGATGGCAGCAGGAGTTTCGGTGTTAAAAGCACAGCTCCACAGGGTGGGGGCCGGGAGCGGGGAGGGAAGGACGTAGAAAGGGCATGCGTTCTATGTAATTCTGTGTTCTCGGGGGTTTCCTCATGGGAAGACACATGCAGTTGAAGGCTTCACATCCAGTCCAGGGTGGGGCTGTGCCGGGAGGGGGAGCCTGGACACGGGGGGAGGGGAGGTAGAGAGGGAGCAAGTGAGAAAATAAAAGAAACAAGGCGGGGGTTTTCCAGGGACCAGAAAAGATGGGGAGTTTTGAGCCCAGAAGATAGATTTATTCAAATCTCTGTACCTGAGGTCCAAAAAGTAAAATTAAAGAAATAAACTTCATTTTTTAAAAAATAAGCACATAAAACTAAGGAACCTTGAAGAAGCATGGGTGGGGGGAGTCAGAGGGTTGACTGAGGAACTCAGGAGAAGGTTTTGCAGACGAGGTAACATTCAGGCTGGGTTGTTGAGGGTTGTGTAGGAGTTTTCTAGGCACAGAGTCTCAAAGGCACCGGAGGGCCTGCCAGTGGCCCGGAGCTCTGAGGACACTCTGATGTTGCACCTCCTTGGTTCAGACTCCTTCTCAGGGGGTGGCCTGGGAGTGGCATTTAGTGAGGAAGCATGTTTAGGGTTTGGGGTGAGGATGAGAAAGCGATCACCTTTCTATTGCACTTGCTGGCACCCCAGACCTATCACCTGCCCTTTGACCAAGCCTGCTTTGGGGCCAGCCAGCTGTCCTTGCAGGCTAGAGGACTCCGCGTGTTACCAGCCCTTCAGAATCAGAGAGGAGGCTTCAGAACGGGGTGTGGAGCCATGGCAGGTGTCGGAGCAGGCTGTAGCTGTTCCGGCTCCAGGGTGCTGCAGCAAGGTCTGCCGCGAAGGCTTGGGGTCCACTAGGGCCAGAAAGTCCTCCTCAGGAAAGGAAACACCATGACATTCTCTGGGACAAGGAGTCAGCTGCAAAGCTACCTAAATTCACAAGTAAACAAGAGGTTTTCGTTCATTTCTGTGTGTGTTTACTTTGTAAAATGGGTTCTCTTGTTAAAATGATGCTCAGAATACTCTAGAGTTTGGGGCATGTTCTAGAATCTAGATCATGATTGACGGTGGTTAGGTAGAGTAGAAATTTGTCAAAAATCATCAAGTTGAAGATTCAAATGTGCACATTTAATTGTATGTAAATTATGCCTCCACCAATGAAAAAGAGTCTTAGGGGGGAGAAGGTGCTGCTTTGTAGCCAGTCCCCTGGGCGAACGGTAGCGGCCCTCGGACTCAGCCTGGGTCACCTGGAGCCTGGGTCTCAAAGCGGCCGCTGCCTCTGGCGCTTCTTCTTGCCTGCGGTTTGCTGTTTAAATCCTGATGGAATTCAGCTAAGTCACTCACTAAGCGCGCAGAGAAACCGGACAAAAAGGTGGCCCTGCTGTCAGCTGCTGTTCTGAGCACTAAGCAGTGACAGGGGGGCGAAGGGGACAACACTGGACTGTGAAAGAGCCATTTCCCTAGCGGTAAGGGGCTGTGAGCACTTTCTAAAATTCCGTATTAGTTCCTGCTTCACCTGAACTCAGAGGCCTGGGAGGCAGCAACCATGGAACTGTCCCCGGGCTGCGGGCTCACTCAAAGCGCAGGAGGGAAGCCCAGATGCAGGAGGTCTTACTTCCTTAGATCAGCGACTACCTGCAGAGAGCGGACGGCGGCCACTGGCATACGTGCCGCCCAGCTGCTCGCGCCCAGCGCCGTTAGCAGAGCCACCAGCGGCCTCTTCGCCGCTTCCCTTTCTTGCATCTCCCTGGAGAGAAGAAGGCTCCGCGGTTTGAGAGCTCTCTGGGGGTGAAGTGTGCCTGCGTTCTCCTTGGAGTGTGAGGCATGTGGAGGTGCAGAGACCCGCGGCATCACGCGCACCAGGACAACCACGAGGGGACAGGCATGGGATCGGGCCCCGCCAAGCCCCTGACTCAGGGCCCACCACCCAGCCAGCCCTCCGTGAGCCCCTCGGCCGAGGCACCGTTCAGCCGCGCTTCAAACGGCAATGAAATCACACAGCCTCCTCCCTGTCTGCACAGGGCGTGTGGGAGGGGAGCCCTGACTAGACAGTCTCAGTTAAACCAAGAAAATATTGTTTTAAAAATATGAAGTTAAGTGCATTATCTTTCCACTGCGTGGCTGGGTTTCACCTGGGACGCTGGCAGAGACACAGGCCCCACGGTGATTCCTGCCCACAGCCCGGCCGCTCCAAGGAGTCCGGCTTCTAGAAGGAATTCCGTCTATGGAAACGCAGCGCCCTGGGCCAGGGCCAGGGCTCGGGGTGAGGGCCAACTTCTCTTTTTTGAGCCTTTTAAGTGCATTTTTGAAGGAGGGGAATGCAGAGTCCTGGACAGAAATGCCCCTTTTCCCTGTGGCTGGTGGGGCACCAATGCCATCTCCACCCCACGGCTCTTCCTGCGTCATCTGTGGCCGCCACCGCAGGTCCCGGGGAACACACCCCATCGAGACTCTGTGCCTTTTGAGGTACCTCGAGTTGTGAAGTGGGAGGACCAGTGACTTCCAGCTCGGTTTGGGTCCTCAAACATTTATTGTGCGCCTACTGTGTGCCTAGCAATCAAAATGAGCAACACTCACCCCATGTCAGTCACTGTCCTAAGACCCACACACGTCTCAGCTCATTTAACCTTTACAGCCACCCTGGGAGGTGTGCAGGGCGTATCCCCTGGACAGAAGAGGAAACTGAGGCGCCGGAAGTGGAGTAAATTACCCAAAGTTAGGATGGTCCGAGTGGAGGAGGCAGGGTTCCTACGCCGCCCATCTGGCCTCACAGCTGAGGCTCCTACTCACTGCGCTACACGGCCTAGACCAGAGCATGAGCCCAGATTGCAAGAGGCCCCGATTGAGGCAGAGAGAGACCTGCCACGCCTCCTGATCCCAGCCGGGCAGCGGGCACTCTGTCCTCCTCAGAGGCCTTGACCCAGCAAGACGCTCTGCTCCTTGCCCAGGCCGCCGCCAGGCTGCTAAAGACCCACGTGGAGGCACAGCCCTCGGGCAGGAATTTTCTTCTCCCATAAAAGGAAGCTGTATTTGCAGAAGGAGCCACATTTGGCTGGTGAAACTCATCCAATCACAAGTTGTACCCAAGTTGTTATAATTCAAACTCAGATGTCGATTGCAACTCCTATCGCACAACTATTTTGGGCCCAGGAAAACCCACAAGCGTGTCTATTCTGAGACAGCGACACAAAAAGATCCAGTGAGAAGAATGTTCAGAGAACCTGGGATGGTAATTACTCCTACACGCCGAGCGCTCGACTGCTCTCGCTTTATACAGTGGCTTTGCAGAGACGGCGTCTCAGTGTTCGGCCCAACGGTGGGTGGGATTGGGGGGTGACAATATTTTTAGTTCCTAGAAGCCCCCCTTCCTGAGAAGCTTGAGGCAGAAATGGGCCCAGGACCTGGTGGACGAGCAGGTGTCCCCGGGAAGGTTTGCAGAGGGCTCCCAGGCAGCTCGGCCAGGCAGGGGCCCGTCCTGGGGAAGCGGAGGGAGGGGGTAAGGGACGAGGCTCGGTAGCATAAAATATGGGCCTTATTTTAAAAACAACGATGTTGACCCCAGTTAGTGGCTGTTTGATGTTATGGCCGGGACTGTGCTAAGCCCTGGGCATGTATTAATACACTTGTTAATCCAAATAACCCCTCAAAGTAGATTAGTTTAGAATCCTCTTTTTTTGACACAAAAACTAAGGCAGAGAGGCTTGATGAGCCTCAAAGTCACACCTCGAAGCAATGAGGCCAGGAAGAGCTTACCCGGGTCTGGAGACTAGCCCTGAGCGGGGCGGGCACGCAAGGGAGCTGGGTGGGGTCCAGAGTGGGTGACCCTCGAAGTAGGTGTCTCCTCAGGGGCCAGCCTTGAGTGGAGGCAACTCAGACAGACGTGGCGTTTCCCCGCCCACACCCACCTCCCTGGAGCCCCTGGGTTGCAGCAGGTTTGTCTGAAGAGCATCCTTAGTGTGAAAGCACCCCCTTCCCACAGCCCCCCCAGAAGGCTTCCCCAGCCCCGCTCCCCAGCATGAGTAAACCGAGGCTGCCTGAGGTCAGAGAAGCTCGTGTAACCACGCAGTTCCGAACCCACACACCCCCGGGGCTGGAACTGACCTTGGAAATGTCCAGAAGTATCCGTGGGAAAAAGGAACCGTGCCGATCCGGTTTCATCTGGGGCACAAACGCGGCCGGATCCCACACAGCCATAAGCCCAGCCCAACCCAAACAGCAGTGAGGGCTAGTCGGTCTGCGTCAGGGGGGTGAGCGTCCCTCACCCGAAACTCGAGCCTGAGCCCAGGAGGCTGTGGGGTGCGGGGTAGAGAGGGATGGGGGGCATGCAGAGACACCGAGGGGCTGCTCCCAGCCGAGCTGCACCCACCGGGCTCCCGGGCACTGACTCCCGGCCTCGGACATGAAAGCCGCCAGTGCCTGCCTCTGGAGTGTCCTGGACCGGCCACGCTGCCAGCTTCCCGGGTCCAGCCCACGGGTCCCCTGCCCACCTCCCAGACACAGCTCGGCTTAACTGTGCCCTGAGCAGAGAAGTCAGATCACAGCCACGCACTGGTCAGGAGCAGGCAGTGTGGGGGCCGTACTCTGGCTTTGTCCGGGGCAGCAGGATCCCGGTCCTGGGGCCCAGGGAGGGGCTATCCTACGGGGCAGAGAGGGAACTGCTGTTGTCAGCAAAGGAGTCCCAGAGCCCAGGACCCAAAGGAAGCTGCTTCCCAGCCTGGCCCGGGGAGGAGGCCCTGGGAGGAGGGCGGGCAGCTCCTCTGCGGATTGGGGGGCCCTGGAAGGCAGGCTCCAAGGACTAAATACAGTGGAACACCAGTCGCCCTCACCTTATTCACAGGGACTGAGCTCCTGGCATGCAGCGCCGGCCAAGTGCTTCCAGACACTCTCTCATTCCCTCCCCACCGTGGCCCCCAGGGAGGGCAGCTTCTGGCCAATGTCCCAGCTCCGGGCCTCCGTTCCTAACCCCTTGCTCTGCTGACCTGGAACATGGGGGAGGGGGCGGGTTCTGTGTCTCGTGGGGACAGTCCTGGGCTGGAAGTGGGGCGATGGGGGAGCTGCCTGGCTTCTCTGGCCCTCTCTGCCCAGCAGCCTTAACCCCCTCACTGCCCTGAGCCATGTGTCCTCCCCTGGGCCCCAGCCCTCCCAGCTGAGGGTTTTGTGGGCTTGGGCTTATTTCAGCCTTGGATTTTCAAGGAGCCCAGAGGCTGACATGTCCCAGAGAGAGCCGTGTCCAAAGCCACGGACTTCAGTAAACACTTGGCTGGGCTCCGTCATGCCAAGATGCTGAGCCACACAGGGAGGGCGGGGCTGTCCAGTCACAAACCCCATGACCCAGGGACCAGGGCTTCACAAACACCAGTGTGGGCGCTGGGCAGAGGGCACGCGGCATCTGCGGGGTGTGATGGCCTTCGTTCTGACTCCGTGTAGGAATTGCTCTGGGGCTCAGTGAAGACTAGAGCAAAGGAAGCCAGCAGCGGGGGTGAGCTAGACAGGCGCCCAGCGTTCCCGTTCCACCCGAGTGTCGGGAAGACCTGGAATCTTCCGGGCGGGGGGATGTGTTGGCAGAAGGAACGCTTAGAGCCCAGAAGGAGGGGTCTCTGGGTGCAGACGGCTGGTCCCCCAGGGCTGTGACAGCTCTCAGAGCATTGTTAGGTCCGAGTTACAGCGCACGTAGCATAGAGCCCACATTGGGAGTGCCAGTGTGGGCTGCAGCTTAGTGACAGAGGAGCTGGTGGGGGAAGAAGCAGCGGAGGGGGGGTGGCAGATGGGACTCAAGGTGAGCAAGTGTGGCTGAGGAATCAGAAATTACAAGTGGAGAGAGAGAGAGAGAGAGAGAGAGAGAGAGAGAGAGAGAGAGAGAGAGAACTAGACAGAAATGGTAGGACAGGAAGCGAGAAAGGGAACCAGCAACATAGGCCAATGTTCCACCGAGAAAGGAAAAGCCAGAGGAAAATTTTCCACTTTCTTCCCCTGAAACCTCCCTCACCAGTCAGATTTCTTCACCACTAAGAAGATGTACCGTATTTTCCGGCGTGTAAGACGACTTTTTAACCCAGGAAAATCTTCTCTACGCCCCGTGGTCTTATACGCCGGAAAATACGGTATTTTGTTTTATCTATTTTTTCCTTCATCAGTGAACCGTCAGAATTGCAGCCTCTTGGCATGAAGTCAGATTCCTCAATCCCTTTTGGATTTCCCGCATAAGCTGTCCCGGGCCCGCTCTCCGCCACATCATCAAGGAGGAGCTGATTGTCTTGGGGACTCGGATGGACTTGCAGCACAGCCTGGTCGCAGGGTCGCGAGAGGCAGGATTAGGGAACGTCTCTCGGGGCCTCTGCAAGTCAGTGATCACTTTTCTCTCCTGAGGGGAACGCGGTCTGGTTTCAGGGGGCATGGAGGCAAGTTTGTTTCTATGTCGACAGAGTAGAATTCATCCAGGAACCCGGAGGCCGCGGGGGCCGGCCTTGTTAGACTCTATGCTATGAGCGCTGTAACTCGTTCACTGAACTATGCGCCCATCGTGGTGCACGGCCCAATGGGTTTCCTCAGTGAACTCGCCCACATAACTAGCCCCCAAGTCAAGGGACAGGGTATACCCAGCTCCCTCCAACCCCCAGAAATGAGCCGTCACTGCTTCAGGCCCCTTTAACTCTGTTTTTCTTTTCTTCCGGCCGGATACAGAGCAAGCAAATGAGCACGGGCCTTCCTGGGCATCATCTTGTCTTAGGCTCACTGAAGCCCTCAGAGTCCCCAGGCCATCTGCCCACTTCACGGATGGGCAACCTGAGGCATCAGCCGCATCCCTCACCTGCTGGAGGTCTCATGACCACATGGGGTGGAGCCCGGTCCAGCCCCCGCAGGCAGAGTCCAGAAGTCACGCCCTTCCTCACTGACCAGCCTCCTCCTCTATCGCGTTGGGCACAAAGGAGGCCTGACGCCCCACGGCGACAGCCCCCAGCCTCGGCGGAGCCTGAGGACACAGCAGGCGCACGGTCTGTGCTATTGACCGGCTGAACGGACCATCACCACAGATGTCCTGGGAAACAAGGGGCTTTTCCAGAGAGGACAACCTCTGCTGACCAATGGCCTCATTTGGGCTCCCACAGTGCAGGCCCTGAGACAGGGTGAGGGTGCGGGTGGTTCATTGGGCAGTGGCTTCAGGAAGCAGGGGTGGGGAAAAAGGATGATAAAGCTGAAGTAAGAGCCGATTTCCTCCAATCAATCGTGGAAGACATCTTAAAACCACTGCCGTAGCTGGGTAGCCGGGGTCTTCACCCTCTGACTGCTGTGCTCACGGAGGAGGAGGGTTGCCCCTGCACGTGGGCTGGGCAACCCACGGGTGCAGGAGAGAGCCAGCAGGCCGCTTAGTGGAGAGCGGAAGGCAGCGAGATGGGCTGACGGCGCTGCAGGTGAACTTAAGGCACCTAAGGGGCCCAGTGGTCCAGCGGCTTCTGCTACAGGAATCAGGAGAGGAGAGCAAAAAGAAGGTGACATGTTTGCGGTCTTTCTATTCGCTAGCGTCTCAGTCCATTTGGGCTGCTATAACGGAATACACAGACCACGTGGCTTAGGAACAAGTCATTAATTTCTCACCGTCCTGGAGACTGAATGCCCAAATCAGGGTGCCAGCAGACCTAGTGTTCATAATGACCATCTTTTCACTATGTCCTCACCTGTAGAAGGAACTCTCCAGGGCCTCTTTTAAAAGAGCACAATCCTGCGGGGAAGAGAATGGGGGAAGGTGGTAGGGTGTATGGTAGGGATAAATGGTGATGAAAAAATTTTTTAAATAATATTTTTTTTAAATGGCACTAATCCTATTCATGAGGGCTCCACCCCCATGACTTAATCACCTCCCAAAGTACCCCCCCTCCCCCCCGCTCCTAATTCATCACATTGGGGGTTAGGATTTCAACACAATGATATTGGGAGACACAGACATTCAGTCTGCAGCTGCCAGGTTCCCAACTACATGTTTTTGTCCATGATAATTCATTTATACCTCACAATAGCCCCACCAGCTTTACCTCCTCTTTACAAGTGAGGAAACTGAGGCACAAAGAGGTTACTATTTCACCCAAAGCCACTTAGGTGGGGAAGAGTGCGGGGAGTCTGAATTCAGAGCTTGTGTTCATAACCAAGGCTGGGATGAGGGTGATCAAGCAAGGCACCCAGGCTGCAAAACCTAGGGGGGTGTCCCCTCAGGGCTGAGCAGGTGCAGGGTTGGCGCCCGAGAGCGAGACCTCCCTAACTGAACCTGGGTGCTTCACCCTAGTCCCCGCCCTGGTCAGGACTCTGCAAACTGCTCCCTGGGATGAGCTTCCCCCACAATCCTACCCCTGCCCATTGAGCATCCCTTGCAGATGAGCTGGGGGAGTGCTGGTCTGGTTCTGAGGCTGACCTCAGGCCACACGCATCCACATACAGCAGGCTATTGGGGTAACTGAGACAATTATGCAGATAGTTTATGCAAGAAATAACTCGTCCCTTTGATCTGCGTGTTTCAAGAGGCTTAAGTAACTGGTAATAAAACACATTGCAATTTGATTTTAAAGTGTACTCAGTAGACTTCCAGTTTCTGCTCCAACTCGTACAGCTTGGGGGTGTCTCAACTGAATATCAACATCTCTTCTTAGATCCTTCAGAGAATGAGGTCACAGGGCAGACTGCCACCCAGGTGGCCGGGAGACAGACGGCGGATGCAGGGATGCGGAGTCACAGCTTACCGACAGGAGAAGCTTCTGGAGCCAGGAGCAGGCGGAACCTCCGAGCAGTAACTGAGTCACTGCTGAAGGCTGAGTGTGACTAGCTTACGATGAAAACTTCAAGGTGCCCAGTCTTGGGAGGGCCCCACACTGCCATGAGTTTTCCCTCAGGAGCCCCACCTGTGCCTCCAGCAGGAGGAGGGACAGTGACCTTTGTGAAATACACTCCCAAACATCTGTTCTTCTTAACAAAGGCCTGCACTCGAAGGGCAACACCTTACCCGGGCCTCCTCTGACCCAAGCCAGGACAGCCAGACAGCTGGAGCCCTTCCTAGCTTTCTGTCTCACTTCAGGGGAAAGGAAAAGAGACTAAGAAACTCCTCTGAATGTCACATCCCAGGGGATGTGGCCACTGAAAAGATTTAAATATCCTATCTAATAAAAGAGTAATATGCAAATTGACCATCACTCCAATACACAAGATGGCTGCTCCCATGTGGTCAAAGATGGCTGCCCCCATGTGGACACAAGATGGCCACCACAAGATGGCCAGCAGGGGAGGGAAGTTGGGAAGGACCAGGCCTGCTAGGGAGGGCAGTTGGGGGTGATCAAGCCTGCAGGGGAGGGCAGTTAGGGGTGACCAGGCCTGCAGGGGAGGGCAGTTAGGGGTGACCAGGCCTTAAGGGGAGGGCAGTTGGGGGTGACCAGGCCTGCAGGGGAGGGCAGTTAGGGGCAATCAGTCTGGCAGGGGAGTGGTTAGGGGTGATCAGGCTGGCAGGCAGAAGCGGATAGGGACAATCAGGAAGGCAGGCAGGTGAGCAGTTGGGAGCCAGCAGTCCTGGATTGTGAGAGAGATGTCCGACTGCCTGTTTAGGCCCGATCCCAGTAGGATCAGGCCTAAACAGGCAGTTGGACATACCTCAAGGGGTCCCAGATTGGAGAGGGTACAGGCTGGGCTGAGGGACACACACCCTGTGCATGAATTTCGTGCACCAGGCCTCTAGAGAGATAATAAAAGTCTTTCTCTCTCCATTACCTTACCATCACAGCAACAGGGCTCCAGTATGATAACAGTAGATTACAACCAAGAGAGTGCAAGACAGAGACTCAATTTAAGAGGGAATTTCCAGGGGAACCCAAAGACACCAGGGAAGACAAAAACAGACACTCGAGGACTTAGAAGCTCAGCCACCTTGAAGCTCTGAGCCAGACTGACAGAGATCCCACACCAAAATCCACTTCCCTCAGTTCCAGTTACTCATACAACTTGTCCAGCTTTCAACCAAAGGTTACAAGGAAGGCAGACTCAATGGCAAGGGAAAAAAGAGAAGATGAAGCAGGCATCAGAAGCAGACTTGGCTATGACAGAGATTTTTGAATTATCAGACCAGGAACTTAAAATAATTATGATTATATGTTAAGGATGCTAATGGAAAAAGTGGACCACATGCAGGAACAGTTGGATAATGTAAGCAAAGAGATGTAAACTCTAAGAAAGAATCAAAAGGAAATACTGGGCTCTGGTTTTCCAAAATTAATGCCAGATACCAGGAAACTCAAAGGACACCAAGTAGGAAAAATACTAAAAATCCTACACCTAAGCATATCATACTCAAACAGCAGAAAACCAAAGACAAAGAGAAAATCTTGGAAGAAGCTGGAGAGGGAATGCCTTGCCTACAGAGAAACAAAGACAGAATTACATCACCTTCTCTTCAGAAATCATCAAGTAAGAAGAGATTTGGGTGAAATATTTAAAGTGTTGAAAGAAAAAAAAAATCAACCTAGAATTCTGTGTCATTATCCTTCAAATTTTAGGAAAAATAAGGATTTTCTTATAACAAATAAAAGCTGAGGGCATTTAACACCAGTAGTCCTGGCTTGTAAGAACGCTTTTTAACAGGTTCTTCAAAGAAAAGAAATATTCAGATGAACATAAAGGAAGCATATTAGAGGAAGAATAAATTGAGGTAAAATAAAATGTTTTGTTTTTCTTATTTATAAGTGATCGAATAGATAACTGTTCAAAATACTAATAGCAAAAGTGCATTGGGGTTTTATAATACAATGAATGACAGCAATGTTGTAAGCAATGGAAGGAGGAATTGGATTGAAAATACTCTGTAGTCAGGTACCTTCACTACCCATGAGATAGTAGAGTGCTAGTTGACAGCAACTTTGATTAGTTGTAAAAGTATTATTACAAACTCTAAGAAAACAACTAAAAAATTTTAAAGCAAAATTGATGTGCTAAGAAAGGAGAGAAATGAAGCCGTAAAGCAAAATTATCAATTAAAACCAGAGAAAGCAGAAAAGGAGAAGACAAAAATAATAAGTACAATGAATAGAAATAGTAATATATGGTAGATATTAAGTTAACCAAATCAATAATCACTTTAAACATCAATAGTCTAAATATACCAATTAAAAGACAGAGACCGACAGCGTAGATAAGACCAAACTATATGTCGTCTACAAGAAAGATGCTTTAAATACAAATACATAAACAGATTAAAAATAAAGAAGTGAAGATATACCATACTAACAATAATCAAAAGAAGGTAGAGGTAGCTATTTTGTTGTTGTTGTTGTTGTTGTTAAATCTCACCTGAGGATATTTTTTTCCATTGATTTTCAGAGAGAATGGAAGGTAGGGAAGGATGGGGGAGAAAGAAAGGGAGAGAGGAGAGAGAGAGAGAAACATTGATGTGAGAGAGACATATTGATTGGTTGCCTCCCGAATGTGGCCTGACCGGGGCCAGGGGTCAAACCTGCAACCCAGGCACATGCCCTTGAGCAGGAATCGAACCTGTGACCCTTCAGTGCACAGGCTGATGCTCTAACCACTGAGCCAGGGAAGATGTAGCTACTTTAATTCAGACAGAGCAGACTTCGGAGTAAGGAAACTTACAATAGGGAGAGGGGAGAGGGAGAGGGAGAGGGAGAGGGAGAGGGAGAGATGGGCAAAGAGAGGGAAGAGGAAGGAAGGAAGGGAGGGAAGGGAGAGGGGAGAGGGAAGAACAAAATAGGAAGAAGTACAAAAAGTAAAAGCCCTATTAGGAAGAAAACGTGTCTCCAGAAACAGAAGATAATTTCTCCCAGTTGCTTCACTATATAGAAAACCTTAGTTAAAATTATTAATTCAATTAAACAAATGCTCAAAGACAAAATGATGAAAATGAAAAAAAAATTGTATTTAAGATTTTTAAAAACTGGCCTAAGGAAACAGATTTATAAAAAACACAAACCCATCGTTACATTACTAAGAAATAAAATTTTTAGTGATAGAGAACACAATAGCTATAGTTGGAAATCCAATTATTTAACTAAAGGCCCGGTGCACAAAATTTGTGCACAGGGCAGGGGGCTGGTGTCCCTCAGCCCAGCCTGTACCCTCTCCAATCTGGGACCCCTCACAATCCAGGAATGCTGGCTCCCAACTGCTCGCCTGCCTGCCTTCCTGATTGCCCCTAACCGCTTCTGCCTGCCAGCCTGATTGATGTTTAACTGCTCCCCTGCCAGTCTGTTTGCCCCTAACTGCCCTCCCCTTCAGGCCTGGTCCCCCCCAACTGCTCTCCCCTGCAGGCCTGGGTCCCCCGCAACTGCCCTTCCCTACAGGCCCGGTTGCCCCCAACTTCCCTCCTCTGCCGGCCTGATCACCCCCAACTGCCCTCCCTTGCAGGCCTGGTCCCTCCCAACTGCCCTCCCCTGCTGGCCTGATTGCCCACAACTGCCCTCCCTTGCAGGCCTGGTTCCTCTTAACTTCCCTCCCCTGCTGGCCATCTTGTGGTGGCCATATTGTGTCCACATGGGAGCAGCCATCTTGTGTGTTGGAGTGATGGTCAATTTGCATGTTACTCTTTTATTAGATAGGAGGATTAGATAGGATAGAGGCCTGGTGCACACGTGAGGGCCGGCTGGTTTGCCCTGAAGGGTGTCCTGGATCAGGGTGGGGGTTCCCTTGGGTCATGGGGCGGCCTGGGCGAGGGGCCTGTGGTGGTTTGCAGGCCGGCCACGCCCCCCGGCGACCCAAGCAGAGGCCCTGGTATCTGGGATTTATTTATCTTCTATAATTGAAACTTTGTAGCCTTGAGCGGAGCCAAGCCTCCTGCTCACTCCATGGCTGCCACCATTTTGGGGGGGATTTATTTATCTTCTATAATTGAAACTTTGTAGCCTTGAGTGGAGGCCTGGGCCTGCCAGGGTGTGCGGAAAGCTTGGCTTCCTCCATTGCCGAGGAAACCCAAGCCTCCTGCATGCTCCGTGGCCACAGCCATCTTGGTTGGGGTTAATTTGCATACTCGCTCCTGATTGGCTGGTGGGCATGGCTTGTGGTGCAGCAGAGTGATGGTCAATTTGCATATTACTCTTTTATTGGATAGGATAGAAAAAGGCTCAAGATAAAATGAGTAAACATGAAAGAGGCAAAGAATCAGGGCTGAGCAAAGCTAAGGCCAGGCAATGAGGGGTGTGAGGTGTCCCTGCAATACAGAGCCCGGCAAGGACAATGGACCCAAAGCCACTAACAGAAGTTTCCCTGAAATGAAGAAAACCCTCTTACAATTACATTAAAGACTCTCATTATGTTCCAAGAAAATTTTATGAAAAAGGCTCAACACTGAGACATTTCCTAATGGAATGATTGCATTTCAAAGATAGAGGAGGACTTTAAACATTGAGTCAGGACAACAAGTCATGGAAAAGCAGGGTAATGGCACGCTGACCTCAGACTTCTCTGCAGCAACACATGGCGCAGAAAGCCACTAATAGCTTCCACAACGTTCTGGAAGCATTACGAATAGTCCAGACGTCACATCAACATAGCAGGTAGCTGCAAGAGCACTCAGGGGTCTCACACCCATGACGAAAACTCCCTGACTAGAGTTTTTTTGGAAGAAAATGGAACTTTTTCACAATGAAATGCAACCAGTGATAGATTAATCCAAGAAAGAATTACGACCAAACATACAGCGACCCTACAACACAGCAATTTCACGCAGAGGGTCATCCTGCTGGAAATGAGCGCTTCTGTCTAGACGAAGACGTACACGCGAATGTTTGGAGCAGTTTCATCCATAACAGCCCCAAACTGAAAACAACCCAAACACACACCAACAGAAGAATGTGATTCATCCGTACAGTGCAATGCTGCCGGCTCCAATGAGCGACACACGCAGCAACACGAGGCATCTCCAAGTGCAAGGAGCCAGACACAAAAGAGTAAAATCCCGTGGATGTCAGGACCCAGGAGAACAGGCAAAGTGCCTGGTGGTCACAGACATCAGAGCAGAGGGTACCTTTGCGGGGGAGGGGACGTTAATGGCCAACTGTGAGGCTAGAAATGGTCTGTGTTTGATGCGGGTGGAGATTACACAGGTGTGTGCAAACATACACATAATCAGGATGCACTTCTTATGTGTGACATAGGAAGAAGGCATCCCCCCAGAACCCTACAAGTGGTGCAAGCCCCAGCTCTCTGACGAGGGGAGCGTGTCATTACTCTGCAGGGAAGGGGCTCCCGAAGGCAAGAGCGGATGTGCCACTGTCCTTGTCTCCTCCTGCTGCTCTAACCGATTACTGAGGCTAGTGGCTCACGGCGTTCAGATTTACTCTTGCTCAGGTCTGAGAGGGGTCTCACTGGACCAGAACTAAGGTGTAAACTGGGTGGGACTCCTCCTGGCGGTGCCAGGGGAGAATCCATGTCCTTGCTGCGGCGTCTTCCAGAGGCCACTGTGCCCTGGGTGCCTGGCTCTTTCCAACGTGTGCAGACACCGGTGGCATCACTCACACCTCTGCGTCTGGCCTCACATCTCTTCTCTCTCTGACCCTCCTAGCTCCCTCTTAAAAAGACCCCGTGAATACATTGGGCCCAACCAGATAATCCAGGATAATGTCCCCATCACAAAATCCTCAATGTAATCACATCTGCCGAGTCCCTTCTGCCATTTAAGGTGACATGCGTAGGTTCTGGGGGTTAGGACATGCACATCTTTGGGGGCCATGATTCTGCCTATCACACGCAGAGACTGGGCATCCTGGCCAGTTGGGACTTGCTCATTCATTCATTTAGGCAGCAGCTCAGAGCCTCAGTCTTGGACTTCTGATTGGTCCAGTTTGAGTCACATGTCCATTGCTAATCCAATCCCTGAAGCTACCAGAGACATGAAAGGGGAAATTCTGCTGGGCAACTCTGAAGGACAGCCATTAGGTGGATCTGTGCTCAGCCACCACCAGGCAGGTCCGGGGACACCACGACAGGCCCCACATGGGCCACATCCCCAGGGCTCCCACTGGAGGCTGGCCGGTCCCACATCGAGGGCTTTCCTTAGCCAACCAGCCAGCCAGGTGGGGCCCTCTGGGGACAGCAGAGCCGGCCGCCCACGCCCACCTCCCTGCCCTCCTTTTTGCTGCTGCTCGGCCAGCAGAGGAGGCGGCTGCCAGTTCTCGGCTCCGTCCCCAGGAGGAAGGAGAGAGGAAAAGGGCAGAGAGGGCGAGGAAAGGTGACCGAGAAGCAGATAGCCACTCTGGAGAGTCATGGGCCAGGCTGGATGCTGCAGGGGAGCTCCCACTGTCCTGGGAGCCAAGTCCACCCTAGCCCGCTGACAGGCCCCGCCTGTCCCAGCTCTTGCCCCCGAATCCCCAGGCTCCTCCCAGCCCATGCTCTCCCCAGCCTCCTGGCTTCGCCCTCCTGGGCCAGCTGCGCAGACACTGTCCCCACCCCACATCCTCCCTCTGGCCAAGTCCTCCTCACCTTTCTGGTATCTGGATACACACTCCTTCCTGGAGCCCCTCTGCTGGCCCCACAGACGTGGAGACGTCGAGGGCGGACCCACTGCGTCCGTCTGCTCGCTCTGCGCTGTCCCGCCCCCTTTCACACGCCCCTGCCCCTTGACTGGCCTGCCTTCCTGAACTGGGTCGCACACCTGGCACACCTCTCAGATCGCCAGGCGCCCTTCCTGCCCTCGTGGGCAGCGCTACGCTCCGCCACCCACATCTCCACCTTCATCCGTGGGTGAAACCCCACACAGCGGGCCGGGGCCGCTGGCTTCCGAGCAGCCACCGAGGGGCTGGGTGAGGAAACCTGGAAGACACTCATTCCCAGGGGGACAAGGCAGCCAGGCAGAATTCCTTCTCCACTCTTTCCCCGGGGGCTCCTCACAGGTGTGTGTCCCCCGTGGCCTTTCCAGTGAAGTCCATGTGCTCAGTGAGCACCCCTGCGGGTGTCCACCCTCAGCGTGTCCGGGCTTGGCAGCCAGGGCCCTGCAGGTCACACCCGCCTCGCTGCCTCGCTCCCTGGCCCTCACCTGCCCGCCCTGGGCTGGCACCTTCAGTCCCCCATCCTGGCCTCAGGCTCTGCTCCCGAAGGACCTTGCTCCGGGAGGACAGGGTCATGTCTTATTCCTTTATTTTTCTCTCCTGTGCTTGGAAATAAACATTTGAGGAATGACAGGTGAACTAATACTCAGTTACGTTCTCTTACCACTCATTTTACAGTTGGGAAATAAAGACACGGAGGAGGCGAGGTAGGGTCTTCTCTTAGGGTCCTTGGTCCAGAAATTGATCTAATGGCTGAACAGGAGCCCTGTTCTCAGAGAAGCGGGTGGGTATCTGAGAAACCCTTTACACGTCTGTGAAGACGAGGCAGGTTCACGTACATTCAGGCTGGAGACGGTCGGTTTTCCTCCCCAGGCCTGGCAGCTTTCCCAACTGTCAGGAAGTGAGTTAGCCTTGAACTTGGATTGTGCGGTTATATCCCAGCCGGCATCTTTCCGTTACTTTCTTGCAGGCCCTAAACCATGGCCCACGGAGACAGGCAGCATGGTGAGTGGCTTCCTTTACCCCGGGTTTCAGGCCCTTGGGCTGTCTTTGAACCACGTGCCCCAAGAAAATGAGGCATGAACATGTCTGCTCCCACACCGTGCACCAAAGTGCAAGAAATTTCTCCAGATAACTGCCTGCGATAAGGTCCCTCCACTCTGAGAGGAGGCAGCCCAGAGGCCGGAGGGGGCCAGGACCCAATCAAAACGCGGCGCCTTAGAGAAGGGCCAGTCCTCGGGGTCTCTGCAGCGTGGACGGCCGTCCAGTCGCTCGGAACAGAATGCAGATGACTTTCGCTCTTCTCACCAGCAGTAATCGTGAGCTTCCTGGTACTGCTTTTGCACGTTCCCCAAACGTGCATCGCGGTTCTTCCGGGCCTGGCTGTTCCCTCCTAGTGCAACCTAATTAAACACAATGGGTTTCCGGTTGAAGAAGCCGGAGCCCCACACGGGAGAGGCCTGGACCTAAGGAGAGGCCACGCGTGGGAGAGGCCGGCAGAGCGGCTCCAGGAGGCGAGTGGCCTGCTGGATTTTATACTTCCCTTTTCTTGGTGATGGGAGAGAAAAGCCACAGTGGGGAAAATATCGTGTTTTTCGGCTGCAGTGTGATGACGTTGACAAATAGCTTTGCATCTTAATGTCGCCTATTTCTGGTGGAGATTCCAGAGAGGACGCGGTGACAAAGTGCCTCCTGGGCTGCGAATGGGAGGGCCTCTGCAGCTTCCCCACCGTCACTCCGTGACCGTGTGACCTTCAGCTTCTTAAAGCGAAGCAGCCAGGGCTCCACCAAGAGCAAGTCAAACTAGCGGTAGCCCCAAACCGCCCCGGAGCCCAGGCTCAAGGGTCTCCCTTTACCCACCCTAAAACCGAGGTGAAGCTGGGCAAAGGGCGGAGACCCCAAACCTGAGAAACCCCAACCTGGTGGGTGAGGCGGAGTGCCTAACAGAACAAAGCATGACTGGAGTTGAGCGCACAGCCAACCCCACCCTGACAGAGGAGGTAATGGGCTTTGGGGACCGGAAGTGGAAAGAGGCCAGTGATTGCTTTGGAAAGAAAAACAAAGGCAGGGGAGGGAGGAAACGAGTCAGTGCTTTTCCTGCCTGAGCTTAACGCAACATGCTGCGTCTTCTCCTTCTTCTGCTGCGCTGGCCGCCGTGAGCCCTCCCTCCGTCCTCTTCTCTGGCCCGCAGGCTGCTGCTGGCCACCTGGCTCAAAGGAGAGAGGCCTTTGGGGTGGCGGGGCTGGGGCAGGTGGCCTGAGCCGCCCCTCCCGCCAGCACAGGCTTGGGCCGCCCAGACAGGCCAGCTTTGGGTGTTCCTGAGAAGGGTGGTTCTGGGTGAGCCAGAGCTGGAAGAAACGCTTGGGGCTCAGGGGGAGGGATGGGTGGGCCGCGGGCAGCAGCTCGAAGGCCAGAAGCAGGTGTGATCCTGTGAGACAGTCACCGGGCCCGTGGCATCTGCCTGTGCTGCGAGCCTCGGGGAGGCCAGCACAGAGCCGCGGGCCTTGCCCCTGCCTCTCCCCAGAAGCACAAACCATCCTGGCGACCAGGGAACGGGGCTTGGGAGGCCTCTGGGGAAGAGCCGCAGCCCGGGCACTGCTGTTCCCGCGATGACACCGGTGGGACATGCCGGTGGCTCCTCAGGCGGAGGAGGGGACTCTGTGGTCAGGCGCTGGGGGGTCGGGGCGACGCTGTGTGGTGACGCCAGCTCAGCGCTCCTCGCGGCCTGGACCTTCTTGGTACGCGCCCGCAGTGAGAGGTCAGGCACTGGCCCGCAGTGTTCAGAAAGGGGTGCAGTGATAGACTCTGCGGGGAGCCCGACCTGGCGGGCCTGGCCATTCTGAACTCGAAGGAGTGGTGTGTCCCGGGAGCTCCAGAGCCGCGCGCAGGGGGACCACCCCCAGGACTGACACACGAGAGGAAACATCCCGCCCTTTGCCACACGTGTGGGCAGCTGCAGTCCAGTGAGCCTGCTCAAGGCCCCCATCGAGAGCGCCCAGACACGGTGGGGACCCTTGGCAGGGGTGGGGCCAGGAGGGGATGGGCACGGCTGTGCCTCAGTCAGGCTGTGGTGCCCAGAGCCACCTTCCTTTGGTCTTCGGATGTGCATGGGACCTCAGTTTGGAGCCTCGGGCTACAGTGGGGACCAGTGTCTTCAAGGGGCAGTGTACCTAGTGGTTATGTGTGCAGGCCCTGGAGGGAGGAGGCTTGGGCTCGAGTCTCACCTGTCCTGTTCCTCAGCTTCATGACCTTGGCAAGTCACTTAGGTTCTCTTTGCCTCAGTTTCCTGACCTGTGAAATGGGCCCCCATGAGGGCACAGCTGGTAGATAGCACTAAGGTGGTGCGTGAGGCCCTCTGACATCCTTCCCGGGATCCTCTGTCCCCACTGAGGTCGCTCAAGGCCACCTCCTCACAGTGTTCTTCTCTGACCCCTTCTTCTGCCTGTCACCCTAGTCCCCCACCATTCGTCACTCACAGGTAGTATGCTTGTATTTGTTTCTCTGTGTGGTGTGTGGCTCTCCAGTGCATCATGAGCTTCATGAGAAAAGACTTCATCAGTCCTGCCCGGGCGGCCTTAGTACCAAGGACAGACTCTGGCCTCCGACCGAGACAAGCTCCTAAACAGGTGGTCCTGAGTCCCATCACACCTGAGCCCGCACGGAGCAGTGCCCGGGAGACCCCAGATGCCACCAGACACGGCTCGGGGAAGCTTCGTGGGCGACAGCCCCCAGCGACGTGCAGGCAGCCCTCCCGGGCCAGGTGCCAGAGCTCGCAGGCGCCAGGCCTCGTCTAGCCAGTTGGGAGCGGATCTGGCCGCGCTGCCCAAACAGCGCCCGCTTTCAGTTCCTTCCTGGCGAGCACAGCTTTCCAGACTCTCCGCAAAGCCTGCAGCTGCAGTCTTCCCAGATCGGCCGCCCGGCCTGCGCGGGGAGGCTGGCGGAAATCCAGAGCGAGCCGCTATGGAAGCGGCTCCCGGGACTGTAGGGGCTGACGCCTCCCAGAGTTTCCAAAACGTTTGGCTGAAATAGGAAAAGTGGAGCCCTGTGATACGGAGGAAAGCTAAGATGCCGCAAGCTCCCTCCCTGGACTTCCTGTTTTTAACGAAGAGCCCCGCCTCCTCGCCCTCAGGCCCATCTGAGACCAGCCTGGTCGGTCACGGCTTCCTTGGGCAGCTCCACCTCCTTGAGCCTCAGGCCCCTCGCCTGTTCAATGGGCACAAGGAGAGCCCTCGCTGCCCCTTTCTGTGAGGGTGGCGTGAAATGCTGTACATGGCACACAGTTGACATGGACACATCTAAGTTCCCTTCTCCCTCCCCCTGGCCCAATGGCAACTGGGTATTTGGGTTGCAAAATACGCCATTGATTGGTTACATCCCTCTCTAAGAAAGACTGTCTCTTCGACCTCATCTCCTACCACCCTCTCCCTCTTCACTGACCTTCTGGTTTCTCCAGTGAGACAAGCTCATTCCCACCTGAGGGCCTTTGCACGGGCCATGCTTTCTGCCTGGAACCCTTCAGAACTTGTCTTCAGATATGGACGTGGCCACCTCCTCATCCTTGTTCAGGTTGTATCTCAATGCCACCTTCCCATCGCCTACTGCAATGCCTGGAGTATAATAGACACACACACAATTGTGGTTGAATGAAGCCCGCTCTGCTCACTTTCAAAGACTTGAGAAAGCAGCCTTCCCTCTGGGAAGGAGAGGCAGTACCTTGAATGGAACCTGTTTTAAAGCTTCAAGCGATGCATCAAGCTGAGCTACTCCACTGTCTCCCCCTCCCCCCCCCCCCGAGGAGCCACTGAAGTTCCTGGGGGTCATCCTGGGGTAGGGTGGGGGTGTCAGGGGCAGGGGTCACTGTGATCGATCCATGGGCTGGACAGGACCTCTCACTGGAGGACAAGGCTCCCATGACCACGGAGGATTTTCAATCACCTTGGCCACGGCAGGTTTCCGAAGGGACCCGTGGTGGCCCATGGTGAAGGTCCATCCACGTGCCACACACAGCCTGGTGCCCACGGTGCCCGTGGAGCCCCTAGGGGAGAGAGAGAGAACCGGGAGTCAGAAAACAGCCCCTCCTGTGTTGTGTGCCTTTGAGCCAGTCAATTCTCCATTCTGGGCCTCAGTTATCTCAACAGTTAAAAGGGCAAAAAGATCCATGCTACCTTTGTCCCCGCTGGTGCCTCTTCCCAGCCGTGCTGTCCTAAGGTGGTCACTCTGCACCTCTAGTGTCTAAAAGGAACACTAGTTGTACCAACCGCATAGGGTTGCCATTGAACTAATACGACCTGCAACTCCCTGACACGTAGCAAGTGCTCAGTAAGTTTCTGGCTCAGGATCAGAGACTGGGCGTCTGCTCGGACCAGCTCGCAGTAAGCGGGGGCGGTTGGGGGTGGGGTGGGAACTCAGCAATGAACATGGCGGGGCTGCCCACGGAAAACCAAAGCAGACGGAGGTGAGCAAAGGGAGGAAGCAGAGGACCGAGCAGGAGCCTGCACTGGACACACCTGGCGGTTGATAGCACCCACCTGGGTCCGGAGAGCCTGGCTGTGAGCTGCACTTTATTGGAGTCATCGGTCCCCCTAAGCGGGGCAGGTACCCATCAGGTGAGCCAGGGTGACCTGCCTGGGGCACGTTCCTCTCTTCGCAGAGCCTTGAGGGGGCAGAGAGCCAGGGACCAGGAAGAACGCCTAGCCTGGGACATATTAACTGCACAACCACAGCTAACCAGGTGGGCAGCCCCACAAATGACTTCCAGACGAATCCTGGGCCTGAGAGTGGCTCAACCAGAATGCTGACTTCTCGGGCCTCGACCACAAGCAAATGAGAGCCACATCACGGGTGCGGCAGACTCGAGGCTGGACAAGCCTGGCTCTTGGTGAGTCCCGTCAGCGGGAAAAGTGTCCAGACATCACGCACCGGAGCCCCTTCCTGTGGAACACAGGGACAAAGGGAGGCGTCGGGGGAGGAGACCCAGATCTGAGTCCCAGCTGCCTCCTAACAGCTCTGTGACCGTGGGTAAGTCACCTGCCCCCTCTGCGCCTCCGTGTGAAAAGCATGAAGCAAAGGGAAGCGGCTTCCCGGGGCCGGGCCCTGCGAAGCATGTGACTCTAGCCTCAGCATCTGATTTCAGCTCACGTCTGAGAACCGGAAAGGGGGGCTTTGCCCAGGAGAAACTAGAACCAAGTTCATATCCCTCTGCTGAGCCAATGTTCATCGTTTCCTGGAATGGAGAGGCATTGACATCAGGCATGGTGGTACCCAGGGGCTCCAGCAATGTCACCCCAACTTCTGTCATCCAGACACGTTTACCTAGTGGGGGCACCTCCAGACGCACCTCTGCCTGGGCCTCGCTGAGAGAAGGACAGCTGTCCTTTCCCGTTGGTCCCGGCAGGACTCCCAGGATGGCTTCAGACTTGCATCCTTCGTCTCGTGCCCGTCCCCAGCCCACTTGCTGAGCCTCAGTGTAAATCCAGCCAACAGTCCGCTGGGTGTGGGCCCGTGGATGAGCAGCCGCATCCGTGGGCTGTGATTGTCATGACAAATGTCCACACACGTAAGCTACACAATTTATTTTCTTTAAGTTTCAAAGGTCAGAAGCCCAAAATGGGTGTCATGGGGCTAAAACCCACATGTCAGCAGGTGCGTTCCTTCTGGAAGCCCTGGGGGGCAGGGTCCGTTTCTTTGCCGTTTTCCACATCCCTTGTCGGGGTGGATCAAAGCCAGCAACGGCCACACATCTGCCTCACGTCGCATCGCTGACCCCCTGGCTGTCCTGCACCCTCTTTCACCTGCAACCACCCTGTGCTCCACGGGGCGCCTGACACGCCAGATCCTCTCCCCATCTCAGGTCGGCTGATTAGTGACTTTCATGCCACCTGCAGCCCTAATCTCCCTTTGCCACGAGACACAATGTGTCCACGGGTTCTGAGGGTCACCATCGGGGGCCATTATTCTGCCACCGCCCTCGCCTCACCAGTCCTCACTCTCGCCGCCTATGAAATGGGATGATGGCATTGCTCCGTCCGAGGATCAGGCTGAGAGGTCCTGAGCACAGAGCCTAGCAGTAAGTGCCTAACAGCAGTGGGGCCGCCAGCTCAGCAGTGCCAGTGGGGCTCGGCCAGCATTTTGGAGGTGCTCACAGTTATGTTGGAAGAAAGGTGGCACGTAGCTTGGGCAACAAATAATTCTATATAATAAAAGGCTAATATGCAAATAGACCGAACAGTGGAGCTACCGAACAACCGAACAACTGAACAACCGTACACTGGTTGCTATGACGTGTGCTGACCACCAGGGGGTGTGCACAAACATGGCGGGCGTTGGCCACGGCAGGATGGTGGAGCAGGTGAGCAGGGGCGCCAGACCAAGGCGGGGTGCCGGTCGCTATCATTGGAGCGAGCCTCTGGTGGTTACTGAAAATTCTTTGCTCCTGCGCGCCGAGGTCCCACCCGGCACTTGCACCCACTGCTGGCGTCAGCCCCGCTTGCACCCGCAGCTGGCACTGGAGCTGCTGCTCGCACCCACTGCCAGCACCCGGCGCTGGTCCCGATGGCTTGGCGCCATCAGTGAGCAGTGGCTGCCGGCCCCGATTGCTCCTGAGGGCTTCTCCACCTCACCCTGCTCCTGAGGGGCCATCGGGGCAGCAGCCACCGCTCGCACCTGCTGACGGCATTGGCCCTACTCGTACCCGCTGCTGGCAAACGGCCCCAATCACTCCACGCCATCAGCGGGTGCGAGTGGGGCCGGTGCCGTCAGCGTGTGGGAGCAGCGGCAACAGGAGCAGGGCTGCGGGCAGAGAGGAGACCAGGGGCCGCAGCAGGAGGGGCCAGGCAGGGGCATGGAGGATGGGCCGAGACCCACCCCTGTGTCCACTGCAGCCTCGCGGCCCACAGTTCCTTTCAAGGTGCACGAATTCGTGCACTGGGTCCCTGATGTAAAATAAAGGAACGACTCAACACCGGGCCTGGCACGTGACCCCGACATTCTGATGCCTCTTCTGCCGCCTCTGCTCAGACAAGGCGGGACACCACCCCAGGTGTGGGCACAGGGGGAAGGAAAAGCCCACAGCAGCCTGAACAGGCAAAGGCGCCGGGCCCACCGCAGCCCTCCCTGGGCGCTCTGCCCTGGGAGGTTTCAGGGGGAGCGCAGGCTCCGCCTGCTCTGCTCTGCTCTGCTCAGCCCTGGCGGCTCTGTGGTGCTACCAGGTTCCGGCAGCATCGGCCCAGGCAGTCGGTGCTGGGAATGTTTGGGGAGTCAGATTTGTGGGAGAGCCTCTGGGCAACTCTGGTCCCCACCTGGCCCTGAGCCTCAATTTCCCCATCTGCAGGCGAGAGAACCGCTTGGTGCTGACCGCATGATGGGCACTCCTTAAACGGCCACAGCTGCCTCCCGGCCTCACCCCCTGATCTCCAGTCTGGGTGCTGTGCAAACTTTGAGGTTAAAGAGACCAATTCTACCAACTCAGCGAGCCCCTGGCGCCGGAGCCCCCTTGATAAAGGCGGAAGCTGACACCTAGGGGAAGCGGCGGCTGAAGGACGCATGGCTTAGAGGAGGGTGGGTCTGGTGCTCCGGTTCTGGCTTCCACAACCCAGGACCCCCGCCTGCTTACCTCCCCAGGTGGCTAATAAGAGAGAAACAAGGCAAAACAACACGAACCGCCAACCCGACCCCATCCCTTCCCCCTCCCTGCCAGTGTTTCTGAAAGCTAATTACAGGTTTAACGATCCTCTTGCACAGCCGCCTCGTTCGCACAGCGGTGCCAGCCTCCAGGATGATAAAGCCCTCGTGCAATCACCCGCTCTCACTGATTTGTAAGCAGCTCAGTTGCCTGCGAGAAGACGCACGCCAGCCAGCCTCTCTCGGGTCCCCCTGCAACGTGACAAAACACTGCAGCCAGGGCCTCCTCGGCGCTGGGGCCTCTGCGATGTCTGTTTCCAACGGCAAAGTACACGACACCCTCCCCTGGGGACGCAGCACGGCATGGTCTCAGCTGAGCGTCGGAAGAAGTCTGCCTCTGAACGCTTCTCCGTGTCTAGACGAGAAGCATGGCCTGCCTGTCTAAGACATTAACGTTTCCTCCTCGACTCCCAGGAGAGACCCCGGGGTTGTAAACAGAGCCAAGTTGAGTTTTCTTTCTGTTTTCCTCTTTTGTTTTTTTGGGGGGTTTTTTATTTTTTGTTTTTTTGCTGATTATGTTGGTTGCAGAGCTGGAGAGGCGACGTGAATTTCGGGACCCGCACACTCCCTGCCTTCTCCATCGGGTCCTGGTGTCTAAGGGTCCGGGTGCACGTCCTGTGTTTGTCACTTGGCAGCTGTTTGGGCCCTCTGAGCCTCAGTTTCCTCATCTGAGAAATGGGCTGACCTCACCGGGTTATTATAGGACTAGATGAAGCAATAAGCAAGACAGCCAGTGTACTGGGTTGAATAGTGCCCCCCACACACAAAATCCACCGGGAGCCTCAAAACGTGATCTTGTTTGGAACTAGAATATGGAGTTCAGGTGAGGGCACACTGGAGCAGGGCTGCCCCGTCCCTGTGTGACTGGTGTCCTCAGAAGAAGAGGAGAGACAGACATTGATGTCTACCATCAGCTCGGGCTGCAGAACAAAGATTGAAGTTGGGGCGGTTTAAGGCACAGACATTTGTCCCTCCCAGTTCTGGAGGCTGGAAGCCCGAGATCAGGGCGCTAACACGGCAGGTTCTGATGGGAGCTCACTTCCTGGCTAGTAGATGGCCGCCTTAATCCCGTCATGGGGCTCTGCCCTCATGAGCTCCTAACCTAATCACCTCCCAGAGTCTCACCTCCAAATGCCATCATATGGGGATTAGGCTTTCAGCACATGAACTGAGGGGACACATTCAGCCCATAAAGACAGAGGAGAAACACACAGAGGGAAGACGCCACAAGATGACAGAGACAGAGTTGGCAGGAGGTGCCTAAAAGCCAACACGGGGCAGAATGCCAGCAAACACAGGAGGCAGGAAGGGCCCTCATTCCAGACTTCCAGCTTCAGACCAAGGAGAGAAGAAACTTCCGGTGTTAAGCCATTCAACTGTGCTATTTTGTTACAACAACCCTGTGAAACTAATACACCTGAGTAAAAATAACAATGCTTTGTAAAATACTTGGCACAGGCGAGCACATGCCCACAACAGAACTTTGAAATCTAAAGGTGACAATTACCCATTTCACAGATGGGGAAACTGAGCCTCCAGGCACCTAAGTGACTTGCCAACCTCACGTGCAAGCATTTCCTCCACCCCTGGTGCCTGCCCTTGCCCAGAGTTCAGAGAGAATGCTAGGCAGGCACGCAAAGATGCTCCTTGCCCCGACCCCTCCCCACCCCTCCCCACCACAATGAGGTGTCTGTGTCTGTGCTCCCCCGGTCAGGGCTCCATGGGTCTTCCCTCCGCAGCTGGGGCCCAGTTCCTTCCTCAGAGGCTCCCAGTAGGTGCTTTATCGAAGAGTATTCATGTGAATGGCTGAATAGATTGTGAGCTTGGTGAGTTCTGTCTTGTTCCCAGCTTTCTCCCAGGGCATAGAATGCCGCCTGACACACAGTAGGCTCTTTATCAAAGACCCTTTGTTCAAACAACTGCATCCTATATAATAAAGATGTAATATGCAAATTGACCATCACTCCAACACACAAGATGGCCGCCCCCATGTGGTCAAATATGGCCGCCCCCATGTGGACACAAGATGGCTGCCACAAGATGGCCAGAAGGGGAGGGCAGTTGTGGGTGAACAGGCCAGCAGGGGAGGGCAGTTGGGGGAGACCAGGCCTGCAAGGGAGGGCAGTTAAGGGTGACCAGGCCGGCAGGGGAGGACAGTTAGGGGTGACCAGGCCAGCAGGGGAGGGCAGTTGGGGGTGACCAGGCCAGCAGGGGAGGGCAGTTGGGGGTGACCAGGCCGGCAGGCAGAAGCGGTTAAGGGCAATCAGGCAGGCAGGCAGGTGCGTGGTTGGGAGCCAGCAGTCCTGGATTGTGAGAGGGATGTCCGACTGTTTGTTTAGGCCTGATCCCGGAGGGGTCCACAATTGGAGAGGGTACAGGCTGGACTGAGGGACACACACACCCCTGTGCACAAATTTCATGCACCAGGACTCTAGTAGACTATAAGCTCTGTCAGGAATAGAAATGGGTCTACCTTTTTCCCAGCTTTCTCTCCAATGTCTGGAACACTGCCTGCACCTAGTAGGTGCATTAGCAATGTTCAATTATTCTTCTACATGCCATGTAAGTTGTGTGAGAACTGGGACTGCATCTGTGTCATGTCTCTACAGTGTCTACAACACTGCCTGGTGCATTGTCACTGCTCAAAAAATATCCATCAAACAACTAAATGAATGATTGAAGAGTGAATATCGTCTCTAGGGCTGTTTGGCATAGTTCAGTCTAAAAATCTGCTTGTCTCAATCCATCTGGTCATTAATCAAAATTGAGTCCCACCCACATGGCAGAGCAGCCAGGGATGGGGCTGCTATGAATAGTCCCTGTGCTGACACCTGGTCTGCAGGCCAGTTGTCAAGCTAAAACTTAGTGGTGACATTCCGGAGCTGCCTCAGGTCCCACCTCATCACAGGTGACTAGTTCCAGGGCAGGGCTGGGCCCTCCAGTGCCCAGGGGCTGACCTTCTCCGCTGAGTCCAGCTGGAAGACTTCCGGGCCCAGGGGAGCCATGGGGCTCCCGCCATCCAGCCACCTGCCTAGAAAACTAGCTCAGGTGCCCATGGGGCAGTCCAGATGACCCCGAGAGCAGGAGCCGCAGATGGAGAGCCTGTGACCAGGCCAGCTGCTCCTCAGATGGGGGTGGCGTGGGGACCATCGCCCCTCCAGGAAGCTCCGCTTAGTCATGGTGACCCCAGCAGCTGAGGCTCTTGCCATCAAAGCTCCCTGTCATCTGCAGTTAGAACAATCAATCCACAGATGAGTGGCGTCTCACCCCTGTGTGGACGAGAACCCCTGTGCCCGCCTCCTGCTATAAATCTCGCCATGTGCAGGGGGAACGTCCTTCATGCATGACAGTGGACAGCTGCCACCCTGCATCCCTGAGCCCCAGCCTCTCTGGACCTCAAAGTCCCCAGGCTGCCCAACAAAATACGGATATCCACATATGAATTTCAGACAAGCAATAATTTAAATACACTTACATATATATTTACATTTATATATACCCTCAATACACAGGTAAATATATATATTACTAGAGGCCCGGTGCACGAAATTCGTGCACTGGGGGGGAGGGGTTGTCCCTCAGCCCAGCCTGCACCCTCTCCAATATGGGACCCCTCGGGGGAGGTCCGATTGCTGGTTTAGGCACATTTGGGCCTAAACTGGCAGTTGGACATCCCTCTCACAATCCAGGACTGCTGGCTCCCAACCACTCGCCTGCCTGCCTGCCTGATTGTCCCTAACTGCTTCTGCCTGCCAGCCTGATCACTCCCTAACCACTCTCCTGCCAGCCTGAGTGAGGCCTAACTGCTCCCCTGCCAGCCCAATTGCCCCCAACTGCCCTCCCCTGCCGGCTCAGTCGCTGCTTACTGCCCTCCCCTGCCAGCCCGGTCACCACTAACTGCCCTCCCCTACAGGCCTGGTCCCCCACAACTGCCCTCCCCTGCAGGCCTGGTCGCCCCCAACTGACCCTCCCCTGCTGACCTGGTCGCCCCCAATTGCCCTCCCCTGTCGGCCTGGTCACCCCTAACTGCCCTCCCTGACAGCCATCTTGTGGCGGTCATCTTTGACCACATGGGGGCAGCCATATTTGACCACATGGGGGCGGACATCTTGTGCGAGGGCGTGAGGGTCAATTTGCATATTACCTCTTTATTATATAGGATGATACACGGTATTACATGTATAGCATAATCTGTATTACATATTTTTTAATTTATGGGGGCATACTAAAAGTCATATACTGAAAAACTTTTAATTATTTATCCAAAATTCAAGTCGAACTGAAGACCTTTCTTTCTTTCTTTCTTTCTTTCTTTCTTTCTTTCTTTCTTTCTTTCTTTCTTTCTGTATTTATGTTTGTTAATCCTCACCCAAGGATATTTTTCCATTGATTTTTGGAGAGGGTTGAAGGGAGAGGGAGAGGCAGAGAGAGAGAAACACACTGAGACTGCAACTGAGGCACATGCCCTTGACCGGAATCAAACCCGAGACCCTTCATTCCACTGAGCCACACTGGCCAGGGCAGGACCCTGCATTTTAATTTGCTGACCCAGGCCACCCTAGATGAACATGGCCCATGTCCTCTGTCGGGACGAGCCCTGACCAGTTAGCCAAGTGGCCAGCAGGTCCGGTCTGACCACAGGCACTGCCACCCAGATGGGCCCCAGCCTCAGACAGGCCCACTGGTGCCAGCAGGTCTCAGTCCTGGGACCTTGGCTTGAGCTCTCGGGAAATGAACTTTCTCTTTCCTACTGATTTTAAACCTGGAGCCGACAGCAGCAAGGCACGCTGACTGTCGTCTTAAACAAGAGGTGGGTGGTCTGAGGAAGAAGCCCAGCCGTGGGCGCAGAGGGCGAGGAGGCACAATCTGGCCATACTGTCCAGTCACAGCAGGTCCCCCGGACTCCCCTCAGTCACTAAAGTCAGTTTGGGTTGAGTTTTCTATGTCAGCCAACCCAAGCCACCAAGCTCACGAGGCGCTGAGTGAACCCCGGCCTTAGCAACAAAGGTGAGTCCCCAGAATTAAAATCACTCAGTCCCGGGAACCCACAGGCTTTTCCAGCAACCAGGCCTCCTGGGTCTGACCTTTCTCCTTTGGGCTTAGCTGCCCTTGGAGAGCTGTACTTGGGAACACAGAAGACCCCGCTCAAGCCAGGAGCCCTGTCCAAGCTCACTCTCCACGCTGCCTCGTGATTAATCTTCCGGAAGAATCGCCCACCTGCCTGCGGTCTGGGACCCGGGCTTTGGGACAGAGCATCAGAAACACATCTCCGAGACCCATAAGCCCTCAGAAGTGGGGGACAAGAGGAAATGTGCTTTATTGGCTCAGACGACGTGCCAGGAGGCTGGGGGCAGGGAAGGTGCTCTCATTCCTGGAATCCTTTGGCATTTGAACAATGGAACCAACAGGAGGAGTCACTAAATGGGGCCAGTTGTAGAGCTCACAGCCGGGTTCCTCCACAGCCGGGTGGGGCCACAGCCTCTTCATCCACACAGAGGACGTGCTGCCGAGAGGACAGGAGGAGCTGATATGCCTGCAGCTTGGCAGGACCTGGCGCAAGCGTGCCACGGGCATGGCGGCCACTGCATGCAGGTTCCTTCTCCCCAGCTGAGCGGAAAGCAGGGCTGGAGGCCGAGCTCCGCACGCCGCTCACCTGAGGAGTGTAGTCCCAGGGCAGCAGGGGGGAGGCCACAGCTGGCCCGGAAGACACAGCTGGCCGCGGGGTCAGGCAGGATGTCCCAGCGAGGCCGGAGGGGTCTTTGGCTCCTGGACAGTCTGCTGAGAAAGGTGGCCAGTGTCCTACCTCCTGGCTCCTTCCCCGCCTTGGCCCAACTTCTGCCCTGCTGGGTGCTGCCTGCTCCCCATCCTCTTAGGGTACATTGCTCTGCCCTTTGGGGTGGCTACTGGAGAAACCAGAGCATCTAAGAGTCCACTCCAGGTATGCATGGGGCCGGAAGCAGCTGTGACCCCAACACTAAGGGCAAGATGTGGCTGTGCTAAAACTGGACCATCATGGGGTGGGGGGGTGGGGAGGGGGTACAAAAATGTGACAACAACACAGGCAGCTGATGGTCTATGGCCTTGAGGACAGAATGCTCCCTCGCTAGGGAAAGCCTAAGCCTCAGGCCCAGGGAGTAAGTGAGGCATGGGGGTCCTGGGATGACAGAAGCGGGGCTGGGCGCTCACACCATGTACCAGCTTCATGGATACCCACGCACCATCCCTACACCAAGCCAGGTAGCCAAGCATCACCCCATGTGGTTGTAAAAGTAAATACATGACTGTTTCCAAGGCACTAGGATCAGTGCTTGGCATATAAGAAGCACCACATAGGAGTTTGTCAATAAGTAAATAAATCCAGACCAGCTGGTTTGTCATCCGGTTTATTTGATTTTCCTTGGGCAGTTACACAGACGGCTGCTCCAATTCCCTCCTCTAGCCCTAGGTGGGGCGGGGAGTGGAGGCAGGGAGGGGAGGACAGATCCGCCAGCCACGTGTCCCTGCCCACCCAGAGGCCAGGCTCCCACCTCTGCTCCCAGCGCCACAGCTGTGGGGCCGCAGGGATGTCTCCATGTTCCAGAGTCAGAACTAGTGCTGAAAGCGTCACTTAAAAATAAAATAAGACAGAGGAGCTCGTTTATGCTGAGATGACAGTATTTTCCCAAGTTGCCTGCAGGACAGAACAATAAAAAATTTATCCTTAATAGCATTTTGCTGAATTCTGCCACCGGAGAGCTTTGTGTCCCCACCGGAATCTGGAAGGGCTCTTGTCTGCCCTACACCCCCTCCTCAGCACACCCCCCCCCCCCCCGCCCATTCTCTCCCCGGGGACTCTGCAGCCCCTGCCTTCCTTCCCTCTCCACAGTGGGCCCCTCACCCCACGCAACTCCGGGCTCAGGAAGGGAAGAGAAAACACAACCCCGGAATCCACTTCCCCTGCTTCCCCCTCCTCACCCCCACATGTGCGAGAAGACAGAAACACAAGGGACAGGAAACCCGAGCGCCAGTAAAGGGTTTTCTTATTTCATACAAACGAGTGTGAGAGGAGATGGTAAAAATGTAGGGGGGAGGGCAGGGGGGAGGAAGGCGGCAAAGCAAGTTTCAGAGCACAGTAAAATAGTGATAACGTTTATGCGTCGATATATATACATATAATGAATGCCTATTATGTAAATGCATAAAGGAAATCTGGAAGGATTCGCTTTTCTGTGTTCCCTCTGGAATGGGGTGTGAAAGGAGAAATGATTTGTGCTCCGTGCATATTTCTCCACTGCTTCAATGTTTTGCAGGTACATTTTTACAATTTAAAAAATCAAAAGGGGATCTCCCATCACAGTGACAGCACATGCAACCTGTGTGATTTCGCTTGCTGGCCGATATGTGGGGAATCGCCACACACCACCGGTGGGAGCATCTCTGGACCCAGTCCCTTTGGAGGGGGGATTGTCAGGGTCTGAAAATCTTCAATGACAACCAGCGCACAGCACTTCCATTTTTCTGAGGGATGAGCACGGGTGAGAACATCCATTGTGGGGGCTGTTAGTGCAAAAACTCACACCTTAAAGGGCCCCCCATGGGGGCTGGCAGAATAAACTATGGGGCCTTAGGAGCATGAAACAGTTACACACCCCGACACAGAAGCTCTGTGAGACTTTTTCAGGGACAACGAGGAGAGTTGCAGAACGATCTTCGTAGTAGGATGCAGTGTATGTTTCCAGGGCACCTATGTGCGCGCGCAAACTCAGAGAAAAACGCCCGGAAGGAAATGCACGGAATGATCCCGGTGTGTGGTGGCCTCGACTCTACTTCCAGGCCACCTGCATTGGGGGAGGGGGGCTGTGACCACAGCACAGTGAGCTGTGAGCAGCAGTGTCCTGAGGCTGCTCCAAGCTGCACACTGATGAGGTGGGGCGGGCACAATGACCACCACGTTCAAGGTGGCAGCTCCCTGCCAACCTACACGTGGCTCTGAGCCCTTGAGAGCTGAATTCTTCGTTGCTGCAGAATAACCCAACCTCCCCTGACAGACAGGCTATGTCCCGCCCAGGGAAGGCCCTGCCAGCCTCGTCTCCCACCATTGGCCCGTTCCGGCCTCCAGCCACCGCGGCCTCCTCTAGGCTGCCAACAGGAGCCGCGAGAGTGAGAAGCATGTCTTGTTCTCGAGGCATCCCAGAGCTGAGCGCTTGTTGGGCGCTCAGTCAGCACCGGGAGTGGAATAAATGAATACATTTCCCAGGAAGCTGCAAGGGGCCAAGGGACCTGGCACTTCCTTGTCAGATCTGGTCCCAGCTGAAGGCGGAAACTCTAATTATTCCTCCGTTCACAGCGGCAGTGCTGGCTGCCTTCCCACAGCCGTGCTCCTGTCGCCTTCCTGACAAGGGACCCTGGCTAAGGGGCGGCATTTCCCAGCTGTCCTTGCAGCTGGGCACTGAGATGAGCGTGGAACTGTGGAGGGGGCTCCTTCAGAGGTGGGTGGACAGCCGGGTGCCCCTTTGGATCCCCTCCCTCTCTTTGACTGGGTTTCCTCACAAGCCAACCCCAACTCAAGGACTCAAGTGCAAATGGATTTTATCAAGGTCGTGCCGTGGGAAGGTGAGTCTGAGAAAGAAAGGAAGCCAGCACAGAGCACATTGACGAACAGGTTAGACTGTGGGCAACATGAGCTCAGTCCTGCTGGGACCTGGGGGAGATGGTACAGAACACGCCTCTCCGAGTTACCCCACCAAGTCTCATTCACACAGAACACGCCTCTCCCAGTTAGCCCACCAACTCCTGTTCACACTGAAGGCTGCCTGCCCTCGGGGCACTTCCAGCTCGCCCTGCGCAAGCCAGAGCAAACCTTCTCTGGCAGTAGGACACCCTGCCATGGTATGCTCAGGGGCAGTGAGAGTCAGGAGCGGCTGTTACCCTCCCAGTCCCCGAATTCGTGCATGGGTGGGGTCCCTCTGAGTGGCCTGCAGGGATAGGGCCGAAACCCACAGTCCAACGCCACCTGCAGTTCCTACCTGCCGCTCCCGCTCATCCCAGCCCCACTGTGCCTGCGTGGGCTCGCGCCCAATCAGTCCTGATGGGGAGAGGGTCGCGCTGCTAGCCATGAGCCCTGCATCTGGCACCCTCCCAAGGGGCGTGGCCTGCGAGATCGGGCTGAAACCGGCTCTCCAACATTCCCCGAGGGATCCCAGGTTGCGAGAGGGCACAGGCCAGGCCGAGGGACCCCATGGGTGCACGATTGGGCTGGGGAGGGACCATGGGAGGGCTCCAGGGCATGCCCGGGCCATCTCGTTTAGTCGCGATCAGCAGGACACCAACAGCAAGCTAACCTATCAGTCGGAGCATCTGCCCCCTGGTGGTCAGGGCACATCATAGTAAGCGGTTGAGCAGTCTTAGTATATCATTAGCATATTACACTTGGATTGGTTGTTCAGTTGTTCTGCCATTTGGTCTATTTGTATATTACCCTTTTATTATATAGGACTAGTAGCCCATTGCGCAATATTGCACGCAGTAGGTCTCCCACCACTTCTGCGGGAGCCGGCGGGAACCGCAGCACGCTGCCGGGAGCCACGCTACTTCCACAGGAGCCACGCCGATTCTGCGGGAGGGGGCCGCACTGCTTCCGTGGGAGGCGGGCCCGCTGTACCCTCTCCCGGCCTGCGCTCGCCCATGGAGGCTGTGGGTCAACCCCCCTGTCCCCCAGAGGCCCCGGCTGCTCCGTGCCCGCTGCCCAGAGGCCCTCCGTGGGGCCGGGGCAGAACGCTCATGCTGCCTGCTCTCAGCAGCTGCCCCCCAGGACTGGGGGACTCGGGTGAGGCTGAGGGGACTGGGCGCCGTCATCTTGTGGCTATGGGCGCTGCCATCTTTGTGATGGAGTGATGGTTAATTTGCATATTGCCCTTTTATTAGAAAGGATGATTGTGATAAATTCTACAAAGACAAGGGCCTGTGATAGGAGGGTTTGACCTTGTCACAAGCAAAGGTCCTGTGGTTGAAATGATTAAATATGATAAAGTGTGTAAACTTTTAAGACTCGCTGGCCAGTACGTATTGAATGGAACGTTATTAGGATGTCCTCAGCCAATGCTGGGAAGTATTCCTGTCCACTAAGAAGACACTTCCCTTGTCATGGTTCTGGTTTTATCTTCCAGTGTGGGGTCGGCCTACGAGGAGAAATGGGCTGGTCACTCATTCCCCACAATAGGGATTTTGTTTGTTTGTTTTTTTAATGTATTTTTTATTGTTGATAGTATTACAGATATATCCCATTTTTAGGGATTTTTATTTTTTTATTACAAACAATTTGGTGGTGTTCTGCTCAACGTAAGAGCTTGGTTGAGATGTGTGATGGGGCAAGCTAGCGAGCTGGGCCAGTCCATTTCCCTCTGCCCGCGCTGGTCCCCGACTCACTCTAAATTCACCATGTGATCAGCCCCACCCTGATGGGCACACGTTGGGGAGAAAGGACAGCCAGCGGCCTCCCACAAGCGGACATTTCCTCCCGTCAGCGGATCACAAAGATTAGAGGTATGTTTCCTTTTTATCGTCCCCCGATTTCAGACAAGTCCCTGGGCCAGGCACTCCAGGGAGCCCTCGGCCTGGCTCTGCCAGACATCAGCTCCCTCTCTGCAGCACCCTCAGAGCCAACGTCAACTCTGTGTTCTGTGTCTCCGCCTGGGGCAGGAGCCGGCTGGCCCAGCGGCAAACAGAGACTGCATTTACACGCCGCCCCTCAACCTCATTCCTACATTCAAACACGCGGTGTCTCTGCAGTGGGCGGTGGGGCCTCCCTGCCTGAGGACCGCGTCTTTCCACGGGCTGTGGGACCAGGATCTGAAAGCCCATCAGCCGCCTGACAAAGCACCAAGGCGGCCCCCCAAAAGGTTGTCGCCAGCTGTGAACCCATCACAGAGGGTCTGGGGAACTAGGCCAGACGCTAGTCCATCTGCCCCGCAGCCTCAGCCCCATCCTGGGTCAACCCTTTGGTCAAGGCCCGCCCCCAAGATGCTGAGTACAGCCGGCCGGCAGAATGCTATTCCCAGGACAAGAATTGCCCCCTCCCCACCAGGGACAGATGTCAGGAGGCACCTCGGGTCCTACTTGCACTTCACTGCTGGGGACACTGAGGTCAAGGGAGAGAGGAATGTGGTCAAGGTCAGAAGGCAAGTCAGAGCAGAGCCGAGAAGAGAAGAGGGAGCCCTCCCCCACCCTCTGCCCCCACAAGCCCACCGCAGGTGCCCGGGGTCTCCCCCTAACACTGCCCAGACTCTCAGCTTGCAGGACCTGGTAGCGCCCTTCCTGACTATGCAGGCAGGTGACAGAGCCCCTGTCCCAGCCCCCAGCGTCCTGAACTTCCCTCATCACATCACTGACCCCGTAGTGTCCCTGCCTGGACCCTTGTTTGTCTCCCATGACACAAACCCCACGACGGCAAGGACTGTGGTGGGTGCTCGTGTGCCTCACCTGTGAAGCAGGAACACACACACACACACACACACACACACACACGCACACGCACACATGCACACACACACTGTGAATGAAGGGTGGGTGAGTGAATGAGACAGTCACCAATTGCACTCTCCTGATTCCACAGGTGTCTGCACCCCTGTCCCAGCAGGACTGGGCAGGCTGCTCTGGTCCTGGCTGGGCTCTGATTTGCTTCGTGACCTTGGCCACACCTGTTCTCCGGCCTGCGTTCCCCCAGAGTAACCCTCCTGTGGCGAGAGAAACCCTGAGGCAGAGGAGAGCAGGAAGCTGACAGCAATGAGGTTCCCCTGCCAGCATCTGCTGCAGCTGTCACCATCATTGTCATCAACATTGTCATCATCGTCATCATCATCTTTCTCCTTTGCCAAAACCTCAACCTAAACACAGACCTGACACATTTCACAAAAACTAACTCCAAATGGATCAGAGACCGAAACAAAAATGCAAACGTTACAGGGTTTTGAAGAGACTTGACAGGCCCTGCCCTATGACTGGGAGCTTAGTGGGGTGGGCACAGCGGTGGCGGGACTGGGAGTGGGGCACTGCCTTGGCCCCGGTGGAATCGGGCAGGTGTGGTGTGACCTGCGTAGGTTCCGGAAGCTGAGTTGACTGGATGTCCTGTCTGGGAGAGGTCTTCTCAGCAGGAGCATTTCCCAGGAAGTCCCCACGGAGCACCGAGCACCGCAGCTCCCTGGCCGCCAGGCCCGTGGCCCCGCACCCTTGGAGGCCACCCTGGAAAGGGTGAGGAGGTCCCTGAGGCCCGGCCACCTGAGCCCCATGCGGGGAAGAGCTCCAGGAGGGGCGGGACCTGCTGGTCCCCAGGCCACTCTGCCGTGAATCTTCACTCAGCCCCCAACATGACAAACACCTCCTCCTCCACGCTGCTGCCGCTGCTGCCGCCTGCAATTTCTCTGTCTAGACGGGTTTGGGGCAGAGAGAGGCGTCCCAGGGTGGTTCTCAGACGGCACAGGCTGTGTCTGCAGAAAGCGCTGAGCCCAGGGCAGAAAGCTGCCTCTGCCGAGAGTTCCTCCAACAGGAACACGCTTAATTCTTTTCTTTTTTATCAGTTGACAGCTTCCAACAGATAAAGCTTATTTTATTTAAGCTTTCACACACCCAGCGAGATAAGTATCCCTGAATTCCAGGCTTCACAGGGGAAAAAATTAAGAAGGGATGAAGTCAGAATCTTGAGCAGGTTTCTCGGAACTCCAGCAGGGCAGACCCCACGAGGGGGTGTGAATAAACCACCTCACTGTGGGAAGGTGGAGACGGGCTGGGCTCTGCGGAGGGCATGTGCGAACCTGCTGGCGGAGATGTTCCAGGGGACAGCCACCGGCTTCTGTCCCAGAGGGACCCCAGAACTCAGATTGGGAGGAAGAGACGAGGCTATAAGAGCAGGCACTGTGGGTTCAAGCCACCAGGCAACACACAAAGGGTCTCTGTGTGATTTCTTGCACTTGTATTTGAATCTATAATCTCAGTTAAAATATATATATGTATATATATTCCTATCTAATAAAAGAGTAATATGCAAATTGGCCATCACTCCAACACACAAGATGGCTGCCCCATGTGGTCAAAGATGGCTGTCCCAATGTGGACACAAGATGGCCGCCACAAGATGGCCAGCAGGGGAGGGCAGTTGAGAGGGATCAGGCCTGCACGGGAGGGCAGTTGGGGGTGATCAAGCCTGCAGGGGAGGGCAGTTAGGGGTGACGAGGCCGGCAGAGGAAGGAAGTTGGGGGCAACCAGGCCTCCAGGGGAGGGCAGTTGGGGGGGACCATGCCTGCAGGGGAGGGCAGTCAGGGGCAATCAGGCTGGCAGGGGAGCAGTTAGGCATCAATCAGGCTGGCAGGGGAGTGGTTAAAGGGTGATCAGACTGGCAGGCAGAAGCAGTTAGGTGCAATCAGGAAGGCAGGCATGCGAGCAGTAGGGAGCCAGCAGTCCTGGATTGTGAGAGGGGTCCCAGATTGGAAAGGGTGCAGGCTGGGCTGAGGGACACACACCCTGGTGCATGAATTTCATGCACCGGGCCTCTAGTTTAATTATAAATTACAATTAAAAAGTAGGATGAACTTGATGACCTTTGAATGCTTTTATTTATTTATTAACTTATTCCAAGGATTCAATCAAACTATTTTTATTCAAAAATATACATTAAGCCGAAACCGGTTTGGCTCAGTGGATAGAGCATCGGCCTGCGGACTCAAGGGTTCCAGGTTCGATTCCGGTCAAGGGCATGTACCTTGGTTGCGGGCACATCCCCAGTAAGGGATGTGCAAGAGGCAGCTGATCGATGTTTCTCTCTCATTGATGTTTCTAACTCTCTATCCCTCTCTCTTCCTCTCTGTAAAAAATCAATAAAATATATTTTAAAAAAATATATATATATACATTAAGCCCATCCTCTCTAATAAAAGAGTAATATGCAAATTAACCATCACTCTGCTACATAAGCCATGCCCACCAGCCAAGCCACACCCACCAACCAATCAGGGCGAGTATGCAAATTAACCCCAACCAAGATGGCTACCAGAAGGGAGGCTTGGGTTTCCCCGGCAAGAGAGGAAGCCAAGCTTTCCACACACTCTGGTGGGCCCAGGCCTCCACTCAAGGATACAAAGTTTCAATTATAGAAGGTAAATCAATCCCAACAGAAATGGTGGCAGCCACGGATTGAGCAGGAGGCTTGGCTCCACTCCAGGCTACAAAGTTTCAATTTTAGAAGGTAAATAAATTCCAGATACCAGGGCCTCTGCTTGGGTCGCCAGGGTCGTGGCTGGCCTGCAAACCACCACAGGCCCCTTGCCCAGGCCTCTCCATGCCCCGAGGGAACCCCACCCTAATCCAGGACACCCTTCAGGGCAAACCAGCTGGTCCCCACCCATGCACCAGGCCTCTATCCTATCTAATAAAAGAGTAATATGCAGATTGACCATCACTCCAACACACAAGATCAAGATAGCTGCCCCCTATGTGGTCAAAGATCCTGCCCCCATGTGGACACAAGATGGCCACCACAAGATGGCCAGTAGGAGAGGGCAGTTGGGAGGGACCAGGCCTACAAGGGAGGGCAGTTGGAAGCGATCAACCCTGCAGAGGAGGGAAGTTAGGGGTGATCAGGCCAGTAGAGGAGGGAAGTTGGGGGCAAACAGGCTGGCAGGGGAGCAGTTAAACATCAATCAGGCTGGCATGGGAGTGGTTAGGGGGTGATCAGGCTGGCAGGCAGAAGCGGATAGGGGAAATCAGGAAGGCAGGCAGGCGAGCAGTTGGGAGCCAGCAGTCCTGGATTGTCAGAGGGATGTCCGGTGGGATTGGGCCTAAACAGGCAGTCAGGCATCCCTTGAGAGGTTCCAGATTGGAGAGGGTGCAAGCTTGGCTGAGGGACACCCCCCTCCCCGCCTCCATGCACAAATTTCATGCACTGGGCCTCTAGTCTATAATAATAAAAGCATAATATGCTAATTAGACCAGACAGCCAAACCACCTTCCAGACGTCATTCCGGACGTCCTTCTAGATGAAGCAGAGGCAATTAGGGGTGATCAGGCAGGAAGGCGAGCAGTTAGGGGTGATCCAGCAGGCAGGCAGAGTGGTTAGGGGTGATCAGGCAGGCAGGTGAGTAATTAGGGGTAATCAGGCAGGCAGGCAGGCAAGCAGTTAGGAGCCAGTAGTCCCGGATTGCAAGAGGGTGCAAGTCTGGCTGAGCCCTCCTCCCTCCCCCACCCCCGTGCAGGAATTCTGTGCACCAGGCCTCTAGTGTGTGTGTGTGTGTGTGTGTGTGTGTGTGTGTGTGTGTATTATAACAAAACACTCCAAAGTGTTTTGGGCAGAGCCAGGACATGAGGGTTTTTAAGTGTTTAAACACTCCATCTGGCTCCCTGTCCCTTCCAGCTCAGAGTCTCTGATGCTAAGTGGAATTCATAAAGTGCCTACTGTGCACGCAGCCCAGGGCAAGGTGCTGTCAGACCCAGGAGAGACCAAATCTGACATCTGGGTGGTGAAACCGGACACCAGTGAGGGTCAGTGTGAAGGGACATGAGAGCCAGGGCCCCACCACAGGTCCTAGCAGAGGGTTGGCGTCCTGGGCCACTAGAGCAGCAGAGCAAGGGCTGCTGGTGGCCTGCACAGGAGCACCCAAGTCCTGCCTGTCCCCAGCCCCTGGCTCCTCCGTGAACAACCCCACCTTCCCAGGGGGGCCCTCAATCAACACGCCTCACTGGAGGGAGTCACCCACAAGCCGAGAGGTGACAAGGGGTGGGGCAGGAGGAAGGCCTTCCCCCCATCAGGGCGTGTGTGCCAGAGTGGCCTCTCGAGACCCCCCAGGAGCTGGCTGCTTGGCAGAGAATTCCCAAAGTCACGGGTTGGCAGCCAGATCAAAAGCAGAATTGAACTCC
>NC_137082.1:6032399-6137399 GCF_951640355.1 Cnephaeus nilssonii
GGCCGGCTGGCTTTGCATGTGCATAAATGCATCCAGGAGGCACACATGTCCCTGGGCCCCTGGGCACCCCCTTATTGTGCTCTAATTAATCGCTCTCAACCTGAGCCTACAAGGTCTGCCCTCCCTCAGACCAGCAGAGGCCAGCCTGGGCTGTCCATCTGTATTACTTATCGCACCTGGAGTTGGAGGCAGACAGTCGAGAGAGGAATACACGCTGTGCCCTGAGAGTTAGCAAGCATGGCCACGTCTGAGAGGGGGCAGGAGTCGTCACCGGGAATGGGCAGGTCCCGGAGCCCAGTGATGCCTCCCCTTCTTGGAGCATCTCACGGCAGAGGCACCCAGAGAGCTCACCCTGCCCTCCAGCGACGTGGGCGTTGCCATGCGCCACCTGCCCGAGGAGGAGGGACACACTGTCCCGAGGTTGGACAAGCTGGACCTTCCAGCAGCGGAGTTTACCACCAGAAGGATCCTGTGGCCAGCGGCGACATTCCACAGAGGGAGCAGGGTCTCGCTGAGTGTCTGCCTACAACACAACAGCCTCCACCTGCACTGGGACGCTGCCCTACTGCTCACAGCCCTGTCCTTCCTCGGCCTCCACGCCATCGGCAGCTGCCCTCACCCTGTGGGTGCTGATCGCTTCCCCTCTCCCCCGCACACGTGTGTCCTGTGAGCTTCAGCCCCGCGGGCCCAGCACGGTGCTGCCTGGCCGGTGGAAGGTGCTGGGTCCACTTTTGCTCCATGAAGTGACTCCATAAATGAAATAAAGAGGATTTTGAATCTCAGCTAAGCATGGATGGGTGTGATATCAGACTGACTAGACACACCCGGGCCCCGGTCACCGTGGGCCCTCGGAAGCCACTGGCCCGCCACCTCGGTCTGAGCAAGCTCCTCCCGCACAGGCTCCTCGGGCGGGATCAGCTGTGCGTGGTCACGCGGGCCTCCCAGCAGACGTGGGTGACCGCCTTTGAAACCACTTTGGCCTTTGAGTTTGAAAGCCGCCGATTGTGATGAACTGACCTGAATGTTAACGGCACGGGACTTTCATTTGTATTCAGACGGGAAGGAAATCCGCCACTCGCAGGAGCCGGTGCTGCTTAATTAGTGTAGTAGCTAACTCAGAATCCAGGCCACACGCGGCCAGGACCCGGAAGGGAAGCGGGACCTCCCGGGGACTCAGCGACTTCAGAGAAAGAAGCCAGTGGCTCAGAAATGATGAGTGCGCTTCCTGCGAGAATCAGGCCGGAGCCTCCAGCCAGGCGCTGAGAGTGCTCCCCCGGCTCCTGCTTCTGTCAAAACTAAGGACTAAAAACAAGTGGGAACGTGGTAAGGACTCAAGTGTGCACACGAGGGTACATGACGTATGACTCCAGGGGGGGAAGAACCAGCTTTTAATAACAGCAAACAGATCCCCCCGGTACTCAGAACAGCTCGTTTGGTTCAGAATAGCCCCCAAAATGGAAATCACTCAAATGCCCATCCATAAAAGAAGGAATGAATGAACGGTGACATAGTCATGCCATGGAATAGTATGCAGCAATGAAAAAGGACACGCTCTTGCTATGCACAAGAACACGGACAAAATGCAGAGGAATGATGAGTGAAAATGATGGCACCAAAGGTTACACGTGTACTGGATGGCTCCACCCCCACCACGTTCAAGAACAAGAGAAACGAAGCTGCAGCGATAGAAGGCAGAACAGCCTTACCTTGTCAGGAGGTACAGATAGGGGCTGACATGCTCTGCATCTTGATCACAAAGGGGTTAGAGAAGCATGCATTTGTGCAAAATGCAAAATGTGCGTGTTTAACGTGCAAAGCCACGTGGAGTGGACGTGTTATAAGACCTGTGCACGCACCTGGATGTTGGTTATACTTCAATTTAAGTATATGCATATTTAAAGAAAACCCTCTTCTAAGTAACGTGGCAGCTAAGGTGTGCGCCGCGGCACTGCCTGGTGCCACACTTGTGACACGTGCAAGCTCAGCGCCCGCATCCCACCCCACGCAGCCGACAACCGCTGCTCAGGCAATGGGAGCCATTACCCTCACAATTACAGGTTGAATTCTTTGCAGTTGTCTCTTCAGTTCACAAAATAAATTATACATCTTCCCTGTACCCTCTTCGCCCACGTGTTTGAATACAGTGGGGAGACTGGACAATTCTTGCTTTTAGTTAAGGGCTCCAAGGGGTGGGAGACACGAAGACGCTGCAGATTACGAACTGATTTGCTCCTCATGAAATTTCACGGCAAGCAGGAAGCCATCCCTGTCCCCACGAAGCGCAAGAGGGAGAAATGAATTATGCTTCAAAGCCATAAGACGTGAAAATTGATTCAGGAACGCTAGCTGTTTTCAATTTTATACTGCCATTTATTTTAAGAACGCCCAGGCTCTCCCAAACAGGAGTTTAGAGGCAGATAGAAAATATAATTAACACTTCAATGCCGCTCCGTCCCGGGAGATGGGTGTCTGGGCTCTGATCTGCATAGCCAAGCAAACAGGACCTGGGCCAGAACCCAAGGAAACATCGAGGGATAAACAGAACATGAAGAATCTGCTGCCTTTTTCCAGTTTCTCCTCCCAATCCTGTGTCTCTCTGAACTTCTATGTGGAAACGTCTCTGAGAGGGGTTGGAAACAGTGAGAGGAGACAGAGTTCCAGGGACTTGCAGATTGAAGGATTGACGGAGGAAGCACATCTGGCAAGGCCAAGAGCCCAAGTGAATGCTGCTTGCACATCTGCAGAGAGGAATGCCAGAGGTCGGGCGAGCTTGGGGTTAAGAGGCAGAAAGATCGTATCCCAAGATCAGCTTGATCGCATGCCAGCTTGCACGTGTCAGTCCACTTCTTGAGCCTTGGCTTCCTCATCTGTACGTTGCAGATCCGAGCAGTAACCTGTTTAGGGTTGTTGGGAGGATGACACGGAAGTGATTCTTGCAAAGCGCGTTGCTTAGTTTCCAGCCACAGGGCAGAGGCCCTCACAGGCACTAAAGAGCCAGGCCCCCCCTTGTCACCTGGGAGCAAGGCCGCTCTGCAGGTTGCGGAGCCAGTGCAAAACAAAGACATGGGCCCCTTGTTCAGAAGCAAGGGGAAGTGCCGCTGGCATCTCAGCTACAGCCTTCTTCCCTTCCTTCTGCAGACTCTTGACTTGTCGCCTATTTTTTATTTGCCATTCAAAGTTGTCCTAAGAATGCAGGTTTAATTATTTGCATGCATTGGATCATTCATCCTTTTATTATGCAATGTCAATTTTAAATGCAAATATGAGAGCATTTGACTCATTCGCGGAGTCACCGAAATCACACTATTTGTATTTCATTGCTCATACATGCATATGTATTTTGTTCTTTCTGGAACTGTAGAAACACCGCACAAAACTGACTCAGCTGTTTTAGTTCTCTCTCGATAGCACACACTCTGCACACACCCTCCCGTGGGCCCACTGGTGACTCAGGAAGGCCTTCAAGGTTGCTCTCTCTTCCCCTTTCCTCTATGGCATCGTTTTTAACAGAAGGGCTGGTTGGGACAGGGAAGGGACATAAGAAAGCATACGATAGGGTTCCTTTGGTCATCGTTGTTTCTTAGAACAAGGGTGCCTTCTTTCTGTGTTAGAAGCAAGCTCTGGCTCACAGGGGCTGTGGGCTCGCGGGGTGTCCATGCCACTCTGCCTCAGTCGCAGATGGAATGCCCTGACCTTGTACTTGCTTGAGTCTCGCTGAGCTCCCAGGAGCCTCCCGGGATTCTGTGCCGGTGGGTGTTGTGAAGGGGACAGCAGGGAAGAGGGACACTCATACTGTCTCCTCTGCTCGCACACAGTGGCCTGTGGACTTCACTTACAAACACAAGTTCGAGGCTCCTCAGAGCAGGACGCGCCTCAATGACACGCCCACCCCGGTGACTGACAGCCCTATCCTGCTGATAAGGAAATCAAACAAGGAGTGGAATCTTCAGGATTTTCACTTTTCTCCCAGGTAGAACGTGTTGCTTTCCCTCTGTCTCCTGGGAGCAAGCCCACTTCCCTGTCCACACTGCAGGCAACAAAGCAGGAGGGAAGAAAAGAAGCATGCCTGGTCCTGAGGGGACGATTGCAAACTCAAGATTTAATTATCTCCAGTTGATAACTGGCAAGCTGTCTGTGATCTTCCTGCATCGACTCGACTGCCTGATGGTTTCCTTTTGTTGAATGTTAATGATGTTCTGGGCAGCCTTTGAACTGGACTCCCAAATCCAAAGTGACTCCTTGTGGTGGGGAGATGGGAGAGGGGCTATCTGGGAATGATGGTTGGAGGTTCCCTGGTGGGAGCCCAAGATGACCGGTCTACACATCCTGATGCTGGCTGAGCATATATCCTCTGCCAGACCCTCTCACAGCAACTTGTGGGCGCAAGCACCTTCCCACCCCAGGGCCTTTGCACGTGCTATTCCCACAGATAGAACACTCTGTCCCCATATGACCTCAGAGCAGCTCATCCTCGTCTTCCCAGGGAAGGCTTCCTGGACTCTGCTCTCTAAAGATGGATTATCACACATGCTTGCTTATTTGTTTTGTGCAAATCTCTTACCTCAACCTGCAATTGTACATGTTTAGCCTGTTTATTTGTCTCACCTGTTATAATGTAAGTTCACGAGGTCAGGGCAGGATGTTAGCTTCACTCCATGTCACTTATGCCTGGCACAGTTGTTGTGTTTTTTGGAGGGGGGGCGGGGCGAGGAGGTATCAGATGCCCAATGAATGAACAGAGGTTGAATGAGTGAATGGGCTCAGTATTTGGGAAAGGAAGAAAGGAAGCAAGGAAAGAATGTGGTCCCTTTTGGATCTCAGTGTCCCCTGGCCTCACCTGCTTTGAGCCAGTGACTAGACCGAGTACCAGCTTCATCTGCTTCCCCAGCAAACATCCTCACGCTCTCCTTCCCAGAGTATGGTCAGATAGCTGGATGGTGGATACATGGATAGATGGCAGGATAGCAGGATGGATGGATGGATGGATGGATGGATGGATGGATGGATGGACGGAAAGATGGATGGGTGGGTGGATGGATGGATGGATGGATGGATGGATGGATGGATGGATGGATGGATAAATGGATGGATGGATAAATGGATGGATGGATGGATGGATGGATGGATGGATGGATGGATGGATGGATGGATGGATGGCAGGATGGATGGATGGATGGATGGATGGATGGATGGATGGATGGATGGATGGATGGATGGCAGGATGGATGGCAGGATGGATGGCAGGATGGATGGATGGATGGATGGATGGATGGATGGATGGATGGATGAACATATGAATGGATAAGTAGATGGGTGGATACAGGGATGAACGAATGAGTGCAGACCAGCTACAAGTGCCCTGATTGGTTTCCGTGGATGGAAGTGGTCACACCCAGCCCAGGGACAATCCTTGGCTCCCCCTCGCTGGCTGGGCTCCTGGGCCCTCAGCCCAGCACACTCTTCCCTCCCGGCTGCACTGTGGCCTTCTCTTGCCAGGACACACTTGTCCCTCATTGTTTTCTTGCTGTGACTGGATGTCAGTATTTCCCGCAGGAGACTTGGCTGAGTGAACGGTTGCTTCCCTAGGAGCTTCCTCTGGCTGGACCAGGCACTTCTAGGCAAATCGGGGCATCACCCAGGTTATTTGTTCTCACTTCTGTCAGACAGAAACCTGGAGATGGCTTTCCCGTCCTGCAAGCAACCAAAACTGAGAAGCAGTGCCGTGCCTGGGGTCTGCGGGGGGTCTCCCATGGGACCATATGCTGGAAGCCTTCTTGTCAACTGAGTTGTGCCCAAGTGCTCATGGTTTTCCTAGGTTTTGTTCCCAATCTCCACACAAATATTGACGTTGTTTCCCTTCGCATTACAAATCAAATGAAACCTTGACTTCAGTACTTTATGCGGCTGATCTCATGTGCTCTGTCAACTTTCTCCGAGCTCACATGGGCTGCAAAGCAGTGGGGAGGCGGGGCGGACGTGCTCCCTTCTCCATGGTGTTAGCTTCCGAGGAAGGGATCTGCAGGGGAGCCCTTAGGTGCCGGCAGGTGAGAGCCAATGGCCTCCAGGAAAGGACTCGAGCCCAAGAGCAGCGTGGTGAGTGTGCACAGTAATTTCACTTCACAAATCCCACCCCACTGTCTCAGCGGATGTCACCACAGCCCAGGGAAGGAGAGAGAAGGCTTGCTTCTTGCAAACTACACGTGCGGGGCCTTGGGGCTCAGATGGAAGCAGTTAGCATTTACAGGTCTCCATGTGCGGCATGGAGACTCGCCATTTCCCCCTCACTCCTTCACCTCCCCAGTCACTCACCTGCCTGCCAAGCATTCATTAAGCACCGATTGTGCACCCGGGCTGCCCACTCAGTGCCCAGAACACAGCGGTGAACAGAGCAGAACCGAGTCCGCCTAGTGAGCGTTCAGTCTCCAACAGGGAACAAATGAGGAACAAACAAGGAACAATACAAGGAACTCTGGCAAATCAACAAAAAAAGAGAAAAACCCCAATGGAAACACGGACAAAAGATATGAAAATGCAATTTACAGACAAGGAAACTCATGAAGCTGGTGAACAAAGGAAGAGATGTTGAAATCCATTAGTAACTAGAGATATGCCAATGAAAACATCGACTGACATTCATTTAAAAGGCAGTTAGTACAGAGGGTTTGAGGGCTACATGGGGTGCAGGGGCCCTCGTGCCCTGCCCCCCGGGGAGGGGGGGGCGGGTTCCATCCAGTAAAGTTTCAGCAGTTCTGAATCTTTTTTTTTTTTAATGAGAAAGATTTTCTTTTCTTTTTTTAAAATATATTTTATTGATTTTTTACAGAGAGGAGAGAGAGGGATAGAGGGTTAGAAACATCGATGAGAGAGAAACATCGATCAGCTGCCTCTTGCACAACCCCTACTGGGGATGTGCCCGCAACCAAGGTACATGCCCTTGACCGGAATCGAACCTGGGACCCTTGAGTCCGCAGGCTGACGCTCTATCCACTGAGCCAAACCGGTTTCGGCAGCAGTTCTGAATCCTATGGACGTTGCTCACCAAGGTCCATAGGGGACACATTTGAGAATGTTCATCACAGACCCACCAAGTGTGGGTCCTGGAGACCACCTGGCTGTTCTCTGAATCCCATGGACAGACAGGAAGCATTGAGAGCAATGGACCAGATGTACATGTATGTGTACATAGATGAGCTTCAAAACATGATGTTGAATAAAAAACAAAAGAAATAGTGAGATCTCTAAGTCATGTATCATTTCCAAAGCATAAAATGCACACACCAGATAGTACGATGTATTTTGCAGGGACACACCCAGCAAAAGGAGGCGCAGCAAACACTGAATGACTGCTGGGACTAGGGGCATGGATCGATTGGAGTAAATAAATAGAAAAAAGAGTAAAGAGCGGTGTTGGCTCCTGTTACTCGTGCTGCTCAGGGCTGGCCCTCCGTCCCCAAAGATCCAGGGGCACCAACTCACCTGGCTGGGCGGGGAGGCGGGGGGGTGGTGCTTTACTGTGAAAAGGTCTCACCACTAGCCACAGGCAGCTGCTTGCACTTATATTTAAACTAGAGGCCCAGTGCACAAAATTCATGCACGGGGGGTGGGGGTCCCTCAGCCCAGCCTGCACCCTCTCCAATCCAGGACCCCCCAGGTGATGTCCAACTGCTGTGGGATCGGGCCTAAACTGGCAGTCAGACATCCCTCTTGCTGGCTCTTAACCACTCACATGCCTGCCTGCCTAATGCCCCCAACTGCCCTCCCCTGCCGGCCTGATCACCCCTAACCCCCTGCCAGCCTGATCTCACCCCTAACTGCTCTCCCCTGCTGGCCTGATCGCCCCTAACTGCCTCTGCCTCAGCCCCCACCAGCATGGCTTTGTCCGGAAGATGGCCGGTCGACCGGGTCTAATTAGCATATTACTCTTTTATTAGTATAGACTAGAGGCCCGGTGCATGAAAATTCATGCACTGGAGTGGGGGGTTCTTCAGCCTGGCCTGCCCCCTCTCACTGGGAGCCCTCAGGGGATGTCCTACTGATGTCCTAAGCCACAGTCTGGCCTCCCTCTGCAGGAGGCAACTGGCCAATCAGGGAAAGGCGATGCCCCCATCATGCCTCAGCTGCTGCCACTGCTGGCCGCTGCAGCTGCCTGAGCCTTGGCCCTCGCAGCCACTGCCGCTTGCCTGAGCCTCGGCCTGGCCCTCGTTGCCTGAGCCTTGGGCCCTTGCAGTGGCAGCCGCCGTCTGTGGCTTGCCTAAGCCTTGAGCAGCCACTTTGGCTTTGTCTGGAAGACATCCGCCCTAATTAGCATATTACCCTTTTATTATGTACTAGAGGCCCAGTGCACGAAATTCGTGCATGGGGGTGGTGTGTCCCTCAGCCCAGCCTGCACCCTCTCCAATCTGGGATCCCTCTCACAATCCAGGACTGCTGGCTCCCAACTGCTCGCCTGCCTGCCTTCCTGATTGCCCCTAACCGCTCTGCCTGCCAGCCTGATCACCCCCTAACCACTCCCCTGCCAGCCTGATTGATGCCTAACTGCTCCCCTGCTAGCCTGATTGCCCCTAACTGCCCTCCCCTGCAGGCCTGGTCACCCCTAACTGCCCTGCCCTGCAGGCCTGGTCCCCCCCCAACTGCTCTCCCCTGCAAGCCTGAGTCCCCCCAACTGCCCTTCCCTGCAGGCCTGGTCACCCCTAACTGCTCTCCCCTGCAGGCCTGGTCACCCCTAACTGCTCTCCCCTGCAGGCCTGGTCACCCCTAACTGCCCTCCCTTGCAGGCCTGGGTCCCCCTCAACTGCCCTTCCCTGCAGGCCCAGTTGCCCCCAATTTCCCTCCTCTGCTGGCCTGGTTACCCCTAACTTCCCTCCCCTGCAGGCTTGATCGCCCCCAACTGCCCTTCCTTGCAGACCTGGTCCCTCCCAACTGCCCTCCCCTGCTGGCCATCTTGTGGTGGCCATCTGTGTCCACGTGGGGGCAGCCATCTTTGACCACATGGGGGCAGCCATCTTGTGTGTTGGAGTGACGGCCAATTTGCATATTACTCTTTTATTAGATAGGATAGATTACTTAATATTATATGAAATGAAAACTCAGTTGTACAGCCTCACATGGCTGGTGGCTACAGCAATGGAGAAGAGGGACATGCTGGTTACCAGAGAGTTCTATTGGTCAGTGTTGCTCTGGAGCAGGCTGGGCGCATGGAGGGGTGGTCGTCAGGGTCTGCAGCTGGAGAATGAAGACCACCCGCCCCCCAGATGTGCACATCCCAGCTCTGGTCGTCTCTGGCCATTCAGAGAGCAGGAGAGGTCTGAGCGCCCGGCCCAGCCCCAGCACGCCTGTCGCTCTCCGCGCACTGGGAGCCGCTGCCTTTGCCAAGACAGAATAGATCACTGGGCGACAAATGGAAAGCCAGGAGGCAGGAAGCCTCATCCCCCTTTGGCCTGTCAGTCACATCGTTAATAGAGATGTGGCTCGGGAAGGCAGCCTTTCCTCCTGCCTGCGAGCTGCTTGAGGACAGACCCCCAAACTGACAAGCAAGGCTCCCGGTCGCCCCCACCTGGGGCTGTGGGCAGCTCCCGCTGAGGTGATGAGGCCGCCTGGGGATGAGGGACCGGCTGCGCTGGAGCCCCTGCCTTTGCTGATCTGTCTATTGGGCAGCAGTTAGGACAAGGGAACTGAGCTCAAGGCCCCGGATAGAGACCCAGCCCGGCTCTCAGCAGCTGGGACCCCTGGGCATTTTGCTCAATGTCTTTAAACCCACCTCGCGGCCACTGCTGTGGGGCGCAGATGAGATGCAGCGAAGACTGTCACACAGCACCCAGAGCAACGCAAGTCCTTGTAAACAGTATGTGGACATTGTTTAAACGTGGAGCGTAGTTCACGTGTGGCCTGAGGGGACTCCTGAAGTCCGGAATATAGATCAAACCCTCTAGCCCTGGCCGCCGGGCTCAGTGGTTAGAGCATTGGCCTCGCACCTGAGGGTCTCCGGTTCGATTCCCAGTCAAGGGCACATACCTGGGTTTCAGGTTCGCTCCCTGCCTCTTGTCCAGGCATGTGTGGGAGGCAACCAGTCTCTCACATCAATGGGCCTCTCTCTCTCTCTCCTTCACTCTCTCCCACCTTCCCTCCCTCCCTCCTTCTCTCCCTTCCTCTCTCTCTGAAAAGCAATGGGAACAATAGCCTCAGGTGAGGATTAGCAACAGCAACAAAAAGATCAAACCTCTAGAAGATGCTCCTAACAGAAACCATATAGGAGAGAGGACAAGGGTGGTATTTATTACACGGACCAGGCGACCTGGGTGGCCCTCTCACCTGTGTGTCCCAGTTTCTTCAGGGGCAGTGACAATGCCCCCCAGGGAGGGTGAGGATGGATGTGCAGACCGCGGGCAGAGGGAGGTGCTGGATTAAGGAGTTGCCTGCTGGGGAGCTGGGCTCCTGCAGACTTGCATGAGGAAGGCTCCAGGGAAACCCCATGAGGCTCTGGGCTTTCCTCTCCAGCTCAGCAGGGTGGCCTGTGGCAGAAAGCCCTCCGCCCGGAGAAAGTATGGAGCTGTGTGAAGACTGGTTCCAGCCCCGAGTGCACAGAGCCTGTGCCTGCAGGTCTGCTCTGTAGACCTCCGCAGGGAAAGAGGTGAGAGGTGGCGAGCCTTGTGGTGGCTTTAAAATCTGTTCGCAAATCCTGCTCCCTTCGAGGGTGGGGCTGCATTCCTGTCCCTTGAGTGACAGCTGGGCTTTGTGACTTGCTTCTAGCAGACGGAATAGAGCAGAAGTAACTAGGGCACAGGAGGCACACAGCTGCCTCCTGTTCTTTCCCTTGGTCTAGGATAAGATGCTGCCCTGCTGTAAGGACACTCGGATAGTCCTAAGGAGGGGCCCACATGGCAAGAAACTGAGGCCTCATGCCCACCTCCATCAAGTGAGCCATGTAGAAAGTGGACCCTCCGGCCCCGGTCCAGCCTTCAGATGGTGCAGCTCCCGCTAACACGCTGATGCAGCCTCATGAAGGACCCTGAGCCAGAGCCACCAGCCAAAGGCAAGCCACAGAAACTCTGAGATAATAAATGTCCAGTGCTTTAAGCCACTCAGTTTGAGATAATTTGTTACATAGCACCAGTTACATAGCAGCCAGGGGATCGGGGACTAATATGTCAATTGATTAATTGAATGGATGAATGGGTGTTGGTTTTATTCTCACGTGTTAATGAGAAACTTAGCATGAAAAATAATACCGCGGACACTCCTGGCTGACTTCATGTAACCATTGTCCCTTCCTTCTTCCCCAGCCGTCTTAGTTCAGGAAAAGGAGAGATACCTTATTGTCACTTTCTACTCTTTTGCACAATTTTGTTTTTAGCATGTGTCTATATCTCAGGTTCAAGGAAAAGATTTATTAAAATTAAAAATCTCGACATATAAAACCCTAATATGCAAATAGACGGAACGGCAGAGCAACCGAACAACTGGTCGCTTTGACATATGCTGACCACTGGCGGGGGGTGGGGGGGGCGGTGGTGCATGGAACATGGCGGGCATTGGCAGCAGGCAGCAGAGCATGGAACCTAGTGGGCATTGGCCACAGCAGGATGGTGGAGCAGGTGAGTGGGGGGCTCCAGACCAAGGCAGGGCACCAGTTGCTGTCATCAGGGTGACCCTCTGGTGGTTACTGAAAATTCTTTGCTCCCATGTGCTGTGGTCCCACCCAGCACTTATACCTGCTGCTGACGCTGACCCCGCTCGCACCTGCTGCCAGCGCCTGATCGTCCCTCAGGGCTTCTCCACCTCCCCTTGCTCCTAAGGGGCGATCAGGGCTGGCAGCCACTGCTCACACCCGCTGCCAGTGCCCGGCACCGGTCCCGATCACTTGGCACCATCAATGGGAGTGAGCAGGGCTGGCACCATCAGCACATGGGAGCGGTAATGGTAGGAGTGGGGCTGCCGGCAGCCAGGGGACCGGGGACCGCGGCAGGAGGGGCTGGGCGGGGGCGCAGAGGATGGGCCGAGACCAGCCCCTGTGCCTACCGTAGCCTCGTGGTCCACAGTTCCTTTCAAGGTGCATGAATTCATGCACTGGACCCTTAGTAAAAGAATAAGTTCAATAAGCGTTGTCACGGGAAGATGCCAAGATGTTGTTTTGATGCTTACTTGTTTTGCTTAATATGCATAATGCAACCACATTTAAAGACAAGCAAAGTGATACACATACACACACTCACAATTGTTCTCCCGAAGGTGAGGAGGGACATGCTATAGGGAGGGGTGTAGGGTTAGGGGGTAATAAGACCTCATTTTACTCCCCATACATCTGGAATTTTTAATTTGTTTATAATAAGAATGTTTGCAAAATATTTATGAAGATGTTTTAGGTAAGAAAACATACATTTTAAACAAGAGGAATCATCAGACAGTGTGATGTGAGCTCAGGGGAGCCCAGGCCATTAGGAAGCTAGAGGAGGGCAGCTAAAGAACTGGCATCAGGGAAGGCTTCCTGGAGGAGGAGGCATTTGAGCTCTCAGAGAATGTTCCTCTCCTTGAGTCAACAGAGGAGCGGCCCTAAAGAGGGCCCCTCTGCTTGGTCTCACCTGCTTCTGTAGCAAGAGGAGTGCTGGTAGGACCTGCCTCTCCCTCCTCCAGTGCCATTAGGATTTGCTGGGCCAAGGCAGAATGGGGAGCCGTTACCCACAAACACCAGAGTCCCTGCTTCTCCTTTCCTATCTTGGGCATCCATCTCCTTTACAACAACAATAAACTCGTGTTAACAATCACCACCCCGTGCAGGTGTTGCTGGAGCACCTTGTCTTCACTTAGGGAGGAGTATTATTAAGGGCGACATTCTGACTTTACAGATAACATGTGCGTAGTACACATCTGGAGGCACAGAGTGGGTGAGTGACTGCCCAAGGTCACACAGCTGGAAAGGGGCACAGCCCAGATTTGGGCCCGTGCAGGCTGGCTCCTCGATCCAGACCTCACTGTCTCAACAGACTGCTTTCCTTACAGGCGTTCCCTCTCGCCAGCAGTCCCCCCACCACGGCCCTCTCCTCCCCAACATTTCTCCCTCTTTCCTCTCCTCTCTCCCCACCTCCTGCCCTGGCACTGCGGCACTGCGGGGGCTGGCCCTGAGGGATGTCAGTTTCCGTCCTTCCGCAGACAAAGCACATTTCAGCAGCTCAGGCTCCTGAAGGAGCCCTCCTTCCAAGCCCTTTAAAATTTATTTACCTAATTAAAACTCTCAGCAGCTCAACATGCTGGAAGAGTTCATATTTAACCAACACACGGCCAACCCAGCCGATCGGGAGGGCAGCCCCATCCCAGGAGCACCACACCGCCCGGCCTTGCGGGCCAGGGTGAGCAGAGTGGCCATCGCCCCTGCAGCCGGTCCCAGCCAGCTGTGTTTCCGGCCAGTGAGCCTGCTGCGCAGAGCCTCCTTTTTAATTAACTCCATATCTCAGGCGGCCAGAGCACGCGGCACGCTTCTGTCTGACTTCCCCACGAAGCCCCAGCACATCCCAGTTTGCTCTCTGAGAACAGAAGCGGGAGATGGCGAGGGAGGAGGCTGGGATCTAAAAATGAATGTGCAGCCCAGAGCACAAGGAGCCAGCCTCGGAGAGGGGGAAAGCCACACGCCGCGCACTGCCCGCCAGCCGCGGGGCTGTCGGCTGCGTCCAGGGTGTGAATCGCAGACCTGGCAGCGTGCCGGACTGTCTGGCAGGGAAGGGGGTGGGGTGGCGCTGCCCGAGGAGCTGGCAGCTGGGGACGCCCATGGGAGTCTGGATCCTTTTCCGGGCTGGTCGGTTCCCCCAGGCAGCAGACGGGACTCCTGGGCTTTCAAGCTGGGCTCAGGGGCTCATGAGAGCCCAGATGTGGCCCAAGGTTTCAGGAATTCAGGCGCCAAAGGCCGTGCGGGGCTGGGGGGATTCTACCATCAGGGATGCCCCTACCTCCACCGGGAAAGTGAGAGAGAAGAGGAAAGCCGAACCCCACTCCCCAGGGCGACACTGAGAAATCGATGGGGTGGCATACCTAGTTAATAGTAACAAAATCAGTAACAACAAAAAGAATAACAGCTACCATTCGCTGCGACTTCACTCTGCCCATCCCTGCTCTACATCCTTTGCTTGGCATATCTCACTGAGCCTCCTGACAACCTGGGGGTACAAGTTCTTCTTGCCCCCGTCCTACGGCTGAGGAAACTGAGGACGAAGGTCACACACTCAGGAAGGGGTACCCCAGGATGGGAGCCCAGGGGGCCACTGCGCGGCCCGGGCCCTGCCTCCCTCAGCAGCAGCCCCTGCAGAGCCGCCTAGGCATGGCCTGCCTCCCTCAGGGCAGGAGTGCGGCCAGGGGTGAGGCTATTTGGGGTCCTTGGACCCAGCATCAAATCACAGCAAACTGCACAGGGAAGGTTCCTCCCTTTCCATCTTCCTCAGCCCTTGCAAGGAGACCGCCAAGGAGCAAGTGTCCCTGGCGCTGCGCACCCTTCACACCCCTCGCACTTGCTGGCTCCCCTGAGACCAAGAGCGCAGGCTCGCACCCGCCCCGGAGCCAAGGGCGCTGCTTTGCCCCCTCTGTTTACTCTTCCATCTCTACGGAAAGTGACCCGGTGCTCCTTTTAAGGCAGTGATACAGAGTTCACTTTTAAGGTAAACTTGGTTTTAAAAGTCAGTCTTTTGAGACAGACACTGAAATATTTATGGCTGAAATGACATGATGTCTAAGATTTGCTTCGAAATAATCTGGAGTGGGGGGACAGGGAGTAGAAATGTAGAAAAAAACAGAATTGGCCGTGAGTTGACATTTTTTGAAGCTAGCTGATGGGTTTTATATATATAATATATATATATATATATGTGTGTATATATATATATATATATATATATATATATATATATATTATATATATAATTATTTGTATGATTTTACATACAATTTTAATACATTTTATATATTATATTATAAACTAGAGGCCTGTGCACGAATTCGTGCACGGGTGGGGTCCAGCTGGCTGGCCCCAATGGGGGCCGATCGGGGCCAGGCCAGCGGGGGTGGAGTGGCTGCAGGAGGTTATGGGGGGGGGGCAATTGGGGCCCCCAACGGGCCAGTTGGCCACTGCAGTACGCATCATAGCATGACCAGTTGTTCCAGTCGTTCCACCGTTCCAGTCTCTTGGCTTTTATATATATAGATTATATATAACTGTGTAAATGATATGTTTTACTATATTATAAGAAATACTTATCCTATCTAATACAAGAGTAATATGCAAATTAACCATCACTCCATCATAAAGGTGGTGGCGCCCATAGCGGCCGGGGTGGGATGCTGGCGGCGGCGCCCCAGCAACGTGAGCCCAGCGTCCCACACCCCGGCCATGTGGAGGGAGGGAGGGAGGGGCCTCTGGGGGTGACGCGAGCCCAGCATCCTGCGCCCCAGCCGTGCAGAGGTAGGGAGGGGCCTCTGGCCAGAGGCTGGGGTGCGGGACATTGGCATCATTGCAGGCCGGGCTGAGGAACCCCCCCACCCCCACCCCCTGCACGAATTTCATGCACTGGGCCTCTAGTACATAATATATTCTATTGCAATATATTTTATATTACATATGATGAGTACTTATATTCGGTTATTCAGGCTATTTTTGTATATGTTTGAAATTTCCCATTGGAAAAGGATTTCTTTTATTTCTATATAAACATTTTTTAAAGAAATCTGTTTTAAGAAAAAGGTTAAATCATAGTCTAAAGTGGTAGGTACTCAGGTGTGGCAGAAACAATGAAAGTGAGGTGCAAATAAGTGAGGTGCGCAGACGCTGGCACCTGGGGTTCCCACAGGCTGCCTGGGGTGGGGGTGGGGGTGGGGTGGGGGTGGGGGATCAGGAGAGGTCCGTGGTCTGGTGTCATCCTTGTCCACCCTGGGCGGGAGGGCAGGAAAGAGGGCCTTGCCTTTGCATCTTTCTCCTTCAGTGGTGTAGAAGTGCAGTGTTGCTGAAAAGATTCCCATCTGGAAATCAAATGCATCAGGATCAGCAGGCCTGGCTCAGGGGAGGGCTCCTCACAGGTCACTCCCAGGCCGGCTGCAAGTCCCACCCAGAGGACCGCAGGCTAGGAGCTGGAGTAGCCGGCCTCCTGGTCTACCCAGAGCCCAGACTCAGGGTGGGGGCTCCCACAGTGGAGCTGGGATAGACCCTGAGAGGCTCAGGGCTTCAGGAGCAGAGCCCATGAGCCCATCAGAAGAAGGTGTGAGAGGCCCCAGAGTCCCCACCCAGGGTCCCATATCTCCACCTTTGTCCCCTTGGGTCACTCCCAAGCAGGGCTCCCACAATCGTTTCAAACTCCAAACAACAAAATGCCTCCATCTAATGGGCATTCAGTTTTCCGTGATTCATTCATTCAGTTGCTTAACTGACACTTATCGAGCACCTGCAGTTTGAGAGGCAAGTATCTCATTGCCTCTCAAACTGCATTCTGGGAGTTGTTCTGGAAGCTGAAAACACAAGACAGAGAATGACACTTCCCAGGAGTCTTAGCACTGCCATGTCAGGAGGACACTGTCATCACCCCATTTCCAGATGGGGATCCAGCGTGTTCCCAGGAGGGGAAGGGCACACAGCTGAGCTCTATTGAGCACCAACTGTATCCCGTGCTGTATCCTCTCCTGTCCCCCACCATGAGGTGGTACAGTTGGTAGATGCCTTCTGCATTCTAGGCCAAGGAGAGGGGTGGGTCTGCTACCTGAGTGTGTGCTGTTTCAAACACGCGGGGGACCCTCCCTTTGATCTGTGCTGTGCCGTGTGGCAGCGACGTGTGGCCCTGGAAACGTGCTGGTCTGAAATGAGGTGAACCGTAAGTGTAAAATACTTGCTGGATTTCCACTGCCTGAGATGAACAAACGAAGAATGGGAAGTATCTCATTGATCATGTTTCATTTGATTACATGTCTGATGGTAACATTTTGGATACATTAGGTTAAACATAACTTTTAAATATATTGTTAAAAGTAATGTCTGTTTCTTTTTACTTTTTTAAAAAAATATATTTTATTGATTTTTTTTTTTTTTACAGAGAGGAAGGGAGAGGGATAGAGAGTTAGAAACATCGATGAGAGAGAAACATCGATCCGCCGCCTCCTGCACATGCCCTACTGGGGATGTGCCCGCAACCAAGGTACATGCCCTTGACCGGAATCGAACCTGGGACCCTTCAGTCCGCAGGCCAACGCTCTATCCACTGAGCCAAACCGGTTAGGGCTCTTTTTACTTTTTTAATGTGACTATTAGAAAACGTTGAGTGACATTTGTGTCTAAGCCCATTTCACAGATGGGGAGATCAAGGGCACAGGAGGACCAGCATCGTGGGCATGCACCGTACAGTCACAGGGCCCAGGCTCGGAAAGGCTCCATGCTTATTTTGACGCTGTGCTGTCCCACCTTGAAAGTCTTACTAGCCCTTGAACGAGGGGCCGGGCATTTGTATTTTGCACAGATGGAGGAAGGCAAGCTGCCCACACTGACCCAGAGACTGTAGTGGAGCCAGATTCAAATACAGCCCCCGCCTAAGCCCCCGCATCACTGCTGCCTGGGTTGTGGGGGGGAGGGCAGCCTGCCGGACACAACCTGGAATGGCCTTGAGGACCCAGAGCCACACCCTCACTCCTTCGCCCCATTCTTGGGGTTTCCTGGACATTTCTTTCTGAAAAGCCTGAAGTGGGTCCTCCTTTAGAAAGCTCAAGCACACTCCCGGCCTCGCTAATAGTTTCCCAAACTGGGCCCAGCTCCTCGCTGTTCCCCAAGGCTCCAGAGGCTCAGGCAGCCTTCCAGCAAGTCCTTGCTCATTCCTTGAGTAAAGAGAAGTGAAGAGACCTAATTGGGAGCAGTTTATGATATCACCGAGGCACTTAGGAGTTATTAACACCTTTTATGAACCCATTGTTTAAAAGCCTGCCATGCTTAATCATTTTAGCACCATCAAATCCATATTAACAACCACCCCACTTGCACTCCGAAATGTCACCGTTTGATAACACTCATGAAACGCAATGCCTTGGAAAATCTGGGCAGAGCCGGGGAGCTCTCAGCTTCCCTGAAAATGCACCCTCAGTTTTGGAGGCCCTGAATTAAAGGGGGGTCCCTCCTACCTGCGGCGCAGGTCTAGGGTCCTGCCGAGACCTTCCTGAGAAATCGCTGTGAGCCCCACTTGGATGAACACCCGCGGTGGCAGGCCTCAGAGGGGCCTGCGATCAAGTAGGTAGTGACAGGAACTGTGTCAACTGAGTCATGTTTTATTCTTTTTCATGTTTGTCAAACAATAGAGACATTTGTAAAATAAGAAGTGTTTGCCCTTCTCCCCCACACTCGGATCCCAGCTCTGCTACTTGAAAGCTGTGTGACCTTGGGCAAGTGACTTCACCTCTCTGTGCCTTTATTGTCTTGTCTGTAAAAGAGAACATCATTCTAGCACCAACCTCATAGTCTTCTTGTAAAAGTGAGAGAATCTGGCGGGGGCAGAGGTGGGGGGAAGGGGAGAGAAGGGGGTCCTAATATAAGGTGGCAGAAGATTTGACTTTGGGTGGTGGGCATACTGTGTAATATACATCTCTGAAACCTATATGTTCATGTTGATCAATGTCACCCCAATCAATCCTATCTAATAAAAGGGTAATATGCCAATTGACCATCACTCCAACACACAAGATGGCCAGCCCCATGTGGACACAAATGGCCAGCAGGGGAGGGCAGTTGTGGGCGATCAGGCCAGCAGGGGAGGGCAGTTAGGGGTGACCGTGCCAGCAGGGGAGGGCAGTTGGGGGTGACCGTGCCAGCAGGGGAGGGCAGTTGGGAGTGACCAGGCCTGCAAGGAAGGGCAGTTAGGAGTGACCGGGCTGGCAGGAGAGGGCAGTTGGGGGGGGGACCAGGCCTGCAAGGGAGGGCAGTTGAGGGGGACCAGGCCAGCAGGGGAGAGCAGTTAGGGGCGACCAGGCCAGCAGGGGAGGGAAGTTAGGGGCTACCAGGCCTGCAGGGCAGTTGGGAGCAGCCAGGCCTACAGGGGAGGTCAGTTGGGGGGACCAGGCCTGCAGGGGAGGGCAGTTGGGGGCATCCAGGCCTGCAGGGGAGGGCAGTTAGGGGGTACCAGGCCTGCAGGGGAGGGAGGACAGTTGGGGGAAACCAGGCCTGCAAGTGAGGGCAGTTGGGGGCAACCAGGCCAGCAGGGGAGGGCAGTTAGGGGCAAGCGGGCCGGCAGGGGAGCAGTTAGGCATCACTCAGGCTGGCAGGGGAGTGGTTAGGGGCTGATCAGGCTGGCAGGCAGAAGCAGTTAGGGGCAATCAGGCAGGCAGGCAGGCAGGTGAGCGGTTGGGAGCCAGCAGTCCTGGATTGTGAGAGGGATGTCCGACTGCCCGTTTATGCCCGATCCCACTGGGCAGTCTGGCATCCCTCGAGGGGTCCCAGATTGGAGACAGTGCAGGCTGGGCTGAGGGACACCCCCCACCCCCATGCATGAGTTTCATGCACCGGGCCTCTAGTTTAATTAATAAATATATATTTTTTAAAGTGAGAGAATGTGTGTATGCAGCATAGTGCTCAGCAACTAGTTAATGCTCCCCAAAGTATATTGCCTCTCAAACTTCAGCAGAAACACTCCCAGCAGATCGGGTGTATCCTTTCAGACGTTTGTGCACCTATAAGACCCATCTGCACGCATGTTTCCATGGCTTTGTTGTCGCGCATTGTTCCTCACAAAGCAGAAATCACGCAGTCGTTGCTGTTGCATCCCCCCTGCTGTCAGTGTTTTTCCCAGGCAGCAGTGAACGAGCAGAGCCTCCCACCACGGTGTGTACTGATGTAGCGAGATTTTTCTGAAAAGGGTCAAACAGTAACTATCTTAGGCTTCGTGGGCCATCTGGTCTCTGCCGCAACTACTCAACTCTGCCCTTGCAGCTTGAAAGCAGCCAGAGACGAAATGTAAACAAAATGGCTTGTTCCCATAAAACTTTACCTACAGAGGCAAGCAGTGGGCCGCACTTCCCAGCCCAGCTCTAGCCCCACGCAGCTCCCTGGTGTCCCCCGTGCGATTGTACTATGAACTACCCAGGTCCTGATCACAGGGCATTTAGGTTGGCTCCCAGTGTGACTTTTCAAGCAGAGCTTCCAGGTCTCACACCAGGTCTCTGAGCACTTGAGCCAGGGGATGCAGTCCTCCCGCTGGGATGGCTAGGGGACAGGAGAGGTGCCCCTTGAATGTTACCAAGCCGTGCTTTATTTGTATTTATTTTTAAAATTTATTTTAGGCTTCCCTGAGCACTGGATGGTGGGTAAGGGTTAGAACAGAGCCCCAGGCAGGGTGAACAGTGTTAGCCATCACCATGCTATCCCCATTCTCCACTTTCCAGCGGGTCCTCAAGTCCCCAAAGCACCTTCCCTACAGCAAATCCAAACTGAACCCCCAGTGCCTCCGGGGCTGGCGAGAGCAATCCTCAGACTTTCCAATCACTGGCTCCTCAGCAGCTCCAGGAGGTACGTCCAGTTATTGTTCCCATTTTAGAGATGAGGAGACTGAGGCAGCAAGAGGTTTAGGGACGTGTCCCAGCTGAAACGGTGGGTGAGGGGAAGAGCCCAAACTCACCTTCATGCCCTTGATTCTAGAACCCCCAGTTACACAAAGGGCGGTACACAGGGGTGTCCTCTGAAAACCAGACACAATCTGCGTGTCCACCCATCGGGGATTGCATCCAGTCACTCGTGTTCCGTCGCCTCGAAGACGATAAATCCGCACTCATCAGCACGGGGCGGGGAGAGGCGAGAGGGCAGAGCCAGGCACCCGCGGGGATTCTATTTTGGCTTCAATATCTATTTAAATATATATGTACATCCCCCCATGTGTGCAAATATGCACAGAAATGAAACTGGAAGAAAATGCATCCAAATCTTAAAAGTAGTGTTTATGGGCGGTAATATTCTACATTCTCTGTTTTTTTTCTATTTTGCCGTGAGCATGGATTGTTTTTATAATTGGGGGCGGGTGGAGATGTAAAAAAAATGATTTGGCTATTTTTCATTTTGAAAATTGTGCAGTTTGCTTTCTCTAGGTCCAGAGAAATCACAGCCCCGTTGTAATTCCTGCACCTGCTCCAGAGTGTGGAGGTACCGCTGTTTATTTAACCGGTCCCCTGGTGACAGTGAAGGGGACGGGTGTCACTCCTGTGACCACATTATGTTGAAGGACCCCCATCTTCCCAGTAGACCCCTCTAGACTTTGCTCTTCCTACTGTTTTGAAGAAGGAAGCAGCCACGAGCCCCACATGAGCCACGAGGAAATCTATTCTACCAATAGCCTGAGGGACCTTGTTGCGGATTCTTTCCCAGCCCCACACCTTGAATCCAGGTGAGACCACAAAGCCCATCAGCACCTGGATCTCAGCCAGGTGAGATCTTGAAGCAGATGCCAGACTCCTGGCCCATTGAAACTGTGAGATAAAAAATGTCTATTGTCTAAGCTGCTCGTTTATGGTAGTTTGTTACGCAGCGATAGCTAACTATAACAAGCTCATCTGTTCATTCATCCAACTCAGCTCTGCTACACCGGCTGCGGGTTTAGCAAATAAATACACACAACCCCAGTCAGGTTTGGATTTCAGTCGCATTCAGGTCATATTTCATTTCTTCATTCTTGGACTGAAATTCAAATTTAAGTGGGTGTCCTTTATTTCATCTGGCGGCTCCACTGCTAGACCTCATGGAAAAGATGCTGAGCAGAGACCTTGGGCAAATCCTTGCCTTCTGCTGAGAGGCCTGCGTGGCAGACCCGGCGACGCCCTGAAAACTGCCCTACAAGGCCAGCTTGGGAAAGACAGGAGCCAAATCCTAAATTCCCCGTTTGTAACCCAGTTTTCAGCACCACGTCACCGTCCCGCAGTTGAAGCGCCCTGCATTTGGCTTGCCTGGGCCAGAACACACCCAGACACGGCAAGGAAGTGAGGGCTGGAGCTCTCACACTTAGTGCTCTTCTGGTTAATGAAATAAAGTCATCCGTCCACTTAGCTCCGCCAGGGGCCTGTGACTGCAGTTCATGGCACCAAGTTACAAAGGTAAGTAAGAGACAGTCTTATTCCTCAAGGGGATTAGGACCAGTAGGAGACAGGAGAGAGGGAGAGGGAGAGGGAGAGGGAGAGGGAGAGGGAGAGGGAGAGGGAGAGGGAGAGGGAGAGGGAGAGGGAGAGGGAGAGGGAGAGAGAGAGAGAGAGAGAGGCATTTGTACAAAAATGTTCATCGCAGCAATATTCATGATGGCCAGACACTGGCAACAGCCCAACCGGCCTCCGCAGGAGGCTGGGTAAACAGGCCGGGGACGGCCACGCCGCAGAGCACCACTGAGCCCTAAAAGGAACAAGCTGGGACACACGGGAGAACAAGGGCGAATGTGAGCGAAGAAGCCAGATGCAGACAAAGAACACATTGTATGACCCACGTGTACAAAGTTCCCGAACCAGCACCTTCCTCGTCTTAGAAGACAGGGTGGGGGCGGCCTCTGAGGGGGAGGCCGCGGCCAGCAGGGCACAGGGGCTTCCGCTGGTCATGCCGCTTCTCCGTCTGGCTGCTGGCAACACAGGTGTGTGTGCTCGCGTTGTGGTCGGTGTGATCGGTGCACTTCTCTGTGTGCCTGCCATATTGCAATCCATAGTCGCATCGTAAAAAAAGAGGTAGGTTTATCGACAGGTGACTGGGTGAGCAAGCTGGGGCGGGTCCATGCCAGAGAATGCCACCCAGAAATAAAAGCCACACACAACATGCACCAACCTCACAGCAATCATATCGAGTGAAGAAAGCCAGACCAAAAAAAGCCTGGACTGTGCGAATCCATGCTTACATAAAACTCTAGAAAATGCAAAGCAATCTACGGTGACAGAGCAGGTCGGCGGTTGCTCTGAGGGGGGTGGAGGGAGATGACCAGGGGACACAGGGCCCTTCTGGGGCGATGGAGATGTTCAGTCTCTTGACTGTGAGGATGGCTTCACCCGTGTTCACATAAGTCACACCTGACCACATTGCCCACGCTAAGGATGTGTGTCAACGGCGCCTCAGTAACCCTACCTCTATATATAAAAGCCTAAGCAACCGAATGACCAAACAACTGATCGCTATGATGCTCACTGTCCACCAGGGGGCAGATGCTCAACACAGGAGCTGCCCCCTGGGTCAGTGCCCTCCCACAGCCAACCTTCTCTCCCCTCCCACCCCCCCTGGCTGGCCAGCCCTGATGGCCCCGATGGAGGCTGGGTGAGACAGCTCCGATTGGCCCTGATGACTGGCCAGGTCGAGGAACCCCACGCATGCACGAATCTGTGCACTGGGGCCTCTAGTCTTTAAATGTAAGGGCAGAACCCCAGGATTGGCCACTGGCCGGGATGTGGGGGGTGAGGGACATCAAGGAGGTGTCAGAGCAACCCCAGCCTCGCGGAACAAGGAACTGGGGCGGGGCGATAGAACCTGCATCACAGTTGTCATTTACTGCTCACGCCACCCCAGCTCCCGGAAGGCAGTGCCCGGGCCTGCATTTGGGCACCGTTGTCCCCCTGGTGCTCAGCACAGGGCCGGGCACCAAGAAGGACCTGGCTGTGAGCTGAGGGCTGGCCCCAGGAGAAGGCTCTCTTCTAAAGATGATGTAGGCTGCAGGGCCTGGCCCACCGCCCATCCCTGGACAGGGGCTGCTCCTGTGTGTTTGCTGTGTAGCAGTCCCCACCCCAGTTCTGGGGCAGAGAGCGGGGGAAAGAGAGAGGCCTGGCTGGTATCACAAAGGCCCCACATATCCCCTAGAGAAGAAGAGCAGCGGGCGTTTGCCCCACGTGCTACCGCTGACAGCCTCGGCTCCATCAGTGTCTGCAACACCTTAACCAGGTCAGTACTGATACTACATCCATTTTGCAGGTGAGGAAACTGAGGCATGATGGTTAAGAACCCGAGCTCGAGAGCCATGGTTTCCACCCTGGAGTGATTTTGCCCCCTAGTTAAGGTTGGCAGAGTTAGCAAATAAAAGTACAAGACACAAGGTTAAATTTGAATTTCAATAAACAATGAAACATTTTTTTTTACTATAAATATGTCTCAAATATTGCATGAGACATACTTATGCATCCATTTGGGACATAATTATACTAAAAGGATTCGTTGTTCATCTGACATCCACATGGAACTGGGTGTCCTGTACTTATCAGGCAACCCTACTCCGAGCAGGTGTGTGGTGATGTGCGGGACCAGTTTGGGTTGTCACAGGCAGGGGACATCACCACTTGCATCTAGTAGGGACTAGGGACCACGGACGCTGCTGAGCATGAGGACAGCCCCCAAGACAGAGTTATCTGGTCCCAAATGTCAATAGTGACACCATTGAGAGATCCGGACCTAGAGCAAGACTTGGGGTGAAACTCGGGATCTGCCCCTGTGGGGTGACAGGCAGACCTAGGGTGTCATGCCTCACCTGGGGAGCTCACAAGTAGGGACAGCGAGCACACCCCCACCCCCATTCCAAAAGGGCAGGCCCATCCCCGCACGCCCTGAAAAGCGTGTATCTGTTGGTCTCATTGGTCAGGAGAGTGTAAAATGATACAGAGGGATGGAAAGTAAATAAATAACCAGAGAGGCCCAGATTAGCCGTCTGATGGTTTCAGCATGGAGATTTGGTACAGCTTGCTCCAAGCATCCTGGTTTCCTTGGATACCCTGGCCACGCATTAGCTGTCTCAGGCCAAAAATAAAAGATTTTCAAGAAAGAAGTCATAGGACATTACTGCTGCTTTTAAAAATCACACTCCAGGCTCCGGGACAGACAAGGGCTTAGCTCTCTCTTCCTCCTGTCACAGGACGGTGCAGGGGCTGACAGGGTGGACCCCAGGGCCAGAAGGGTCTGAATTCAAATCCAGGCCCTATAGTAACCGGGCAGGTTTAAGTGCGTTATAACTTCCTCCCCACGCCCTGGGGAAGCGCCTCCTCGTCCAGCACCAGGGAAGACGCTCCCACTGTGAGGCCCAATACGTGGGAGCTGCCTCCCAGGTCACCAGACTCTGAGGGCAGTGAGCACCCGAGTCCCCCTGGCAGCCCTGTCTGAAAAAAATCAACAGCTGGAAACAACCCAGATCAATCAGGTAATCATCAGGTGAACGGTGCGTCGAGGTGGTCACCCGTGCTGCAGAGCAAAAGGAACAAAGCACTATGCCCGCAGCAAGGATGAGCCTCCGGCTCAGCAGTGAGTGCAGCAGAAAGTCCAGGGGAGAACCGGCAGCTGTGTGGCAGGCGGCAGGGTGGATCTGTGAACCTGGACCCCCAAGGGAGCCGCAGGGACACAGACCACGCCCCCGCAGGTGCCTTTCCCTGGCCCCTCCGGAAACTCCCCTCTCCGTGGGCTCCCGGCAGACCCCCTCCAGCCAGGGAGGTTCCGGAGGACGTTGCAGGATCAGGGACCCCTGGTGGGGAGCAGGGCCTGCTTCATGGGGTGGGATGTGTGCAGTCATATGGGACTCTGCCCCTGCTCTGTCACCTTGACACGCAATGGTTTTGAACTACATCTTTAGTTTGCACCGGGCTCCACAAATGACGTGGCTTGTCTTGAATGGAAAGCCGTGATGTTTAGCTTGCTCCTCAATTTCTGAAGCAGTTATGCTGCCGGGAGCATGAAGCTATGGACTCTATGAAGCAGGTGGACCGCAGCTTGATGTAAACAAACAAAAAACAAACAAAAACCCCACAACTTCCCGTCAGCTACACTGGAAACACCCGTGCAGATGCCCGCAGCCACCTTAGTGGTTGCCGGTTTAGACGGCCGGCTCCATGAGGCAAGAATGGGCCTGTCGTGCCCACCAGAGTACCCCCATCCTAGCCTAGCAGGGGCCTGGTATGCCCCAGTGGCAGCCAGTCTATTCACCACTCTGACCTCTGCCAGCCCGGAGGGCTGGGCAATGAGGGGGGTGGCAGGACCCCAGCTCACCTGGCTGTGCCCTACACGCATGATTCCTACGCCTCCCTCCTCTCTTGCTTCCCAGTAGCACAGGCCTGGAGGCAGAGCGTTCCTGGTGAGTGCTGGAGAAGTGCAGTGGTGGTTCAGATCAAGGGCTCTGGAAACAGACCTGGTTTGACTCTAGCCCCACCACCTTCCAGCCACAGGACCTTAGAAAAGTTACGTGGCCTCCCTCTGCCTCTGTTTCCACGTTTGTAAAACGGGGATAATGACAGCACCTAACTTTTCTTTGTGTGAATATCGAATTAGAGAAGAAAGGCATAATTTTTTGAGTATTAAGTTTTATAAGATGTCATTTTGTATTAGTACTGTGCTAAGACTTGGTCTTTGAGATAATTATGCAACAAGTATATATGGAGCATGAACCATGGGGCGGATCCTTCCCATGGATCCTTCCACAAGGTACCCCCCCCACCCCCACCCCCATCACCTCCTCCCCTGCGGAGCTCAGGTAGGGGAGACAGAGTAGGAACTAAGGTAGAGCAGAGGGGTGTTGGGGGGGGGGAGGGGGAGGAGGAGAGAGAGTAAAATTTGCCCTCGGTTACTCAGATAGAAAGGTGGGATTCACAGCGTCTCTCATGGATTGTTATCCCACCGGACCCTGCCTGGCACAGAGTAGATGCTCAGTAAACGTCCGGCGAATGGACGGATGCCACTGGACCTCAGAAGATCCTGTAAGATACCTGCCGATACAAACAGGCCCCGGACGGCAGGAGGCGTGGAGGACGGCACCCCGCACTTCTAAGCGGGGAGCGGACACCAGCCCCAGAAGCGGAGCCGCCGCGGCCACGCCCTCTCGCCACCACGTGGATTTAAAACCCACGCTGCCCCCGGGCTCCTGCCCCTCTTCCGTCATTGGGCGAAGCCGCCCGCACTTGTGTCCAATCAAATAGCTGCTCCCGGAATCCGAACTTGGGATTGGCCGGCCCGCTGTGTCATTTCGGGCTGCCCGTGATGTCAGAAGTGTCTGGCACCCCCGCCTCTTCTGTGTCTTGACTGGAGTTAAAGGAACCACAGGGAAGACGTGGGCGGGTGTCGCTTCAGAGGCGCTTTTAAGTAACCTTTAAAAATTTTTAAATTAACGTTCATTGCAGAAAATACAGAAAACAGTATAAGAGAAATGTACATTCCACAAAACGAACTGCTGTTAACATTTTGGCATATATCATTTCAGTCTTTTTTTAATATAATTTTATTGGTACAAAATTGGGATCAGTTCTGCAGCCTATTTTAAACTTTACTTTATAAAGGATTTTTCTCTCTTCCACCAAATAATCTTTGAAAACATCCTTGTTAAGCGTTGGATTATCTTTGACCTTCTTTGTTTAACCAGCCCCCCCCCCCCCACCCTTCCTTAATTGTATTGCCTTTTTGCTTTCAAAAATGAAGATAGGATCAATATTTTGTCCTTAATACTCAGTTCTCATTATTTCCTGAAAATGTGTTGTAGAAAGGGAACTAGAGCATGAGGATGCTCACACTTTAAGGGCCTCATTCCCATTGCAAAATGGTCCTGCATTCCTTCAGCAGATGTGCACTGAGCCACTGATGCTCCCAGCTGTGGGTCCCCAGGGCCCTTTCCACAGGGCAGTGACATTTCATCACCTTTGAGGTTGGCTCCTGGACATGTGTTCCAAGCCCCCTAAGGGCACAGGCTCCCTGTGCAGAGGGGAGGGGGCCATATCTCTAACTCTGGCTGGGGACTGAACATGATGGCAAGGGTGTTTTCTGTGTGCCACTCCCTTGTAGGGACTGACGGGGCATCGTGTGCCCTGCGGGGCCTGGGCTGAGAGTCACGGACAGTCTTCTAGCTCAACTCTGCCTTCACCAGCAGCTTGACCTTGGCTAAGCCTTGTCCCTGACTGGGCCTCAGTCTACCCATCTGTCAGAAGACAGGATTTGGCTCTAATGTTTCCACTGTCCTCTCCCTCTGCCTACCCCTCATCTCCCTGCCTTGGTCCCAAAGCCCTGTGTTCTCTGTGGAAACCAGTTCCCTCCTGGGAATGAGAAGCTGGAGGGAGAGAAGGAGATGGCTCCCGTGGGAGGGTGGGGGTAGGGACCTGTGACCATGTGGCAGAGCTTGTTTGGCTCGCTGCTGGAGAGCTCAACCATGTGGCGTTTGTCCAAGCGCTAAGCTCCTGTGTCAACACCTAAACACACAGAGACAACCAACAAAACACACAATGCACATATACCTCCCACAGCACATATACACCCCACATATATATGCAACACACATATGGGCGCCCATGGACCCACAACACACAGAGTACACACACACACACACACACACACGAATCGACTTCATGGTTAAGACTGTCTGGCTCTGCTCCAGTACCAGGTAAGTACCTGTTCTTGGTAGGTGCTGGCCCAGGTGCCTGGCTTGCCAATACTTTCTTAGAAGCTTGTCATTAGGTGGGTATTCAAGGGACAGGACAAAAGGAGATGTATGGGGGTGGAGGGAGTGAGGAAGAAAGGAAGATGGAATTATCAGCAATTAAGGTAGCCCCAAATGCTCATGTGAGTGGGTGCTGCTCATGCACTCCCCTGAGGTTTGCCAAGCACCTATAGTATGGCAGCCCCCGATCATCCCACCCACTGGGATGCATTGGGACAAGCCAGACTGTCTGGGCCCTTGGGGTTGCCAACCAAGGGCAGGCAGACAGACAGTGAACACTCAAACACACATTGTCAGTGCTGTTGGCCACTGTGCTGAGGCCTTACTGCGCGCGCACACACACACACACACACACACACACACACACGCACTGTGCAATTCTGTTTCCACCCCCATTTGGCATGGAGGAGATTCAGGATTATCCAGGCAAAATGACCTGCTAAAGTCACTCACACACAAGGTTCTGATATCAGAGTTGCCTCTCTGAGTTGGTCTCCACCTTCTTTCCACCTGAGCCCACTTCCACCTGACCCCTCCCTGCAGAGGTCAGCTGGGAGCCTCCAAGAAGCCCAGGGCCAGTGTTGCCCGAGGCCAGCAGGAAGGCCAGGAGACCCCGGCAGAGGTGAGGAGGGCAGAAAAAGTGCCAGCAGTCACATGCCACTCCATCTCACTCATGCCTCAGTGTTCCCATCTGTCACATGGGAATAGTAGTAGCTGGGACCTCACAGGGCTGTGGTGGGGATGCACTGAGGTACTGCGGGCTGGCTATAGGACCGGAGGCATATATGTTGAATGATGAAGCTGATGAATATGCGAATATGCAGGGCCTGCCACCCAGGCAGTATCCAATGAACATTAGCTCTTGTTACTGATTAAAAGTAAAACAAGACAAAAAAATAAAACATGAAGTCCAAAGATGCAAATCTGGGAAAGTTGACAGGCCGATTAAACCACAGGCAGGACTTGGGGGAAAAATGAGTCAGCTGGCTGGATTTCCAGCGCTGGGAAGTCAGCAGGAGAGGTCCCTAAACCCTACGTCTGGCATTGCTTCTGAAAAGGCAGCTCTGTCCTCAGGCCTGGGGCGGCGGGAGGTGAGGGGACATGGCTGGCCCTGAGCAGGCTGAGATCTGCTTTGTACCACTGCCGCCCTTTGTTGACTCAGTCCAGCACTTTCCACAATGCCCAGCAGGCGCAGTCTGGACATGGCCAGCCACCCCCAGTGGGGGCCAAAACCCATGCTGGCTTCCCCAGCTTCCCGGCCTGCTGCCAGGCTGCCAACGAGAGCCGGCATCCCAGTAGGACCGACTACAGGATCTGCAAGTCCCCTTGTTCAAAAGTGATTAATTATTAAGAATTTCAAGATGGTGACAGTAGAACATTAAACAGAGCACGGGGCACGGTACCTGCACCGGCTGGCCTTGCCTCCGAGCCCAGCAAGGCCTCCTGACTGGCTTAGACTGGACTTTCTCTCTCTAAGGTCCCCCCTGTGGCAGATCCAACCCACACTCAGGGCAGACAGGGCACGTGCTGTCTGGAGGCTCAGAAAGGCGTGTCCCCAGCAGTCGTCTGGGGACACATGTGCTTTTCACAATCCCATGACCCGTAACCAACCAGGTTGGGCAATGTGTCCCCAATCCCAGACTTCCTGGGACCATGAGGATCCCTTCATTCCTCTTCCACCAAGGGCTTTGGCCTGGGCACCTGTGCCCCCTGGCATGAGGCTCCCTCTCAGCTGTCCCACCTCCCCAGAGAGGCCACCCTGACCCCTTGGGCTCCAGCTGGGTCCAGCCAGGGCCCTTTGTATTCTTGCCAGCTCTTGTCCCTCTGAAGCCATCACCTGGACTTAGGTGTTTACAGACCCACAAGAATGAGTCCCAGGAGGGCAGGGAATTGTACTGCCCCAGGCAGATGCTCAGTTAATATGAGTGGAATAAAACACCTCTTCAGGTATTTCCTGACCCCCCTCCAGGCCGCTAGCTCATGGTCGCCATATGTGAAGTGACCTAGTATAGCTACCAGTTTGCATGGGGGCTTATAGTCTCTCCTGCCCCCCACGATGCCACACGAGGACAGCGTGCCCAGTGCCCAGCACAGCGTCTGGCCCGGAATGGGGAGCATAATTCTTACTGACAGAATGCAGGAAACGTCTTTTCCTGATTTGTGGCCTCCCTCCCATGGGCTCAGGCTGGCTCAGCAGAGGTGGGCCAACACCCATACCTCCCCAACACCCCAACCCCCTTAGAGTGAGGCTCTCCCATCGGGGCCAGTAACACCTCCTCATGCGCCTGGCCTGATGGTGGGTGTGCCCCTGCATCGCTGATCCCTAGCACCACACAGGGCGGTGCCTGGCACACGTCTTTGGAGATACAGTTGTGACCACCGTGCCTGACACCCTGTGTTAGGCCTCCGGGCAGAACCAACTTTGGAACCAGGGCTGAGACCAATAGCCAGTTCCAGGTGCCACCATCATCAGAACAGTGGTGTCACATTGTAGGTACTCAATAAATATGGCCAGTGCTCTTTCCCCAGACCCATCGACCAGAGCTCAATGTGGATAGGGTTTTTTTTGGTGTGTGTGTGTGTGTGTGTGTGTGTGTGTGTGTGTGTTTTAATCTACTGAATTAACTGGTTATTTTTGCCTGCTGGCGGTTTAACCTGGATTGCCTCATTTCCCAAACAATCAATGTGTGTGTGTTTCCGCTTACCAGACAGGACAGATGTCTGCGAGAGACTTGGAGGAGGGCAGTGGTTTTGCCGGGCATGGCTGAATTCCCAGCACTCAGAGCTGAGCCCAGTGAAAGTTTGTTGGTTGAATGAATGGAAGAATGGCTGAAAAGAGGGGCAGTGGTGGTGGTCTCCTTGGCCTCAGATAGGAACGGGGCCCAAGGTCAGCCCCAGGCCCAGCCAACATTTTCAGGGTCCCCCAAGGAATTCTTAGGACCTCCTTCAGCCTCTCTCCAAGCTGCAGAGGCCAAATTGCAGCAAAACCTATCCCCTCCCCCTCTGTGGACCAGCAGGTGAAGTTGACCCCTCCTCAAGGTGGGGGCTGAGTCTGCCCTCAGCACTCTCCCCATCCAGGCCTTGGGCTTGGACTTCTCCAAACAAATGATGGTCAGTGCCTTTGACCTCTGCTGTACTGGCACTTGCGGCTCCCCCATAAAGCTCCCACCAGTCCTTCACCCCTCCAGACAAAGTTTCCTGCCCACCCTGGTAGGAGAGCAAGAGGCATCCTGGCGAGCAGTGCAGGGGGAGAACTCACCCACTTACCAGGCCTCTTTCTCCCCATTCTGCTGGTTCCAGTCTATTGAAAGGAAATAATAACTTTAGGACCCCTTTCCCCTTCCGCCCCCCCCCCCCCCCCCAACACAAAAATAATCCCTGCTCATCACTGAAACTCCAGGCATTACAGGGGCGTGTGGATATTTAAAGAACTAGATATGTGTGTGTGTGTTTGTTTGTTTTTGGGGGGGGGGGGGGGCAGGTGAGGGGGCAGGTGCCCCAGGGCCTGGGTCGCGCACAGGCTCCACCATTTGTGTGAGTTGAGATTAAGTCAACGACTCCAGGTCAGTTTCGGCTCTGTGAAATGGGATAATAACAACCCTGCCTCCCCAGAAAGTGCCAGGTTGAGTTCATATTGGTTAAGTTTCTGGCACGGGGTAGGCCCTCCATGTAAAATACAGACTTAGGGAAGCGTCTTGGAGGGGACACCCCAAATTGCCAAAAGGCAGGGGTGTGTGTGTGTGTGTGTGGGGGGGGGGGGGCTCTTACATAACATTTCAACATCTTTTTACACCAGGAGGTGTTCTTGGCATTTGAGTAATTAAAACTTAATGAAACAAAAGTACCTCTTCCTACTCGCGAGCCGCGACTCCCCACAGCCGGTGGCCCCTGGGGCAGCAGACAATGGGTGTGGATTCGCCCGGGGCCCTGCGGGCTGGGACTTCACACTGGTCCCGGACTCCTATTTACATGACAAGGGCTCTCGGGCATTTGTCGGAGCTGCCCGGGGCGTGTCTACGGGACCTCCAGTTTTCCCAGCCTACCTCCTGGGGATCCGGTTAAAGTGCGCCGGGGGCGAAGCGGGCTGGGGGCCTCCTGGGGCTGCAAACCTGGAGGTGGGGAGTTTCCTGCGAAATCAGGCAATGGGTGATCTGGAGTACTCCCCCTTCTCTAATTCCCCTGCCCTGAGCCCCAGGAACCTCCAGCTCCTTTGGGGGACCCAGGCTTCCTCCCAAACTCTAGGTCAAGAACCCGCCGGGCCGAGGGGGCGGGGAATGCACCCGGCAGTGCGGCTAAACCGAGTCTCCCTTTCCCCGGGCCGGGGTGTGCAGGGCAGGGGTCCCAAACTGACCCCGTTGGAAAGGGGACCGAACGCCCCTCTGCTGCGCGGGTCCCGGTTCTTTGCGGGCCGCCTCACTCTGGCCCTTTAAGAACCCGCCCCCTTCCCCGTCACCCCGCCCCGCGGCCCGGGGAGGGGATGCGGGGGAACCTCGGCGGGGATTGGCGCAGCGCGCGCCCCCTCCCCGGCCCCCGCGCGGTGGGAACCGGCAGCCCCGTCTAGCGCTGACGTCAGACCGTCTGCCTGCCTCCGACCGCGGTCTCGGAGCGAAACCCGATCTCCTTGGACTTGAATGAGGAGGAGGCGGCGGCGGCGAAGGAGGCGCTCGGCTGGGGGAAGCCAGCAGCGGAGGCTCAGCCCCGGTGGCAGCGCGCGCCCCGGCTGCCAGCCCATTTCCCGGACGCCACCCGCGGGCACTGTCGACGCTCCGGGGACTGCGGAGGGGCGGCCGGGGGTAGCAGGGGACCGCGGCCCCGCGCACTGAGTCCCGCGGCGCCCCGGAAACTTGGCGGCGTCCCGAGCCCGGCGAGCCGGGGCGCGCCTTCCCCGCCGCACGCCTCCTGCATGCGGGGCCCGAGCACCGGGCGTCGGCCGGAGCCCCCCCCGGCCGCCCCCGCGCACCTCGCACCCCGCGCCGCGCCGCCACGCCGTCCATGCACCGCTTGATGGGGGTCAACAGCACCGCCACCGCCGCCGCCGCTGGGCAGCCCAATGTCTCCTGCACGTGCAACTGCAAACGCTCTTTGTTCCAGAGCATGGAGATCAGTGAGTGACCCCGCGCCCCCCTCCCCGGAGGCCCCATCGGGCTCAGACCCCGAGTCAAGGCGCAGCTGCGGGCGGGGACCCGGGCTGTGCGCGCCCCCTCGGGCCGTGAGCCCTGCGCCCCGGCTGCGCCCGCCGCGCCCCGGGCGCGCCCTCCCGGCTCGCGGCAGCTGGCGGCCGGCCCGGCTTTGTCCCGCGGCGCTGCGAGCCTGGCACGGCCCCCGCTGCCCGCGCCCTGCCCGCAGGGACTCGGACCCGGGACCGAGTGGTAGAGGGCGGCGGGGCGCCCGGCGAGAGATAGCTGGGGTGGATGCGTGAAGTTTCCATTTTATTTCCCTAAGGGGCAGTCGCGTTGGAGCAATTAGGCCGGCTCTATATCAACTTTGGCTGGGAGGGGGGTGGCGGGCATGTGAGACACTGTCTGGCCTGCGAGGTGTCTGGGGCTCCGAGCGGCTGTCTGGAGTGTGCGTGGCACTGTGTGTCTCGGTCTCTGTAAGTGGGCTTCTGTGCGTTTATGGAGTGTGCGTCTCTGTGTATGTCTGTGTGTCTGAGTCGCGGTCTGTCCCGGGAGTACGTGTTTGTGAGTCTTCTTAGGTCTGTGTCGGGCTGGGTGCCTCTCTTGGGGGTCTGGGGGCCGTTTGTGTCCAGGTGTCTGGATCCGGGGCTCGCGCTGGTGGGTCTGGCCCAGCGGTGGATCCCGAGTATGTGTGTCATTGTGTGAGTGTCTGTCCCCGACGTACCTATAAATATCCTGTCTGGACAGCTTGGCTCAGTCAGACTGGGACGATGGTTACAAATGAGTCAAAGTTTGGGGCTGTTTGTGTTTGGGACTGCCTTGCCCTGACAGGGGGAGGTAGAGGAGGGTAGGGAGGGGGGTGTTTGAAGCTCAGCCTGATTTGCCCTGTACTTTCCTCCTATAGCCCACCCAGGTGGAGGTATAGTTGGATGGGGAATTGACTGCCACCCCCTGGGGCCTGTTTTCTAGCCAACACCCCTCCCCCAGCCACCCTTTTGAGGACCTCTTGCCTCTCCGAACTTCATTTCCCCATCTTCGCCCCTGGACACCTCAGGCGAGGGGCCACACAGCCCTCTGCATGGCCAGCCTTCCAGCTGGGACCAGGAGCCAAGAGGCAGCTGCCGCCGAGCCAGGGCAGTCACTAGGTGACTCATAAGCCAGTTTCCAAAGGCGGCTGCCACAGCTTTCGGCCCCTGAGCCTGTACAGTGAGGCTCAAGAGGTAAAAATAACCCGTGACCCGCCCTGCTGGGGCAGGCTGGCGGGCTTGGGTGGTGGGTCCTTCCATTCACCTCGCCCCACCTCCTCCAGTCAATTGAAAGCCTTGCTCCCCCTCCCCCAGCTGCCCTGCGCCAGGCCAGCTAGGTGCCAGGAGGACCTGCCCGGAGCCAGCGTTTTCGGAATTGAGTTGCATTTAAACCAGATTGCTTCCCAAAGGCCCTTTGTGAACTCAGGAGGCTAATGAAATGCACGAGGATATTATTAAAATATGTTTGCACATGTTTGGAGTCTCCCAGTGCTAAATGGATTGCTGCTCCATGCCTTGTTTTTACCCCCTCCTTCTGTAAAGCTGCTTGGGGGACCTCCCGCCCAAGGGATCCACGTTGTGTTGAACTTGTCACCTTGAGGGCTGGGCTCTGTCTAACACTGCTCTTGTCCATCCTTTGGGTACAGGACTTAAAGGACACTCGTTCTTATTTCTGCCCCTTCTTTGGCTAATATTTTGATTGACACTAAGGTGTCAGTAAACCCATGGCCTGCAGGGACCCTTGAGGGTAGCATCCAGAACCCTGGCCTGTGGCGCTGAGCTGGCCCAGGGCGGCCCATTACTCGCCTGTACTTTTTTCACAGGGCCCCCTGCTTGCGGGAAGAAAGCCCATGGCAGAGGAAGCAGCTTTAAAGCCAGGTATAATGTAACAGTTTGTTGCAAGTGCTAATCAGATTTCAGTCAAGGGTCTGCTGAGGAAGCCCGAGGGCCTGGAGTCTCTTTATACAAAGAGATGGAAGGAAGGGAGGGAGGAAGGAAGGAAAGATTGAAGAGAGGAAAGAAGCTGAGCAGTGGCCACTGGGTAGTTCACACAACAGCGCTGGGAACGTTACAGCTGCGTCTGGAGGGGGCCTGCCGGGCAGCATTCAGGTGGCTCTTCCATGAGAGGGGATTGCCCCTGTTAGGGCCTTTAAGCCACCTGGGCCTCAGGTTCCTCACCTGATAAAAGTGACCATGAGGTTGAAATTCTACCATCTTTCAAGATGGGGGCTCTGCCCTCCGAGCTCTGGCTGGAGGCTTCCGTGTCAGAGGTGGTCCGGCTCCAGTGGTCCTGGGTCCTCCGTGGGCTCGGGATCCATGCCATCATCCTAGGGGAGGGGAGGTGGCGATGGAAAGCTTCGCCCCAGGTCCCCCACCCACGCTAGACCCCGACCGGCTTATTTCTCGTGGAGTGCACACACTGTCCCTGGAATTTGGAACTTGGGCTCCAGAGTAGGCCCACCTTGAACTTGGGGGGCTGGAAGGAATCTGTGGCATCCCTTTTGCAGCATGGAAGGAGGGGGATGGGAGGGGGTCTCTGAGGCCAGACATCTGGAATGGGCTTGACTTGACTTTAACAAGATGCTCCATCTTTTCTGAGAGTCGAGAGTCTGATGGCAGTTCGCTGTTCCCAAAACACAGTCCACAGAAAAACGCGCCACTCTTTAAAAGGCAGGGGTCTTGAGATTAAAAGCCGCAGGCTCAAGTGACAACCCACCAAGATGGCAGCCAGGGAGGGGGTTTGCTCCCCTTCCTTTGAGAAGGATTTCTCCTGGTACGATTTTTTCTTGGCGTTCTTGTTGACCTCTTTTCTGTGTCTCTTAGAAATGACCCCGTCTTTCTCCACCCGCTTCTGCTCTTAGGGGCAGGTAGAAGCTGACTGCTCTCTGGGCAGACTGAATTGTCTGCCGTACAGCTGCTGGCTCTTGTGACAACGTTTCTTGAGGGCCCTGGGAGGCGCCCCCCGCACCCTTGTGGGCAGATCTGCTTGGCAGTTTGGGTGTTTAACACCACTGGAGTCTGAGCCTCTGATTCCTCTTCTCCAGCTGGTTCCAAACCAGTAGTCCAACACAGCTTTCAGAATGCAGGGCGCCCAGTGTTCTGACGGTTCTCCTGACACGCGTGTACCGTTGAACACTGAAGTCCCCGTGTCTCAGCCTCGGCACTAGGACGCCCTGGGCCAGATGATTCCCGTTGGGAGGGCGGGGAGGTGGTCCTGTGTGCTGAGGTTCGGCAGCATCCCTGGCTGGTCCCCACTGATGCCAGTGAGAGTAGCTTCTACTCCCCCCACTGAGTGTAACAACCCAAACTACCTGCAGACTTTGCCCAGGGCCCCCGACAGGGCCCCTGGCTGAGACCCAGGCTCTAATCGGTCTTGGTTTCTGCCGGGCGGGGGGGGGGGGGGGAGGGGAGGAGGGGGGGGAGAGGGGAGAGGGGGGGGCAGGAGGGCAGATCTGAGTTGCCACATCCCCTGTCCCCTCATAGTCAGTCCCTGTGAAGACTGCCTCGCTCTCCAGTTTGGCGCCTATTGTGCGGGAAGGGCTGGGGCTCCCTCTGGATGAAGGTCCAGTTTCCATCCTGGGTTTGCGTTTCTTGGGAGGAGAGGCTCGGGCATCTGTGGAAAGTGGGTGTTTCAGGATTTGGGTTAATCTTGGTGCCGAGGGCCCGCCGTGCCCTCTGTGGGCCCTCTCAGCAGGGCTTTTCAACCCACAGCATTTTACGGCTGATCTTAGCTTGAGGTGCGATTAGGGGTTGAGTTTCGGTGGGTCCTCAGGTTGGGCAGGAGGTCTGGGTTAAGCCAGCTACACCGCCCCGCGAGGCCCGGGGTCAGGGAGGGCTTAGTCTTATCAAGACAGAAGATCTAATTGCTCCTGCTGCACAAGTGCCCCCACGTGCCTGCCCACATATACATGCATACCCGTGTGTGCACACTCCCATATGCCTGCACCCATACACACACACACATACATGCACACACTCCTCTCGGCCTTTCCTGCCAGCTTCTCTTTGGGTGTGGATGGTTACTTCTCCTGGGCACGTAGGAAAAGAAATGGGGAGAAAGTGCACACACATCTCCCCCTAAGAGCTGTGCCATTGTATGCACTCTCCCTTCGAGAGAAGGGGGATGGAGTGACATGAGGAGCCGCCTGGAGAGGAGGCTGCTGGGAGGGTCCTGCGGTGGCTGCTGGCCTTCAGCGCAGGAGCATGCACGTGCCCCAGTGCCCGAGAGCTGCCGCTCGGTGCACCCGGGTGGCTGCCCCGCCCCGGGGTTTTAAACGTTATGGTTTGTTCAAACGTAAGAAAGGGTTTGAGAGGAGAGTCCTGGTGGTGGGGCCCAAACCAGAGGGTCCGGGCGGCTTTTTGTTTCAGGTATCGTCTCCCAGAGACAAGTTTGCAGGCAGCTCGGCAGCGGGGATCCTGCCCAAAGAGAGGCCGCTGCTTCACGTTGGATTTGGGAGCTGTGTGCACGTGCGGATGGGAGGAGAGCAAAGCTGAGGGCCCATTTTGTGCTTTTAAAAAGATGTCATGTGCACGCACGTGTGTGTATGTGCATGTGTGTGTGTGCGTGTGTGTGCGCACATATTGAGGGACACACGTTGGGCTGTGCCGGTGTGCCCACTGCCCTGGGTGTGCCTGTGGAGCAGTGGGGCACAGCCTGTGCGCCGGGGGCTCCCGAGCCAGGAGCATGGTTCCCATGAGAGCCGGTTTCTCTGGGGTGGCTGCAGAGGATGAGGTCTGCCCCCAGGGGCCCGGCTGCTGGGCTCGCCATTGCCACCTGGACCCCCATGTGGCCAGATCTTTCTGTTCCAGGGACCTGGACCGCTAGATTTTGATGTAAAACTGGGGTTTTAGGTACTGGCAATAGTCTACTTTTCTCACTACGAGGGCCTACACCTGTCCGCACGCCCGGTGAAGCCCCTGTGCTAGTCGATTAAGAGTGTGATCCGGGGCCAGAGGGACCAAGGCCCAACTCGGTTCCAAAACTCACTGGCTGCGTCACTTTTCGCTGTCACTTGTCCGGTCTGTAAAGTGGGGTAACAGCAGCCCGGGTGCTGGGGTGCTGGGAATAAGCAGGCCTCAGGGCGCCCGTGTCTGCGCTGCTGCCCTTCCCCCTCAGGCGGGCCACACCCCTCTGCGAAGTCATGCCAACTGAGCATTGACAGTCAGCCTCGCCTGGCTAAACCCTGACATCTCGGGGTCTCATCAGGGCCTTGTCAGCCTCTGGCAAGAAGTGCCGGTCACCAAGCTGGGAAAGTTCTGGAATGGCCTGCCCACCGGAGCGGGGGCTTCAGACCCTGGCTTGTGCCTCAAACTGTTTGGGGCATTGCCAAGCTTTCGGAGAGCCACAGAACGGCTTCTCTCTTCGGTTTCCAGGGTGACTGATGGGTTTTTTGCTTCCACTCCCTTTCCTAGTTGGATACAGAGAGCTTATTATGTGCCAGGTACTAGTGCTGCATTTCTCTCCATCTTCAAAACACCACCGTGAGTGAGCTATTGCTAGCACCGATTTGCAGATGCAAAAACAGGATCCGAGAGGGTAAGACACTGGCTGCAGGTCACACAGCCAGGAACTGATGCTCCGTTGTGACTCACACCTAAGCTCCCTACTCCCAGGACGTCTTTCCCATGAGGCCACACTGCCTACCCGAGCTCCAGCGTTTTCTTTGTCAGACCTGACATTACAGTGGTGTTTTTGATTTTGGCCTAAGACCAAAACCCGTGTCGGACCTGCCTTCAGGGAGGAATGCTAACAGACCTCAGAGCTCGAGGTTGCCTCTGATGCCACACTGGCTGTTCCAAGTGCTGTTCCAGGTGCTCCGGGACATCCGGGAGCATCAGCAGCAAAGCCCTGCAGTCCCAGGGCTGACGTTCGGTGAGGACACAGAAGACATGAGCTCCTTTCAGGGGGGGCTGAGACCCCCAGCTCCCAGACTGGCCATCCTGTTTGGGCCCCGAAGCCCCCGGGAGTCTCTCTGTGGGACCTGGCGCACAGTATTGAGCACCATGTGATCAGTGTGCCATACCCGTTCCCAGCATGAGATGCCCCCAGCCTGGCAGATAACTCGTATGTGTAGGAGGAGGGGAGAAAGTGGGCAGGGCAGGCTGATGGGCTCATAGAAGGTTCCAGATAGGAGAGGAGGTAGTCAAGATACAGACTCTGAAAACCGTCCTGTTTTGGGTTTGGACGAGGGTCCCTCGGGCGGAATCCCCTCCGGGCCTCCACGGCCCCTCTGTGCAGTGGTCCTCACAGGTTGCGGGACAGGAGCCTGAGCGCTGAGAGCACCGGGCACAGAGGAGTAATGTGGGCGCTCCACTCCGGCAGGAAGCTGTGCCTGAGCCTCTGCACCCGTGGGGGGTGCTCTGAGGGGCGGCACCGAGATGCCCACAGCCCCGTCGGCGGGAAGAGGTCCAGCTTCTCAGGGTCGTGCCGTGTTGGTCAGGGCATCAGAGTAACCGAAAGGCACCGCCAGGCCGTCCTCGCCCCACAGGGAGAGTTTCTGGTGATTCTGTTCCCACACACTTGCCCCGGACTTGGAGCGTCGTTCGCTCACTCTCCTGCCCGTTGGCACCCCTGGGTGGAGCTGCGTCTGCTCCGATGTGATGTGATGGTGAGATGCCACGCGCTGAAAGGGGTTAGGCAGCCACGTGACTCGCCTTTGGCGGTATCGGGCGGCGATGGGATCTCGATGCCTGTGTTTTCCATCGGGGTAGGGGGTGGAGAAGGGCTGGTTGGCTTGGCTTAGAATCCTCGCCTGCAACAAGCTTGCTGGGAGGCCAGGTCATTGGGAAACCTTACGTTCCTCCCCTTCACATATGTACCAGTGGGTCTGGGAAATGGCTGTACTGGCAGGAAAGAGAGTTTTAATTATTTGGTGACAAGTATCTAAGTGGCTCTGGGATCTGAATGCTGGAGAACATTTACCTCTGGCCTCTACCAGCCAATCCTAGAAACGCCGCCACAGGGCAGGGCTCAGTGCTGACCCCGCACCCCCCCCCCCCCCCCGCACCCCCCAGGCTAGGCAGATTCAGCCGAAGTCTGAGTTGGAGACATTGTTGCAGTCCATTGTCCCTAATATGGGCTTTGGTGGTGATGGGGGAGGGGCAGCGTTGGGATCCGGAGAACTTTTGCGTGATCTTGGCACAGAGTAGATGCTCAGTAAACCGACACAGTTGTGAAAGATGTGCCTTGGTTTCCCCCGTGGCTTGGGAGGTGAGGGTAAAAAGCGGAGCTTGCCATGATGTTCTGCAAACTGCTAGCACGTGATGGGGTCTGGCGGGGGCGGCGGGGGGGGGGGGGCGCTGCCACCCTTTATCTTCTCTGCTGGGGCGTCACCGATTCCTGGTGTGTGGGTCACGGGGGCATCGCGGGTGGGAGCGTCTCTGTTGGTCCTGAGGGTGTCCAGGAGCGAGGTTTCCATCCTGGCCTGGGAGGTGAGGGTGAAAAGCAGCAAGTCTGATCGTGGCCAGTGATGATGAATATAGAAACGTGTGCTTTTATATGTAAAACCACATACCTCTGTGTCTATGAAACATAAAGATGTGTTTTATTGTGCAACGTGTAGACTATTTTTAAATGTGTGCAGTCCACTCCCCAAGGCTGGCATCGCTGCTGATGTGATGGGACTAAGCGGGAACCACGCCCCCACCTCCCCACCCCCATTCTCCGGCTTTGCCCTGTGCTCCCGGAGGAAGGTGACCCCCCAGGGTTCCCAGGCTCTGTCCTCAGAAGCAAGATAAGTGAGGAGCTGAGTCAGTTTCAACAAAGTTTGGGGCAAGCCCACTGCCCTTTCCCCAAAGAAGTGTTTACCCCCAGTAGTCTGGTCGCCCACTGCTCCCTCTGTCGACACCCTGACTGCTGGGCACCCCACCTGCCTTGCGTTGCCCGAGGCTGTGCAGGCAGTGAGTGGCCATGGGCCCGCTGCCCGAGAGCGTAAGCCAGGTGTAGGCTCGCCTATTGCGCATGCCCACGAGGGTTGGACATCCCTGACAGGGACGCTCCCAGACTTTGCTAGTACTGTCCGGCAAGGGTCAACCCCTGCCCTGTGGGGTGATTCATCCCAGCAGCCACACTGCCATGAGGGAGGCTCAGAATTGCACGTGGCCGCTGCAAACACTCCTTCATCAGCCGAAGTTAAAGCAGGTGAAACAGCTTTGATCTGAGGGATAAGTGCAGTTGATGTCCGGGGAAAGGTGGCGTGAGAGTTTGGTTCTTGTTGAAGATGTGTTTGAACAGCCTCATCACAGAAGGGAGAATCTCTGTTCTATTATGGCCCCTCCATTGAAGGAATTAAAAAAAAAAAGTTAATGCCAAGACTGTCACCAGAACTATGTATATCCATGCTTACTCCCTTTATGCTGCTCACGTGGCTGCACATTAGAAGGACTTCCTGAAGGTCTTAACCGCCTGGAGCAAAGTAGAAAGTGAAGGTCGTGGGAGGGTCCATTCAGTGCCCGGGAGGCCTGCAGGAATTTGGTGGCTGCCCCGCCCCAGTTTGCAAATTCCCAAACCATCCGGCTGATGCACAGTAGCCGCTCACAGGTCTAACTCTAACTGCCTTCCTAAAAACAATGTAGCCAGTGCTAATTCTGTAAACCTATGAATCAACTTTGCGCAAACACCCTGAGTAATTTCTTTGTTCCTTTTTTTTTTTTTTTTTTCTACGTGGTAATTGGTGTCTGTAAAAGCCAAAGGTTTGGGCTTGCAGAAGGCATGATTCATTTATTGGTGTCTGCGCCGCCCCGCCATCATTCAGTCATTTCAGGATGCCGTCGCGGTGAGCCAGGCGTGATTCATCCCGGGCTGGGCTTAGCAGCCCGTGGGGTCATGACCATCGGAGGAAGCGGTTTTTTTCTAATCTATTTATGGTATGGGAGAAAGAGGTGGGTGTATTGAGATGATGGAGAGGGTGTCAATTACATTAGTGAATATAACCGATTAAATAACACCAACCAGCCCTTTAAACACCACTCCATTTACTGCTGTAGATCATTAAGATAGACCACAGCTGAACACGCCCCTATCGGCTGCATCTCGCCGTGCTGACGGATCCCGATCTCTGAGCAGGCTACGTGCAGGGATGCCCCGTCTAACCTGGAGCAGAGTTTCAAGCTGGGAGCTACTGATGCAGGGATGTTGCCTTTTAAAAAGTCTACTAACTGGGCCCACCTTGTAACAGTTTAAATGTCTCTGCTTCGGGGTCAGGGGCCACTCCCCACGCCCCTCTCATTTGCTTACACGTGGAGCTGCTGGTTTTACCTAATTTTATTAGTTACTTTGGGCTCTAAATAAAATTGTCACCGTCCTCCCATCTAGAGGTAATTAGTAGTGCTTGCTGCATGGCCGAGGTGTAATTATGAGTCCCAACTTCCAACCCCATATGAATCGAGGCCCGACTCGCAAATCACGGGCCAGAGCTGCTTGTGTTTAGTTGAAGAACGTTTCCTCCTGCGGCCACTTCTCCCTGCCGTCCCTCTGGGTGGTTTTCCGTCTGTAGCATGTGCTCCGAGGTGTCCTGCCCGCGGCCTCACTGAACAGAGGTCTGGCTCCGTTCGTGTGAGGCCTCAGCTCCTGTAAACCGTTAGTCGGGGGGACATCTAGCCAGGATGTCTCCAGCTGCTTTGTGACTTTAAGGTGTGGAACGGGAATGAATGCTTGGCGTTCGGCCCAGCACATCCCTTCCTGCCTGAGACAGACATTGCCAAGCCAGCCCGCGCCCACCCCTGCTGGGCTCCCATTCCCTCCGCGGTGGTGGGCCCATGCCCTCTCCCAGCCCGGGTCAGGGTGGGCTCCAGCAGTGAAATCACCGTGTAGGTGGTCCTCACCGGGAACACTGGGCATTGTCTGCAGAACGGGCCGCGGGAGGGCGGGCTGCGGGACTCCTGGGGGGAGAGAAGCGGCTCCTGCTTGCAGCCACCAGGGCTCCCTGGCTGCCGCTCCTCCTGTCACATGGCGGCGGCCTAACAGGCCAGGGACAGCTCCTCCTGTGAGATCCAAGGGTGTGCCAGCACCTTGGAGGGACCCAGCCCCTGCCTTCAGCTGGCAGGCCTGGGTCCCTCTCGGACCTTGGGGCTTGTGCGTGGGGAGATGGGGAATGAGACCCCACCTACTGCAGTCAGTCCCCGACGTACTTCATTGGTCTTTAGACTCACGGCCACCAACTCGAATGCCACAGAAGCCCCCATTCCACCTTGCAGTCGCTTTCCCGGATGTCTTGAGCCCGACCTCAGCCCGGTGTAGCAGTCCTTTACACCCTAGTGAGAATGAGCTCTGGACACTTTCCCCAGAATAGACTCAGGCAAGTGGGGGTGGGGTTCGGGAAGAAGAAGAAAGGGAGGCGCTGAGAGGCACCTGCACCCAGCACCCAGCACTTTCGCTGACTTACCGCTTTCTGGGTGTTTGCTGGCGGCAGCGAGGCTTTTCGAATCCCAGCGGATCCTCCTGTCAGTCTCGTGGCAGCCTCGTGCACACGGGGAGCAGAGCGAAGGCACCGCACGTGGCTGCGGAGATCACCCCGCCAGGAGCAGAGCAGGATTCGAACTGGGGCCGCGGGGCCCCGAGGCCTGTGCTTTGCCCACTGTCCCCTGGGCCTCAGAACCACCGATCCCCCAGGTGAGGCTGTGGCCGCTGCCAGGCCTCTGCGCCTTTGCCCTCTGGCTTTTCCAGCTGGGCCCGTGTCCTTCCAGTCCCTCCTCCACACTCCCTTCTTGGGAGGGTCACCTGGCCGCGGTCCTGAGGCTTAAGCTGCAGAGAGCAAGGATGTGTCCGGCATCGGGTTGCAGCTGAGGGGAGGAAGGGGTCACCGTGACCTGTGAGGGCCGGGCTCCCCGAGAGGTGCCTCCTGAGAGGGGTGAGGGGAGCCCTCTCAGCCCCTCCTCAGTCTGGCTGACCAGGAACCCTAACCCTCGGGCTGCACCTGGGCCAGTCCTGGGCGTGAGGCAGGGCAGCCGCACTAATTACAACTCTGCTGGTGATCCCAAGGTTTGGCGGAGGGAGGCACACGGACAAAGGGAGGGCTCGAGGGGAAGGAGGGACCCAGGCCATTCACAGCCCGAGCCCTGGCCCTCACCAGAGGAGGACTACTGTAGCGTCACCACCACGAGGCCACCTGCGCTGGCGGGACCCCGCGTAGCCACCGTCCCACTCCCGTGCCTCTGCTTGACAGGGACCCGCGTGCCGTCCCGGCCTGGCTGCCAGCGCGGGGCGGGCCGCTCTCATGTTCCGGATCAGGTGCTGTAAGGGGGGGGGGGGTGCGGCCCTGCCAGTGCGGGGCCGGGGAAACCTGGGGCTGGTGGGCAGGTGGCAGCCTGGGCTGTAGGTTTCGGTCTGTAGTTCTGTTACCGGCAGGGACAGCCTGGGTGGGCACACGGTTCCGCCAGCACTGGCCCGGACTTGGATGCCGGCCTCCTGCTCTGCTCCCAGTGGCTGGCCGGCCCGGCCCTGAAACGGGCCCTTTGTTGGAGCCCCCGCCGCCGTGGCCCTCTGGGTTCTCGGCAGCCTTGGCCGGCTCGCTGCTCCACCGGGAGGCTCGCCGCTGCTTGCAGGGTTTCTTGGCACAGGGGCGGAGGGGGCTCCAGAGGCAGGGGCAGCGCTGGCGGGAGGCGGAATGGTCCGGACACAAGGCTTTCTTGTCCCCGACGAGCCCATGCTCGTCTCTGTCTCCCTCACCACGCCCCCTCCTAACTTTCCTCTCTGGGAAATGGGCATCATTGAACCAGGGCTCCTGGGAGAAGGAGGAAGGCCTCACACTGTCCCCTCTCTTCCCTTCGGACGTTAGCCGTCCTCTCGGGCCTGTGTTTCCTCGCGGTGATGGTGTACTGAGGTGTAATTTACAGTCGCATTGCGCAGGCGTAAGTACTGTAACGGGTTGTGGCAAGCCTGTGTGGGGGGCAACTGCCCAGATGTGCCCCCGCCTTCTCCGTCCGCACCTGCGCCTGAGCCGCCCGCCAGAGATCCCGTTTTCCTGGGGGAGATGTTGTGTAAGTGGGGTCGCCCTGTGCTCCCTCCTGCTGTCTGGCCGCTGCCGCGCAGGCTCCGACTCAGGTCCCCCCGTGCCGTGTGCCAGCGGTGGGCCTTTTCATCTCTGAGTGTCCACAGGGGCCGAGGGACTGTGTGTGACAGGGCCAGGCGGGGCCCCGAGGGATGCCTGTCCCACAGTGGGAATCCAGGCGCTTCCACGGGGAAAGGTTTTGTAACCTGACTCTGGGCCCAAACACAGGTACTCGAGACCCGGACATCTGTCCAGCCCCCGCTGGGAGTCTCAGGGTGGGGGCAGAGCCCACAGCCAGGGCCCCGCCAGCTGCTCATGCCCACCGCCTGGTCGCCTCACCTGGCCTGCATTCCTTTTCGGGGAATGAGGATGTGGGTGACTCCAGACAGGTATGAATCATGTCTGGGGGAGGTGGTTACTCACAGGCGGTGAGCTCGGGGCCGAGTTCCTGTGGCTGGTGGTCGGCTTGGACCTCGGAAGGGAGCGTGTGACCTGGGGGTTGGGGCCTGCCTCTGGGACACGAGGAGCTGGAGGCTGTGGGCCCCATCCCCTAGACTCTAGAATTCTCTGGAGAACACACAGTAGCCAGATGGCTGCGGAGCCAGGTGGCAGTCTGGAATCCTGGCTCCTTTGCTTCCCAGCTCTGTGGTCCCCAGTCCTCACGTCTGCATCTGTAAAACAGATATCAGGATGTGTTCTGACTTCTTTGGGAGGTTATGAGACAACACAGGGTTCGCTGCTCTTGCTGAATGCCTGCTGTGCGCCAGCCCTGCGGGAGCTACTGTATCAAGCCCATTTTTCAGATGGACAGACTGAGGCTCGGAGGACAGAAGTCACTTGCCCAAGGGCACGTGAGTGGTAATTGGCTGAGCTGGCACCTGCATCATAACTACCCTACCTTGTAGGTTTGGAGGCATCAAGTGACCCAAAGCAGACTGTAGCCCGTGAGAAAGTTCTGGAGGGCCCGTGCATGGGCCTTTCTCATTTAATAGTCACGCACTCGAGTGTTAAATGTGCGTTAGGAAAAAACAGAACAGGCACCTCATTGATTTCCTGAATGTTATTGTTTAAGACAGAGCTCAGTAGTCAAAGTGAGTTGGTTGAGTATTTATTGAAAATGTAAAATGAAAATATTGAGGAATTGTAATTCCTTTCATGGGTGTTTGGAAATGGCAGCCATGGGGAAGGCTGGTCGGCAGCAACGTCTAGTGCGCATCCACGGCGCCCTCAGGGGCCTTAGAGAGCAATCACAGCATGGAAGCGCTTCACTCTTCGGCCTTCGTAGGTCACCCAGCCATTTGAAGGTCAGGGTCAACTCGATTCTAATGACATCAAGGTCATGGGATCCTGTCGCCCTCCGAAACCCAAGGGGCGAGTCCATGGACGGCAGTTACGGGCGGAGCAGGTTCTCCCGTGCTTCCTCCCGTCACTCAGCCCAGAGCAGCTTCCCGCAGGTGGTGGGTCCAGCTTCGTTCTCAGGATGGCGCTGAGGGTGGAGACACCAGCCCTTTGCCCCACTGGACTCTCTCCGCTGAGGCTCGGAGTGTCTGTGACCTGCCCGGTCACGGCTGTGTGCCGTCTGGATTCTGTGTGTGGTTTCTTTGTCATCAGAGGATCTTTTCCCATTGATTTTTAGAGAGAGTGGAAAGGAGGGGGAGGGCACAGAGAGAGAAACTTCGATGTGTTAAAGACACATTGATTGGTTGCCTCCCACACGCCCCAACCAGGGCCGGGGAGCGATCGAGCCTGCAGCTGAGGTACGTGCCCTTGACCAGAATCGAACCTGGGACCCTTCCGTCTGCAGGCCAACACTCTATCCACTGAGCCAATCGGCTAGGGCTGGACTCTGTGTTTTAACCAAGATCTCTGTGTTCTTTTTTTTTTGTAATGGAAAAAAATCTCCTTTATTTAATTGCCTCAGTGCCTGACATGGTTTGATATTTCACAGAATAGATCTGTGATTTATTAGCCGGCTTCCTAATGTACCTTTCGGCTCTGGGGAGAGGAGATATGGTGGGAAGCGAGTGAGCAAAGGTGTGTCCCGGCTCTGGGCCTCCTGGTGGCTCCCCCCATCAGTGGTCCTGCTGGGAATGTCCCGGTGGTGGCAGCGTGGCACAGGGCAGTGCATGCCACCTGTCTGGCAGGGGGGTTGGCAGAACTGTGCTTCTACTATTTTCAAAATGGTTTGTGCGAGATGGGGGTGAGGGTGGGGGTGGGAGAGCTGCTTGAAGACCCCATGGTGAGACTGGAATGGAACCTCTGAGAGGGGGCAGAGCTCCCTCGGGGGACCCAGCCTGTGAGGCCAGCCTGGCCCAGGAGAGAGCCGCCTTCCTGACTCATAGACCTTCCTGGGCCTCACATCCTGGCCTGGGGCTGGTCCCAGGAACTGAGAGGAAAGGGCAGGAGGTGCCTCCCTCCACCCACTGGCCTTCCCTGTGGGGTAAGGGAGAGCACAGCTCCTGGCCTGCCTCCTGCCTGACTACCTGTCTGGGAATTTTTATTGCAGCCCACAGAGGCCTTGCAGCCCCGCTGGAATGTGAAGGATCCTGGCCCAGCAGGTGGCCGCGGTTCTGCTGCTTTGGGACTGTCTGGGCTTTGTGTTTAATTCTGCCTGGTTGGTTCTGGTTAGATTTGGGTTTGACCACTTCCTGGAGACCTTGGCCCACAGCAGGGACTGAATCAACAGTTGATATGATGAGGTGTGAAAGCCAGGAAAGTGGTCCTGAGGGTAAGAGCTCCTAGGCAGCCCCATTGTGTCCCTAACCTCCCCACACTATGGAGTCCCCTGGGGGTACTTACTACGGTCGGTCCCATTGTACAGATGTGCACACTGAGGTTTAGAAGGCACTTGTCTTGGTCTCATGGCTGTTGTGGCAGAGCCCGGACTCCCACCCCGGCAGGAGTGGGCTTGGTGGGGACAGTTACGGTCCCTTACGGATCTGATCCACCTTGCCAGTCAGCCGTCCGTCCGTGGGAGAGGGGGTGCCCACCCTGTGTGTCCGGGTGAGGTGGGGTGGACAGAGGGCCCCGGGCCGCAGCCTGACTCCTGCTTCTGCAGGCCAGCGGGCCGCCGGCCGCTCTGCCTCTTCTCCATCTGGCAGCCTTTGCCCCCAAGGAATTCCTCCTGGGGCCAAGAGCAACGTGCGTCCCTTGTGGCTGGAGCCAGAGACCCGGCTCCTGGGAAGGAACAGGGCTGAGCAGAGGGTGTGGGGAAGAGGACCAGGCCCAGGGACAACCGGGCACCAGGATGGTGAGCCCGGGGCCCCCCTCCCCTCTCCTGGCTGTCGGTGGTTTCCTGCCGCTGGCCTCGGCAGCCCGGTTGTCTGCCCCACCCCATGGTTTCATGGGTGCCCTGATGGGGATCCAGCCCAGCCTGTGGGACCCTCCAAGAGGCAGCCCCGTGTGCAGGAGCGAGCAGGCGCTGAGGACCTGGACCCAGAGGGGGTGGCAGCAGGTGGGCGGGCATGAGCCGAGCAGCCTGGACCGCCCCCCACCCCGGGAGAGTGTCCTTGGGGCTGCTTCCCCTCTGAGCCCGCTGCCTCGTCTGTCAGCTGGACGTCCTGAGAATCAGCTGCTTCGTAGCTCAGAGTGAGGATCAAATGAGAGAATAGAGCCTGGCTCCCTGCCAGGTGCCTCGGACATGCTCAGGAAATGCCACCTGTTCTGCTACAAAGACGTGGTCCGACGGAGGGAGCCACGGCTCCGGAAGCCCCGGGACCTCCTGGGAGACGGCGGGGAGGGAGGGCTGGGCCCCTAGCTCCCGGGGGAATGCGAGCTGGGCCTTGAGGCTGGAGCAGGAGTTCCCCCCGGAGGGAGAGGTTGCTGAGTGAGGTTACAAGTACCAGCCCCTCCCCATCACCTGCCGAGTCTGTGCTCCATTCCCAGATGGTGGGGCAGGTAACAGGCTGTGGACACCGGAGGTGGGTCCAGGTGCTGTGGACCAAATCGAGGCCAGGAGACGGTGAGCAGGGCCCCAGCCCAGGCGACCCAGCGTCCCTCCCCTGCTCTGGGAGGCTGAGTGGGGGCTCCTGCCCCTCTCTACTCAACCTGCTTAATTCCCACAGCAGGGCAGTGGTTTCTTTTGGGGAGAAGTTCGCCCCACCCCGCCCTGAGTGACCAGAAGAGGAGTTCTGGGGGTGGGAGCTGCTGCCCTCCCCTGAGCACCCTTCCCCTCCCGCCTGCCCAGGGCCCCCAGCCCAGCCCCCTGGGCACCTACTGCAGAGGAAGACGAGCCGGGGAAGGGGGTCCCCGTCCCGTACCGATGTGGGGCTGGAAGGCTGGGCGGGTCGTGTACGTTTGTGCTAATTTGGGGACCTCACTGATGGACAGTTTTCCTCCCTTTTCACTCCTTCACTCGTGAACTCATGACATTTATGAAGCACCTACGCTGTTGGGCCTCGGGTTCTGGAAATGTGCAGCCGTGAGAAAGACAGACGCACAGTGGGGAGAGGTGGCAGGACGCCCTTGTAAGCGAGCCGGGTCCTGGCTGTGGCTGCATGGAGTCCACCAGGTGCCGCGGCTCTGAGCTGGATGCGCACCTGCAGGGCGCCCTTCGGCTTCCTCCGCGGTGCTCACCCCTGGACCTGGTGGGCCAGGGTCTGCGTTTTTGCAGTTTTCTTGTAGGAGAAATGGATTCAAGAGCTCCAGCTCCTGGGTCCTGTCGGCTGGGGCCCCCGCGGTGCGATGGTCCTAGGGGTGCCCTGGAAGCCTGGCCTCTGTTTCTGAGAGTGGGTTCCCCGCCCGGGGACCCCAGGACTAACAGGTGCCCTGCAGCACGCCCAGGGCCCCGGACACCACCCCTAAAGAGACCATTAGCATTTTTGCCTCTTGTGTCACCATGAAAACGGTGTGACTCTTCTGATTGTAAGAAGTGATGGATGCTCCTTATTTAACCAAAATTCAAAGAATTTGATAAATGGCAAAGACAAAAGTCAAAATGCCTGCCGTCCTTCCGGGAGGTCGGTTATTTGGCTGATCACTCCCACAGGCCTGTCTCCAGGCGTCTGAGCTGAAGGCTGATAGAGGCTGCACAGTGGTTAGGGAGACGGGTGCAGGCCCGCCGCCCCCCCCTCCCGGCACCTGCCCACACACGTGCCGCGACCTCTGGCCGCATCAGCACTGGCAGGGCTGCCCTGTCATCCACTTGATATATTGAGAGCTGCTGGTGAAACCGGTCTGAAAAACCAGAGAGGGTGAGCAGGGCCTGGGCCACACAGCCAGCAGCCAGTCACGTGTCCGGGAATGTGCCACGCACTTGAGCAGGGCCTTCCAGAAACAGGAGACCCTGTTGCACACACACACACACACACACACACACACACACACGTACACACGTGCGTCAACCGGAAACACGCGCGAAGCTTCTAAACCGATCCTTACAAGGAAACAGCTGAGTTCACGGATGTGCCGGGGCCCTGGGGTCCCAGACTTTGAGGGCCTCCTGGGCGTCCGTTCCTGTAGTGGCGGCTCAGGAGTCCCCGAGTTTCAGTGGGGACAGTGTGCCCAGCTTTGTGGCCCAGGCTGGATTCCGGGTGCTGGGCTGGCCATGTCTGTCCCAAGAGAGACAGGAAGTGCAGGGCACCGGGCGGTGGGCCCGGCCAGGGCTCCAGCTCCCAGCCCTGTGCCCGACCTCTCCGCCCGGGAGGCCAGGCCTCGGTCCACACACAATGCCCCCTCTCACGTTCAGACGGGCGGTCTAGACGCTCACACTCCCTTTTGTGCTGGAGGGTCAGGGGTTGGGGAGTGGCCCCAGAGAGTGGGCTTGGGGCCCCGGCAGGAAGAGATCTCCCGAGAGAAGAAAGGGGTGGGGGTGGGCGAAAGGACACCAGTCTCAAAGGAGGCGGCCAGTGACCAGCCCGACCAGCAAAGCATGTGCTGATGGTAATGACCGGGCAGCTCCGGACAGAAATGCCGGTGAAACCCAATCCAGCTGACGCCCACGCAGGCCTGTGCCCAGAGCTGCTCAGCTGACACGTCTAAATAAAACCCGCTGCCCGTGCCAGTGGGTCTGGGCCAGAGGCAGCGCCCAGCCAGGCCGGAGCCCAGGAAACCCCGTGCGAAGGGGTGCAGCTGTGCCACGTCCCCCACCTCAGCGCCCAGGGATCCTTGCCACGTCCCGGTGCTTTGTAAAGGGCAGGGCAGACAAACCTACGGGGGACCCCAGGATCACCTGGTCCCCGGGCTGTGGGTGTCACGGCTGGGAGCTGGCACTGACCAAGGAGAGATGCGGACTGTGCACCGGGACGCTCTGCTTCCAGGTCTGTCACCTTTCAGAGCCTCGGTCGCCACATCTGTGAAATGGGGACATTAATGGCCACAGGAAATCCTCCTGGGGGTGACGGGTGATTTCCTGAGCTGAGCCACCTTCCCGCCTGGCACAGTTAGTGTCCCCCTCCCGATGTGGAAAACCGGCATTGTTTGGTCTGGGACAGGGAAGGAACAGGCAGACGCCCCTCCGCTGAGTTCGTAGAGAGCACGGGCCGAAGCTAGTGCAGGGGCAGCCGGGTGGGGACCCTGCCCAGGACTTGCTGTGCGATGTGGCCAGTCGCTTGCCCTCTATGAATGGCCAGTTTCTGCCAGAAGGCCCCCCCAGTTCTGTCCTGGGGAAAGCCCCCAGAATGGGGTGCTGCATGGCACTTCCAGCCTGGCGGAAGGAGAGGCAGAGGGAGCGGACAGTGCCTCCGGGACCATCGAAGCGCCCAGCGGCTGCCGCTGATGGGTGAGGCGTGGCCGGCAGACACAGCTGCCGGGTGTGGAGGCGTTTGGAGTTGGTGCTGGGGTACTGGGGAGCCCTGTGAGGGTGTAGAGCAGGGGAGGGGGATCAGGGCCCGATTGACACTGGGGATGGGGCTGGAGGCGGGGAGAGCAGCAAGGGGTGCCCCTGCCAGGGTCCAGGGCACTGCTGATGGTGCTAGATCAGGCGGAAGGGAAGGTGGGTTCAAGGTGGTAAAGACAGGTCGCAGCAGGACTGACCCCACAGCGCTCACAGCTGAGAAGGAAGACAGACACAGAACCGGGAAAGGCCAGGGCCAGAGGCCTTCGGAGCCCGAGGAGGGACTGGCAGAGAACCCACGCGGAGAGAGCTGTCTGGAAGGCCCTGTGGGTTTGGGTGAGTTTGGGAAAGCAGAACAGGACCCAGAAAGGCAGGCAGGGTGGGGTCCCGTGTGGGCAAGGGTGTGGGCGCTGGATGTGGTTGTGGGTGGTTGGGACGGCCCGGAGCCAGCCTCTTCTGTTGCGACCCGGGCCCCAGACCGTGTCCGCAGGACTCTGTACCTCCTCAGGCTCCTCTCGATCCCTTCCTCGCAGGCCAGAGCCCCCTCGACTCTGTTGGGGGAAGAGCTGGCAAGAAAAAGTTCGTTTGATGGGCAGTGGTCCCCTGGCTGGTGGGGGCGTCCGCGCTGGGCCGAGAGGGAGCGCGCTCATGGGTGAGGGGCCCGCCCGGCCGCCAGGGAGAGCGGCCCCGGTGTGCGTAGGCCATCACCAGTGGGTGCTTCCCACTCCTGCTGGGTCACCTGGGCAAGTGGCACCCTCTGGCCGGGGGTCGGCTGGTAGGAGGCAGCGCTGGCCCAACTGGCCTCGGGGGCGCTAGCATCTCAGTCCACTCCCGGCCCTGCCCCGGGCACAGGGCACCATGCGGGACTGGTTCCCATCGCCCGGCTGAAACCTTGGTGGGAGAACACTTCTAAATCCTGGTGCCGCGGCTCTGCCCCGACTGGATCCGTGGCCGCGGGAGGAGCGGCCTTTTCCCCACAGCTACTAAAAACGAGAGCAAGAAACCGGGAAGGAATACGGGGAGCACTCGGGTCCTTGGTCCTGACAGGTGGCCTGTAGCCTCCCCCGTTTGAGTGGTTTGGGGTCATTGTAACGAGGTCTGACAGGTCGTGTCCTCAGGATGGCCTCCCGGAGGAGGAGATGCGGACAGCGTGTGTCCTGCCCGCCGGTGCTTGCCCGAGCGCAGCTCTGCCCCTGTGAGCTGTGGCCACTGCCTGTTCACAGGGAGGGCAGGGCGGCCGGAGCGGGGCCTGCAGGACGCCGTGCCTGCGGTGGACCCACCCAGGCATTGAATCCTCAGCACAGCGCGTCAGGGCGAGTGACCGGGACCCGCTTCACAGTTGGGGAAACTGAGGCTCAGAGCCGTGACTTGGCGTGGGTGCCTGGAAGGGATGGAGCTGGAGTGCGAACTGTGTCTGACTGCACAGCGTAGGGGGCGGGGCGGGCGTGGAGAGGGGGTGGCGGTGTAGCCCGCACCCTGGCAGAGCAGCAGTGAAGGGTGGACAGAATGACCCTGGTGGGTGCTTATCAGGCCTTGGCAACCCCAGATGGAGAGAACAGAGACCCCCTTTGAGGGACCCGTCCCTGTCAGCCTCTCCAAGTTGTGACCTGGCCAAGGGGTGGCCCACGAGCTCACGGGTGTTTCCTCCTCTGTTTGGCCTGACCTGGCTGAGTAGAGGCACATCCCCTGCTTCAGGGCATGTTTGGGGTCACAGTATGTCCCAGGGTGCACCCCGGAAGCCAGCCCACACCCCCGAAGGGAGAACGGCCATTTTGCAGCGTGCCTTTGTGAAAGCAGGGCCCCTCCTGCAAATGCATAGTTGGAAGTGGCACAACATTCCTGCTCTCCCATTTATTTTTCTCGGTGCCCCCACCCCCCACACACACAGGTGGAGACAAATCTCATCCCCAAGGATTTTAATTTAACCCCTTTAAAATTGAACAGAGCTACACTAGGTGTTAGAAACGTTTTAACAGTCAACCTCTTACAACAAGAAGAGCGAGAATTATCTGCAGGTCAGCCACGCACAGTCCTATTTTAAGAGCAACTTGGAGTGCAACCCAATCAAAGATGATCTGTTTTCTGTTTCTCCCCAGCAGCCAGCCCCTCGACAACCCCACCCGCCCCTTCCACCGGCAGCCCCCAAACCAGACCGATAACTTAGCATTTTCATTTAAGTCCATCTGACAAATCGTTCTAGACGGAGAGAGCAATACTGCGTCTTTAAATGGCTACTTTGTCAGCGGTCTCTGGGCGCTGTAAAAAGTCCTTTGTTATCTGTGTCTAGACAGCACGCCAGCGGGATATTTGGTCTGCGCGAGGGAGAAAGATCTGACAAGGTTGAATTCATTTACCGGCGTATTTAAAGCAGAATTTCAAAACACTCGCTCATAAACTGTTCGGCCCAGACGGCCCTGGCCTCCCCCAGCCCACCCTGGCCTTTCTCGTCTGGTCCGGTGGCTCAGCCGGGCGCCCTGCGAGGGGCAGACGAGGGGTGACCGGGGCTTGCAGCTTTCTTCTCTAATTGTCCTCTTTATGCCGGTCCAGACACCCTGCAGATGTGCGTTCTCAGGGGCTCTCCTCTGACGGGACACCGCGCGGAGGCCCAGACGCCGCCCCTCCAGCCTTTGGACCGCCCCCCCCCCCTCCCCAGACTGTCCCGCCCTGCAGTTAAGTGGCTTCACCGCCTGGCAGCCGCCTTGTGTTGGTAACACAGTGCCCTGACTGCGAGGTTTATACCGCCACCAAGAAGGAGAGCGCGTGCCGTGCCAGGCCCTCCCTGAAGGACACACAGAGACCCCTCGCGCCCTCCGCAGACTCCCCCTTTCTGTCACGCGGCGGTCTTTTTCTTCAGTGGCCCACATAGACGACTAAAGCGCCAGAGGTTGGCTTTTTACAGATAAACGTACTGGGGCCACCTGAATGGCTCTGAGGTTCGAGTTATTCCAAATACAGGCAGTCCTCGGGTTACGGCGGACTCGACCTGCGTCGTTTCGTGGTTGCGTCGCCATCTCCCACTTATTTATACATTTAAAAAAGTTCCGTCATTTCAGTGTATGTACATATGTGCTTTATGTTTTTTATTATTTATTTAACGCAAGTAGAGGTCAGGCATTGTTATCTTTTAAATTTTTTTTACCGTCTCACTTCATTACTGCTGTGTGTGTGCTCCACGTGAGTGACGTAGGTGCTTATGTAGGTGGGTTCCGACTTACGGCGAAAATCGCGCCGTAGGAACGGATCTCCGAGGACGTGACCCGAGGACCTACTGTAGGTGCATCAGTTAACCTTGCTGCCTGAGTGGCCAGGTGATGGTGGCCCAGTGAAAAGGGGCCAGCAGGGGGAGTGGAGGGCCCCCGCCGGGCCCAGTCCGCCCATCGCCATCCCTGCAGGAGCTGAGCCTCAGGTGGGCACTGTCCTGCTGGTGACCAGGAAAGGGACTGCTTTGGGCTTCTCCCGGCTCTGCAGTGTGTGGGGGAGTCTCCCCGCCTCCCCCGGGGAGCAGGGAACGGACCTGTTCCTGTCCGGCTGTGTGTCAGGCCCGCCAGCGCGCCCTTCCGGAGCAGGAGCTGCAGGCCGGAGAGGTGACCCGGGCCTGCTGCCCCCCAGCCAGACCGCCTCTCCCGCTTGAACACCAGAGCCATTGCTGTTGACCCAGCAGAACACTTCCATCCTCCCCCGCCCAAGTCATCCATCTGCCCCCCAGGGTTGTACATGGCAGTGGGCACAAAACGGGGGGGGGGGGGGGGGTGGGCGGCAGGCGGCCCAGATGTCTCCTGGGATCCCCACACTGCGTCTCAGTTCTGCCCGACCAAGCAAGCCCGGCTCGGGAGGGGCCGGCACAAGTAGGTGCAGGGAAGCTCGTCTCCAAACCTGGCTCTCTTGGCCTGATCCTTTGGTTTCTCCCCCAAAACAGTCCAAACCCACCGGCAGAGCGTCCGAACCCTGCGCCTCCCGTGTGCAGGCACCGGCACGGGCTTAGGACCGGCTTCGTGCGGGCCGCTCGGCACGGAGCTGAGGCGAGAGCTGGGTGCTGTGGGGCTCGGAGCTGAGCCTTTTCATCGTTTTAGCCTGAAAACCTGCAATTCCTGGCCCGCGAAGGGAGAGGTCGGCGACTGAGTCTGTACCATTTTGAGTTACACAGTCATTAAGGTTTCTCCCTCTCCCCCATTTCTGCAATGCCCATGTTTAAGGAGAAAAGTCCCGAATGTACCATTTGGAGGTAGGGATCTTTTTTAAAAAGAGGGAGAGGGAGCCCGGCTGCTATGGCCTACGAACCAGAAGGTCACAGTCTGATTCCTGGTGAGGGCACATGCTTGGTTGCGGGCTCGATCCCCAGTAAGGGACGTGCAGGGGGCAGCCGATCGATGTTTCTCTCTCACTGATGTTTCTATCTCTATCCCTCCCTCACCTTCTCTCTAATATCGATAAGAAAACATATATATAATATATATATAGATATATATAGATATTATTATTATTTTTTTTAAAGAGAGCCCAAAACAGCATTGCCAAGTTTGAATGGGGCACATGCTGGCCCAGCCCCTTTAGCAAGTTCCAGGCAGGAGCGATGGGCCCTGAGTAGTGGAGCCTCGGGCCAGGGACTGTCTGCGCTGTAATTGGTCTGCCGCGGAGTAATTAAAGGAAATGGTGACATGAACCCGTCACCAGGCCAGTGCGGCACGGAGGAAGGAGTAGCACCAGGATTGATTTTTCCTTCCGAAAGCTGGCCTTTCTCAGCACATAAAAAACGTGCTCTCAGCTTGAGTTTGGGAGACTTTTCTTTTTAAAATAATTGATTGTGTATCTCCTGGACTTCTTTTTCTTTCGAAAGAGCGGTGGGGTCCCCGTTCCCTCTCATCCAGCGGCTTCGGGTTCCCCGGGAAGATGTGACTTTGAAGCCGCGAAGGGCACAGCACAGCGGCCCCGCGGCCTCGCAGTGGGGCCGGAAAACATCTCCTTTCTAAAGCCCCCATCTGGGAGGCCCGGACTCCTTGCTCTGCTCTTCTGAAAAGTTGGAGAAGCCAGACTTGCAAGACGGCCGTGGTGTGCTGCCTTTTTTAGGAGGCAAATTGCTGCTCGTTTGTCAGACAAAACAGATGTGGCCAGGAGACAACATCTCTTTCCATGATGCAGAACCAGTCTGGTGAGCCGCCTTGCCTTCCGCGGGGCCTGCTCATGCGGAAAGCCCAGCCCGCAGCAGCGAGCAGAAATATTTATAGCTCGTCAATGGCACTTCCCTCCGTCCAGGAGGAGCTGCTTGCTGTGGTGATGGGAACGTGAACTTTGGATAGGCAGAGGGCTGAAAAGTCTTTCATGGAGAAATGGGGTTCCTGGCTTCACCTCTCAGAGGGTCTTCTCATCTTCCGAGTGTGTGGGGTGCTGGCTAGAGACCCCTGTTTGCCCATCGTGTTAACACCTCTTTGCCAGGAGGGGCAGTTGGAGAGAGAACTTGAGGGAACCCCTCTGGGCAGGCAGGTAGCACCCCTGACTCTCCAGGAAGACCCAGGACCTGGGCCCCTCGTCAGTGGGGTGTTTGTGCTTTGGTTTGCTAGGGAACTGGGGGTCATTGCCCCATTTTATGGATGAGAAACCGAGGCTCAAAGAGAAACACCTTGCCCCAAGGTCATGTGACGATTTGATGGCAGGGCTGGTCTTGTCTTGAAAGCAGGACCCAGAAAGGACCCGGACCGCCAGGTTCTGCCCAAGCCTTCAGTCCCAGCTGACCCCCTGGCTGCCCTCTTCAGCCGCACGCAGCCGTGTGCATAGGAACTTGCAGTTGTGCAGGGAAAGAGGTGGGCCGGGCGTTCGGGGACTCAGCCATCACCTGTTTGTCCATCAAATGGTTAGGCTCCTGCTCTGTGCCACAAGGAGCTGAGACGGACGGTGGTAAAGGAGAGGCCCGGGCCGAGCTCAGACTCGGGGGGGGGGGGGGGGCACAGGCAGCTGATGTCAAGCCCTCGCCCAGGTGGGACAACCACAGATGTCTCCAGACACTGCTAGCTGTCGCCTGGTGGGCAGAATCGCCCCAGTGAGGACACTGCTCTAACCCACGGGCCTGCCCTTGACTTAGCTGTGCGTGTGGGCAGGCTGGCAGCCCCTTCATCTGTCAAATGTGCGTGATGACAGGACTCCCACCGTGGCTGGTCGGGAGCCTTGAATGATAGAATGCACTCAGAGCTCTTAGCACAGCCCGGCCGAGGCTGAGCCACGGCGGCCGGAACGCTCCCCGCTGAGGTCTGAGGGGCAGAAGTCGCTCCTCCATTCACGGGTCCACCCAGGGTTCCTGGGGCTTTAGGTGAGCACGAGCCAGGCTCCACGCCACGGGCCAGACCCACCTCGCAAAGACTCTCGCCCGGACCTGACTAGGTACTCCCGTGTGGGTGGCCACTACCCAGGAAACTGGAGGCTGGCCCTGGCTATCCAGCTTTGCCGGGTGGCTCTGTGACTCTGCGCAGCTGTCTTTCCCTCTCTGGTCCCATCCCTTTTGCATCTGACCCATGTCAGGGGATTTCCAAGTTGCTGCCTCCCCCAGACACCCAAACCCAGTCGGCTTGCTGTTTGCCCAGGTTCATTCAGGGGCCCAGGCGCTGCAGGGATCTCTGAGCCACTCGAGGTGCCCGGCACCCACCGAATGAGTTTAAATGTTAGACGCCAGCATTTGCTTTCATGTCTGGGGCTGCAGCACTAGAGTTTATCTGTCTCTTTTTGTTGTTGTTAATCCTCACTGGAGGATATTTTTCCATTGATTTTTAGAGAAAATGGAAGGGAGGGGGAGAGACAGAGAGAGAGAAACATCGATGTGGGAGAGACACATCCATAGGTTGCCTCCCATATATGCCTGACAGAGCCGGAGATCTCGTCTGCAACCGAGGTACATGCCCTTGACCAGAATCGAACCCAGGACTCTTTAGTCCACAGGCTGATGCTCTGCCTACTGAGCCAAACTGGCTAGGGCACATAAGAGTTTATTTGAGCTGGTGGTTTCTCCACTAAAGGAGTGAAAGCCTGCCAGAGATCATTTAATCCACAGCGGGCCGCTTGCAAAAAATACCAAATCCAGCAGGTCCCTGGACCGGCCCCTGAAAGATGTCGTCAGTCTGTTGGCTGCAGAGGCCATGGGGCTCAGTGTGCTGTGTTTAAGGAGCTCCCACAGCGATTCTGTTAGTGGCCTTGTCTGGAAATCACACTGGAAAGTGATACCTGGATCGTTTTCAAACTCACCTTTTCTGCCCAGCCTCTGCTGGCATACACACACACAGGCACCCAGGAGTCGGATGTACACTTGCCCAGAAGCAGCTAACTCCTCACCATACCCTCATTCCTCACCCCAGGGCATCAGTCGTCTTTCTTGCCCTTGAATGTGACCGGCGTTGCGACCTCAGGACATTTGCACCGGCCATTCATTTGGCCAGGAGTGGACCTCCCCCGTCTCCCCCAGCTTTCAGGTCTTGGTGTCAGGCCACCTCCTCAGACATGCCAACCCTGACAGCCCATCTGAGGGGCCCTCCCACGCAGCATCCGCTTAGCACCTCTGGCATCACCTTTCTAGCGTGGGAGCTACTGGTACTTAGTGCTTATTCGTGTATTTTCTAGGGTTAGTGCCCCCCGAGCTAGCACAGGCCCTGGCATGGACCCCCAGATGCAGAGGGGCTAGTACTCATCGCAGATCAGATCCAGCTCAGCCCAGGTTTCCTGAGAAGACAGGTGAGCAGTGCGTATGTAAGAGGAGGATGCTCAGGTGTCTTCAGCTGCCCATGCAGCTCCTACTGCTGGGCCTGTGGTGGCCGCTGGCCGCAGAAGGTGTGGTCACTTTATCATTGGCGGCACAGTGATACTTGACAATGATAGAAGGACACTTGGGTCCATTGTAGTGGGGTATTTGATTGTGTTGGGGACACAAGGACACTTGGATACACTGGGATGTTTGATTGTATCAGGGATAGAAGGACACTTTGATCATTGTATTGGGTGTTTGATTGTATCGGGATATAATGATACTTTATGTTAGGGAACCCCAGCTGCTCTTCCTCCCCTTGGGAAAGAAGCTCTAGGTTCTTTGCTAAAGGGGAGCCAATAGGAGGCAATGTCTAGAGGTCACTTAAAATCTTCTTTCTTCGTTTCTAAATTTTAAATGGCATGTTTAATTTTCAAACCTGGGAGCCAGACCAGCAAGTTGAGAGATGACAGCCGAGAGATGGTTTCATTTGGCTGGCTGCGGTGGCCAGGTGGCAGCTGCTGGAGCGGGAGCTGGGGGAGGCTGGCGGGGGGGTGGGGGGGGGGGAGCGGCTCCTGTCCCGGCTCTTCCCTCCCCCTGCTGTAAGCCATCCTCCCGGTGCCAGGCCTGGGCTGCACCCCGCGGATCACTTGAAGCTGCTGGCGGTGCCCTCTGCCAGCGTGATTCGAGGGCCCCAAGGGACAGGGCCCTCCAGACGCTTTACTTTTGTTTAAAAAAAACAAACACACCTTTATTTTCGGATTATTGTAGCATTGCATGCAGTTCTAAGAGAGTTTTTGTGCACATCACTCAGCCTCCCCCGGTGGTAACATGTTACCCGGACACAGACAGCAAATTGACATTTGCTACACTCCACCACCTCACTCAGGTGTCCCCTTCACGTGCACTCATTGAGTGCGTATGTGTGTGCATACGTTTAGTTCTGTGCAGTTTCATCACATGTAGATTTATGTGATCCCACCACAGTCCAGACACACAACAGCCCCATTACAAGGATACTTCCTTTCTGTCCACACCCATCTCCTTCCTACTCCCTCCCTAACCCCTGGCGACCGGCATCTCTATAACTTTGTCATTTCAAAAACATTGTATACATGGAATCATAGACTGCAGGCTTTTCAGATGGGCTTTTTCGCTCAGCATAACGGACGATCCCACCAGGTTATCATTCCTCCCGGGGCAGGCAGCACTCTGTGATACGGCGTGCCAGTCCGTTTGCCCACTCACCTGTTGAAGAGCCTCAGGCTGCTTCCGGCCGGGCTGTCACTGACAAAGCTGCTGTGAGCACACGCACAGGTGTCTGGGGACGTCAGTCTCATTTCTCTGGGATGAAGCCCAGGTGTGCGTGGCCGGGTTAGACAGCTGTTGGGTGTTTGGTTTTGTGAAAGACCCTTCACTTGTCAACACCGCTGTGTCCTCTGTCCTCTGGGTAGAGACGTGAGTCCTGGTGAGTGGACCCGGGACTTGGATTTCTTCTGCCTTCACATCTTAACCGAGGGCGGCATATTGTGCCAGGCGTGGTGCTAACCACCCGAGATGCAGCGAGAACAGAAGCCAGGGCCCTCCCAGGGCGTTTTCTCACTGGACCGGTGAAGTCGGTAATAAACAGGCAAACAAATTAATAAAGAAGGTAGTTTCTCAGAGTAGCCAGTAGGTACACAGTGCTTTCCTATACTCCAGGCACTTTCTAGGTACTTTAAGTCCTCAAACAGGCCATTGAGATGGGGCTAACACGTCCACCATGGTGCAGCCAAAAAAGCAGAGGTGGTGTCCCTGTGGCCAAGACAGGCCAGCAGGAGATGCAGTGAGGTGAGAGGCGAGGACATTTGAGAGGGATGACCAGGAGGCATCCCTGAGGTGGGCCATGCAGAGATACCAGGACAAAACTGCATGTGCAAAGGTCCTGGGGTAGGAATAGGAAAAAGGCAAGCATCACCAGAGAGTGGTGAGCAAGGGAAGGAGGTGGAAGGTACAAAAATGAGGTTGAGTGGGCCTTGTAGAGTTTTAATCTGAGCATGAGTCAGTAATTCAATAGATGTTTAACAAAAAATTCTGCACCTATTCTAGGTGCAGAATAGATGGGGGAGGGGAGCCAGTGTGCACGGAGGAAACAGGAAGATGAGGGAGGACACGTAGGCAAACCTTTTGCTCCTTTTTTTTTTTTTAAATCTTTGTTGTTGAGAGTATTACAGATGTCCTCCCTTACCTCCCCTATTGCCCTCCTCCGCCCGGCCTCCCCGCCCCCAGGCCTTCACCACCATATTGTCTGTCCATAAAACCTTTGCTCTTGAGGATGACTGCTGTGTCTGCCCAGCCTCAGCCTGGGGACACCCCTGGGTCCCTTTGGGGTAGAGTCCAGGACGAGGTCTCTCCGTGGCTGGGGCCAGGGCAAGAGAGAGCCCCCGGCCCCCGCCACCTCGGTCATCGGCCTCTGCACCTTGTATTCCCAAGTAGGTCTGTCTCCTGATGGATTTTCCTGGTTTCTCGACTTTTCTTACCACGTCGCTCTTCTCCCTCTGCCCACACCGGTTGTTGGCACAGGAATGGAACTCACTGGGTGGCATCAGCCGCTCCGATCGATGGTGAATGAGAGTGTGCTGGTGCCCTGCGGCCCGTGCCTGCCCTTAGCGCGCGGTGGCCGCCGCCTGCTCTGCCCTTGCTGTATGGTGTCGGCAGCGCGGGTTCGCCCACCAGCTCGGTGGCTGCTCGGCAGTCCTGGGGGTTATGCTGTGGTGGATCCATGCTTTACGATGGGGAAACGAAGGCAGGGGCGCCACCGTCTCACATCAGGATTTGAATCCGGAGCCGGGCCACTCTGGCCCACAGCTTTGCCGCGAGCTTGGAGCAGAGGCCCCGCGAGCTGCTGTTTCTCTTCGGGAAGAGGCGGGCGGAGCCGGGGGCTTTCCAGCGCTTGGCCTGGGAAATGCTGGAAGATGCTTTCCTGCCTCTGGACGATGCTGTGTCCAAAGGAAGTGATTCCGAGGCTAGAAGTCTCAGCCTGGGGGGGGGGAGGGGACCAGGAGAGGCGCCAGGGCGGGAGGCTCATAACTGCCCTCTGGGTATTTCGCGTTGCCTGCCACCTGGAAAAGAGAGGAAGAGGCTCGAACAGGGTGTAAGGAGAAGACCCCAGCCGGTCATACACGGAGACACCAGGAAAACGGACCCCGAGAGAGAAGGAGACGTTCACAGGCAGATGGGAGACACACACAGATGCCCTGGGACAGACCCGGACTCAGACAGGCAGAGAGACGTCCGCTTCCCCCGGCTGGGGCCCCCGCAGCGCTGGGCGCCTCCCCCGAGCCTCCCTGTTCCTGCCCGGCCAGGTGGCCATGCAGGGGCCGGTGCCACCGTGTCCAGCGTTGTTCCCTAGAACCTTCCCCACAAAACACACTGGCAGGAAGGATTCCCCAGCCCGGGCCGGGGCCGGTCCGCGGGATCGGGGTCCCAGTGAAGGATGAGCTGAGCGCGGCCCAGGGACCATGCGGGGCTCTGTCACAGGCCTTCCCGCCCGTCTGGCTTCTGGGGGACGCAGGCCTTCCTGTCCGCTGCTCTTTCTCCGGCTGAGGGGGCCGGGCAGAGGAAGGCGCGGCACTGCTGTCCTCACGGGGCTGCCAGAGGGCAGGCTGGTGTGGCTCTGTGTTGAGTTCGTGTCGCTCTGTGACGAGATGGAGGTCAGGACACCAGGCTTCAGTGTCCCAGGCCGGGCCCCCTAACCTGTGTGAGCTCGGGCAGCCTCAGATTCCTCGTCCCTAAAGCAGGGGGACAGTGGGACGAGGACTCTCTGGAGAGTCGTCGGGAAGGTTTGGTGAATGACGGAGACCTCTGACCCCGGGCAGGACACAGGGCGAGGGCACAGGTGCCTGGCGGGCCTTCCTTGTTAGAACGGCGCTGGGAGATTTCAGGGCATCCAGCGTCCACCCAGAAGTAAACCCAGGCAGGGGCACGGGTTCGAACCCCGTGCCGTAGAGGAGACCAGTCATGGGAAGATTGAAACCTCAGCTTCCAGGGCGGCTGTGAGCCCCGCACCTGGCACACAGTAGGTGCACAGCCCTGTGTGCTGCTTGAATGATGGCGGGACTGCAGAGTCCCCAGGATAGATTAGACTAAGGTCGGCCTTTTCTGTCCCCACTGGGTGCTTGTGCGTCTCTGGCACGGGTTCTTCCCCCAGGACTTGCAGGCGGTCTCCCTGCCGGAAGCTCCTTTGTTGGTCTCTCCCAGGGACACTCGCCCTGTAGGATCCGCGCTCACCCCAACGGCCTCATTACTTTCTCAGCGGCCCCATCTCCAGACACAGCCACCCTCGGGGTCCATCCAGGCTTCAACAAATGGATCTGGGGGGACACAGACATGGAGTCCGCAACACAGGTCCCCTTCCTGAGACCCAGGCGGAGGACCTGGGAGGCAGGTGAGAGCAGCCAGCCCTGCAGGTGGCTCTGAGCAGCAGCCTCCTGAGCCGCCGTCACTAGTGGGTTTACTGTGCGCTTAGCACCGAGACGCGTTTTCCCACCGATTCTCACAACGGACCCCCAGCATGGCCAAGGGTCTGAAGGTGGGAGACGGGCCAGAGAGGTGTGTGCTAGTGGTGCCTCTTCTCCAGTTGGGGAAACTGAGGCACAGAATGAAATCACTTCCTCGGGTCACATGTTCAGCCACTGGCAGAGCTGGGGTTGGGTCCCGGCAGGCCAGCTCCGGGGCCCCACTCCCCTGCCCTGCGTGTACAGAATTGAAATCAGTTCCTGGGGCCCAGGGAGCCTGTTCCCCACCTTCTCCTGCCTTCTGACCTTTGACCTTGGCCATCCGTCCACCTCCCGGCTTCTGCCCTGGCTCAGACCCAAATAACTCAGTCCTGAAAGGGAAGGGCTGCCCCGGGTCAGTGGGGAGGCCCCTGCAGATGGTGGCCGCCCGGCCGACCCGGGCGGCGCCCCAGCACGTGGCCGGTTGATTGAGGAGCTATTGAAAAGTGACTAAATAGGGACCGCATTGTGCCGCCCGACTCGGAGTGGTGCTTGCTTTGTGTCAAGAGGCTTGGAGCCGGAGCCGGCCCACCGCCCCTCCTGGCTCATGTTGTGAAACACCAGCTCTTGGAAAGGGGTCGTTGAGAGAGAGGAACATCTGCTGGTGTGCAGGGAGCGTGCCTCGCACTGTTGGCCGCACTCGAGCTCACACACAGGCACGCGTACCCCTGGGTCTTTCTGGTATGCTAATTAAGATTTTCTTTTTAAACCAAAGTGACCAAACATATGCAAACTATAGAAATACAGAGAGTAACAAGTATAGTCCCCCTCTTCCAGAAGTAGCCATTGTTAACCATTTGCTGTAGATCGTCATGTTTGCTGTAGAAATGGGTCTGTGTGACATACACTGTTCCAGTCTCTTCACTTCTGCCCAACAGTGATCTCTAGCACATCCACCACCAACCTATGGGACCCGTGGGCTTCAGCCGGGCGATTCTCAGCCAGGGACACATTGTGGGTTGTCACACCTTGGGGTGATGTGCTCCTGGCCCCGGGGGGCAGAGAGCAGGGTGTTGCTAAGCACCCTGTGATGCACAGGGCGGCTCCCCCGTGGAGAGTGGCCCAGCCCCAATGTCAGCAGCGCCCAGGCTGCGAAGCCCTGATGTAGGTTTGTATGTTCTTAGTGGCCCCGTCATATCCGTCATGTGACTTACTGTGTGTTTAGTGGGATGGAGGTGCCGCTGGTTGTTCGCTTACGGAATGCTGCGGTGGTCGCCTCATGTACCTGTGCTTCCTGGCCCATCTGTGAATTTTCTGTTAGATACAGTCGTGGAAGTGACATTCATTGGGTTAGAAAGGTAGCATGCATTTAAAAAAAAATGTTAATCCCCACCCAAAGATAGGTTCTTATTGATTTTAGAGAGAGAAGAGGGAGAGAGAAACATCCACATGTGCCCCACCTGGGGATCGAACTTGCAATCTAGGTATGTGCCCTGATCAGGAATCAACCCCGCAACCTTTTGGTGCACCAGACGATGCTCCAACCCACTGAGCCACCTGGCCAGGGCAATTTTGGTAGGTACCGCCAAAGAAGATTATTATGGCCAACACTACCAACGGCAGATAACTCCCCCACCCATACCCACCCCTCCCATTTGTTACCTACTCTCCTGAATTAAAATGCATTTGATATATTTTATTTTTAATTTTTATTATTTTTAAAAATGTTTTTTTAATTGATTTCAAAGAGGAAGGGAGAGAGAGAGATAGAAACATTAATGATGAGAGAGAATCATTGATCGGCTGCCTCCTGCACACCCCACATTGAGGATGGAGCTGCAACCAGGCATATGCCCTGACCGGAAATCGAACTGTGACCTCCTGGTTCATAGGTCGACGCTCAACCACTGAGCCACGCGGGCTGGGCTGTTTGATGCATTTTCAGTAACTTTCCATTGCACCCCCAGCGGGTCCATTGACGGAACCAGGTGTCTCTCTGCAAGTTCACTCCATTCTGCCGATAGCTCCCGCGTGGTGAGTGATATCCTGCTGACAGTGGGTGTTTAAAGATGTTCGATGTCGGTGACAATAGAAAAAAAAATCCCATTAGTTCTTTCCATTTGGATAATAGCAAGAAAGATAAAAGCACTGCTTTGTCTTTCCTGTTGAAGGAGCTTTTAATCATGAGGTTCTAAAATGATTACATAGCCCTTTGCGGTCCCTCGAGCCCACCAGCCGGTTCCCACAAGTGCTTTCGGACCCACACCCGCCCCTCCGCCCCCTCCGAGGCCACCTCCTGAAAGATGACCTGGGCCGAGCGGGGCGAAGCCCCGACGAGGGAGGCTCTGCACAGCTGCCACTTGGGCATCGGCAGTCAGTTGTGGGTGGTCCCTCCCCGCCGAGGAAGGTGTCCCACCAGGTGGAGGGAGGACGCGCGGCAGGCAGGACAGGTGGAGGGAATGGTTTACCTTCAGAGCCCTTTAGACCTGGGCCCATGTTGTCGGCTCATCACTCACCTTGACAGTGTCTGGACCCTTGGCTCCGCATGCTTCCACCTGAGCTGGGGCAGCCTCACGTGCGCCTTCTCTCTTAGTGGCCCCGGGAGCACAGAGCTGAGTCCTGGGTGCCCATCCCGAGACGCCCAGACCAGAGGGGAGACGAGTTGGAACTCAGCGTGGTACCCAGGTGCTTGGAGCCCAGAGGGGGGCGGGGGCCAAGCCCAGCAGGGAAGTACATTGTGTGCACGTGCGCACACGTGTGTTAGACCAGGGAGGCGCGAGGGCAGAGACGGCCGGCCAGGCGAGGACAGCCTAGGACGGGCCTTGGGGTGCACTGGACTGTCTCCGGTGTCACATTGGCTCTCCAGGGACACGCAGGTGGGAGGACACTGCCTTCTGCGTCGCCGCCAGTCAGTCCAGGTTGAGGAGAGTCTGGCCACATGCGTCTCCCCTCCAGCGAGGGGGCAGGCCCAGGGGGACCTCCTGGCACCTGGACGGCACCTCGGGCTCCCCAGCCAGGGACACCTGATGGGGTGGTCAGTCACCTCAGGGCCAGCCAGAGGCCACCTGATGTCTGGGCTTCGCCCCATCCCCCCAAAGTGCTGCCAGACTCAGGGCCTTCACCCCCCACCCCACCCCCAAAGTGCTGGGAAGTGTCACGTGGGAGGCCTCTGTCTGTTCCGGATACTGACAGGTGCTGCTCACATCTTGTCTCTTTCACTTCGAGTGGAATTACGTGCACATGCAGCATGCATGTCACCCGCTGGCCCCCAGTCCCTACATACCCACAGACATGGGTGTGCAACATTCACTTGTATGTTAACATATATATATATATTCATACTTCCTTAAACAAAAATGGGCTCGTCCTATTTGGTGGCTTCTTTCTCATAGCCGGGCGGTTTTCGAGTTGGTGCGCGCGGCCTCCCTGGCTGTGCCGCCCCCTGGGGGACGTTGACGGGGCTCCCGGTGATTTTGTCCTTCCATGCAGACCTGCGTGGGCCTCTGGACACTCAGGTGCGTGCGAGGGAACAACGGATCATTGACTCAGAATGTGCTGTGTACCTGCTCCGGGGAAGGCGCTGTCCTCGGTGCTGGGGCTGCAGAGACTAAGAGTCGCTCCAGGTGACACGGATGTTCTAGGACAGTGGTCGGCAAACTGCGGCTCTGTTGACTGATGAGTTTACTGACCAGTGGGATAGGGGCTTAATCACAAGGAACAACAACAGCCTGTAATTATTGGAATCGAGAGTCTAGGTCAGTGGTCGGCAAACTCATTAGTCGACCACTGTCCTAGGAGGGGTGGCAGGAAATAAGTGGTTGGACAGGTCACAGATGGCGTTTCAGATTAGTGCCGCAGACAACAGTGGGGCAGGCCCAGGACGTGGGTCCTGGGGTTGGGACAGTCAGACAGCGTGCTCAGGGACACGTCCTGGGGAGGTGACATTGGGACAGAGGCCGAGGGGAGGAGGCAGCGAGCACTTGGATGTGGGGAAAGATCCTTCCGGGGAGCAGGAAGGGCCCGTGCCAAGGCCCCGAGGTCTGCCTGGGCGAGGTCCTGTCACAGAGAGCGCGGAGCGAAGGGAGAGAATTCCAGGAGAAATCCATGGGGGGGTGAAGCCCAGAAGTTGCTTTCCCTGGTCAAGGCTCACACTTGAAAGGTTCCAGGAGGTTTTTTGCTCTGCAGGGGCCTGAGCCCCAGCTTACGCTGTCCGCTAGCCCCGGCCCTGGCAGAGGGCACCACTCCGCGGGCCTCTCCAGCCTCGGTGGGTGGATTCGGGCATCCCGGGCTCCTTCCTGGAGATATTGACTCCAAAGGAGCGCGCGTATTTCTTGCACAGCGGTGGGAAGTGGGGACCGGTCAGCCCTCCGTTCCCCCCCAGGCGCCATTTGCCTGAAGTCACAGTAAGTGGCAAGGCTGGGATTCAGACTCATGGACCTTGGGGGCAAACTTCATGCTCTGAACCTGCACCCTCAATTCTGCCGTGAGCAGCCGGGCAGGGAGCCTCAGGCCTGGTGCCAGGCACGGTCCAGCAGGCGCGTGACTTGTTCCCTCCCGGACACCGGCACACCAGGCAGCGTCTCAGGCTGCGCGTTCAGGTAATGGGGGCCAGACGCTCAGCTGCGTGCTTGGCACACAGTGAGCACTTGATACGCAGAACAGTCTGTTTTTTATTATTATTACTAGATGCCCGGTGCACGAATTTCATGTGCCAGTACGGTCCCTAGGCCTGGCCTGCGATCAGGGCCAGCTGCCCGCAGCCGGCCCCTGGCCCCGCCCCCCATTGCCACCCACCCCCGGTTCGCTCTTCGCCATCGGGTGATTGGAGCCTGCTGGCCGCGGGAAGGGACCAAGAGATCAGTTGTTCCCGCCTGCTCGCTGGCCCCGCCCTGCCACAGGTTGCCCTCTGTGTGTGGGGTGACTGGTAGGACGGGGGCCTTCGCCTGGTGCCACCCACCCCCGGTTCCCCATTCGCCATGAGGCGATTCGAGCCTGCCGGCCGGGGAAAGAAACCAAGAGGTGGTCAGTGTGCCTCATAGTGACTGGTCGAGCGGTCATTCTGGTCATTCCGCCATTAGGGTCAATTTGCATATTATCCTTTTATTATATAGGATTTCTTTTTTAATCCTCAGTCAAGGATATTTTTTCCATTGCTTTTTTTTTAGAGAGTAGAAGAGAGAAAGGGAGGAGGAAGGAGAGAGAGAGAGAGAAACATCAGCATGAGAGAGACACATTGATTAGTTGCCTCGCTAACGCACCCCAACTAGGCCTGGGAATTGAACCTGCAACAGAGGTATTTGCCCTTGACTGGGAATCGAACCAAGACCCTTCGGTGTGTGGGCCGCTCTGATCCACTCTAATCAGAGAAACACCGGCCAGGGCCGGTACATTTTGTTTTTTTAAAAAAGAAAATTGGCCCACGTTTGTTGTTCACCCCCAAACCTCAAGAGGAAGATATCCATTTTTTTGTGACCTATAAATGACCTTACCCAAGAAATTATCATGCCGTGGAGGTGTCTGAAATGAATGGCACCAGGAGTATACAGATGATGTGTTGGAGAATCGTACACCTGAAACTTACATAATTCTCTTAACGAATGTCACCCCAATAAATTCAATAAAGAAAAAGAAAGGAAGAAAGAAAAGAAAAGAAAAGGGAAGGGGAAAGGGGGAAGGGGAAAGGAAAGGTAAGGTGCTGGGAGTGATCAGAAAGTTATTCCTTTGATGTCTGGTTCGATTCTATTTGAAATTTGCGGGGGGTGGGGGGGCTGGGTTCTCATTCAAATGCAGGGGGGTAGAGAGGGAGGAGGGACAGTAAATGAAGTGGCTGGAGCCCAGGCAGGCTGGGGTGCCGTGGAATGACAATGAGGCCTTCCCTGGTGGGTCTCACCCAGGCAGGCCTAACAAGATTAGATTTTCATAAGTTTCAGACAGCGTCAGTTCCTAATTCCTCGGTGTGCGGCCGGGAGGCCAGACACGGGCAGCCTGCACGGGCTGCTTGTCAACCAGGATGCATGCGGGCTGCCCCTCCGCCCGGAGCAGACACGGGTGGTGGGGGTCGTCTGGTCTGGAAGCTCCCGTGGGCTGGCAAGAGCCAGTGAACTCTGGCCCGGCTCTCCAGCTGAGGAGAGAGAAATGAGCCCCAGCACCCCACTTCCACTCAAATGATTGTCCAAAATCTCAGTGGCCATCACACCCACTTATATATATACTAGAGGCCCAGTGCACAAAATTCGTGCCCGGGGGGTGTGGGGGGGTGTCCCTCAGCCCAGCCTGCACCCTCTCCAATCTGGGACCCCTCGAAGGATGTCCAACTGCCTGATTAGGCCCAATCTCAGTCGGACATCCCTCTCACAATCCAGGACTGCTGGCTCCCAACTGCTCGCCTGCCAGCCTGATCACCCCCTAACCACTCCCCTGCCAGCCTGATTGATGCCTAACTGCTTCCCTGCCAGCCTGTTTGCCCCTAACTGCCCTCCCTTGCAGGCCTGGTCACCCCTAACTGCCCTCCCATGCATGCCTAGTCCCCCCCAACTGCTCTCCCCTGCAGGCTTGATCGCCCCCAATTGCCCTCCCTTGCAGGTCTGGTCCCTCCCAACTGCCCTCCCCTGCTGGCCATCTTGTGGTGGCCATCTTGTGTCCACATGGGGGCAGGATCTTTGACCACATGGGGGCACCCATCTTGTGTGTTGGAGTGATGGTCAGTTTGCATATTACTCTTTTATTAGATAGGATGGAGGCCTGTTGCACTGGTGGGGGCCAGCTGGTTTGCCCTGAAGGGTGTCCCAGATCAGGGTGGGGGTTCCCTTGGGGCGTGAGGTGGCCTGGGCGAGGGTCCTGTGGTGGTTTGCAAGCCGGCCATGCCCCCCGGCGACCCAAGCGAACGCCCTGGTATCTGGGATTTATTTATCTTCTACAATTGAAACTTTGTAGCCTGGAGCGGAGCCAAGCCTTCTGCTTGGCGGCCATTTCTGTTGGGAGTGATTTACCTTCTATAATTGAAACTTTGTAGCCTTAAGCGGAGGCCTGGGCCGGCCAGGTGTGCAGAAAGCTTGGCTTCCTCCATCGCCGCAGAAACCCAAGCCTCCCTCCTGCTCTCTCTGTGACTGTAGCCATCTTGGGTTAATTTGCATACTCGCTCCTGATTGGCTGGTGGGCATGGCTTGTGGGTGTGGCGGAGTGATGGTTAATTTGCATATTACTCTTTTATTAGATAGGACTAGAGACCTGGTGCACAAAATTCGTGCACGGGCAGGGTCCCTAGGCCTGGCCGGCGATCAGGGCCTATCTGCGGGTGACCAGTGGGGCAATCGGGGGGTGGGGCCCTGCTGGCACCTGCCTTGGCTGGCCTGGGGCCTGCAGGCTGGGGCAGCTCCTGCGTTGAGTGTCTGCCCCCTGGTGGTCAGTGCACATCATAGCAACCAGTCGTTCCGCCGTTCAGTCGATTTGCATATTAGGCTTTTATTATGTAGGATAATACTTGCATAGCCAGGCCTGTTCTTGGCACAGATTAGCAAATCCTACACCAGTCCCTCTCCATTTACAGCTGGGAAGTGGCCCAGGTTCCTGCCCGTAATTCAGGTGACAACTCTGTCACCAAGAACAGGGGGCCATAAACTTGGACTCAAGAGAATCCCATCTTTCCCTTCACTCACCCCTCAGGAACACGTGCTCCAGACCACAGCGGCGCCAGCCGCACCCGCGCAGTGGTCATTGGGAAGCACGGGTCCGATCCCCATTGAAACCTGCCAGGCCCAATTTAATGCGGTCGTGTCGAAAATGTATCCTTGTGTATTCTTCCGGTGTCACAGAGCTGGTCGAGTGTTTCATAACTATTTTGAAATAATTGATTTTAAGCCACGATTTTAATGTAATCTTAAAACCAGGTTCTGAGAGAGCATCCTGGCAGCCGTGGCTTCGGGATGCTCCCCCCTCGGCCCCTGGCTGTGAGGGGCTGGCGTGCACCCAGGTGGTCATGGGAGTTAAAGCGGGAAGTCCTGTCCTGGCGAGGTGCTTGGCACCCAGACGGTGCAGAGGAGTGGGCAGCTGCTAGTGTCTTTATGAAATGCCCAGGGTGGTGCCCACAGCTCCCTGTGCCTGCAAGTGGTTCCTTCCTCTCTGTCCTCGCTTTCCTCCATGTTGGTGGAGAGAGATGGGCACCACTGGCCACAGCCACTGGCTTCCAGGACCACGTGGTGGGTGACGCTCCAGCCAGGGCCAGGTGGCCAGTCCCGTTAACACGAGGCCTTTGCCTGAACCCCGCTGTTGGCGACACTGGAACCATGGGACTTAGGCCTGGGTGTGGGCAGGCGGCCTCATCGGGGCCCGTGGGCTGTAGGGCCTTCAGCCAGCCCCTCACCTCTCTCAGCCTCCGTGTAACGGGGGGGAGGTCGCAGAATGACAGTGAGGATTCGATAAAGCGATGTCCGTGGGATTCGGGCCGTGCCGGACACCCAGGGGATCCGAGGTGTGTGTGACCGTCTCAGCCACTGCGTCTGTCTGTGGCAGAGAAGACAAAAGCCGGGAGGCCTGACCACTCGGGGCCGCAGAGGGAACTGTGTGTTTGGAATTATTCACAAGGAAAGAGGATGCTAATTAAACTAGAGCGGCCTCACTCTGCACGCGGAAGAAGGGCCCGGTCACCCCGGAGCCTGCCACACCCGTCACCCACCCCAGGGGGGGTACAGAGTGAAAGAACAGCTACTCTCGCCCGCCCACCCCGCAGACCTGATGCCCCAACACAGTGAGGAAAAGTGCTGTCTTTCCCGGGGGCTCCGTCCCACAGCCGGGTCCCCGGAGCAGGGACAAGGGCCCCTAGTCCCTAGTGGCCTCCGACCCAGCTGCCAGCCTGGGTGGCCTTTTGGATGACCTTGCCCCAAACCCTGAACCCTGGGACAGAGCCAGCATTTATTTCCTGGGCACCAGTCTTGGGGAGGGGTGCCATTGTCCCCACAGGGGTGTCGGGAATCACGGTAACAGTGACCACGGAGCACCTGCTGCGTCCTGTCCTCTCTGAGCTCTCTCCAGGTTGTAACTGGGGCTCACAGAGGTGCGTGTGCCCAAGGTGTGGTCACACCTCGCAGCTGGCAGACGCAGGTGTCCTCAGAGGCGCTCGGGGTGTGGGAGAGCCAGGAGAATTGAGCAGAACAAGGCCCTTTCCCACTTTAGCTCTCAGGGAGGCTCTGGGTTCAGGCCCTGGCCCTGCTTTTTCTAGGTATGGCCAAAGGCCACTGCTCCCTGAGCCTCAGTTTGCTGGTCTGCAAATTGGGGATGGGGATGGCATCCACCTCATCACCCGGGGGAACAGAGCTCAGCGCCGGCCTGCACATGCTGCAGCTGTTAGCACCGTCACCATGGTTACAGCGAGTAGTTACCATGAGTACCGCGAGTGGGGCTGTGGACCAGCCCGCCCACCCCCTCTCGCTCTGTCCCCTTTGTGACCAGGCTCTGGCATGGAGTCCTGTGGTCACAGGAGATTTGGGGACTCAAGTTGGAGGTCAGTGTTAGGTCCCACCTCTGCATGTACCATCCAGGCCACTTGGCCTCCTGTCCGGGTAAAGGGAGGTCTGTCAGTTTGGGGAAACTGAGGCAGGGCCCTGCATCTAACCATTGGCAGCTGAGTGACCTGGGACTCCGCTTTGGCTGGAGGTCCCGAAGCCGCCCACCCTGTGCTTGGCCTCCCAGTGCCTTTAAAGCTCTTGGACGAGTCACTGGCACTAGAGGCGGGGCAGCCTCCTGGAGGGTCCCTAGGTTCTGGGGAGGTGGGGAGGTGGGCCCACTGGGGAGCCGCTGGGCACTGTCCCCCTTGGCCCATGGGGTTCCAGCAGCGCCTTCCAGAGGGCTGTGTGGACTGGGGAGAGGGGCTCAGGCTGTGAGTGCTCTCCCCCCTGCACCCCCACCCCCTGTGGGAGCCAGAGTGAGGGTCACACGACGCTGAGGCCCAAGCTACCCCAGGGGCCAGGCCGGCGACTGACCCGGGAGGGGCTTGGGCCAGCGATGGCACAGCCTGTGTAGAGGGTGGCCGCCACCCCGGTTAGGGGACTGTGGGTGCCGATGAATGTCCTCGGGCCTCCAGTGTGCCACCTTTCCCAGCAGGTGCTTTCGGGGTGCACATCCCAGAGAAGGGGTTCATGTCCTCTGCTTGTAAAAGTGCACGGGGGTGCTGTCGGCAGGACCAGAGTCCCCTCACCCCACAGCCAAGGCCAAACCCCGCCCTGGGCGTTCTCTCCTGTCCCGGGGAGTCCGCTGCTGGGGCTCCCGCACACTCGGTGCCCGCCCAGAGCCTTTGTGCCGGGCGTGATCTGCGGCATCCAGGTGACCCCTTTCTCCTCGGGCTGATAGGTTTGGGCTGCCCTTGTTTTGCTGTTGCTGGGGTACTAGTGAGCCCCCCAGTAATCACGGTCACCTTAAGGGCACCTCCCTGAGTGCGGACACATCACCATCCACAGGCTTCCCGGGCAGCTGCCCTCCGTCCTCCCCTCAGCTTGGGCAGCAGGGATGGACTCGAGCCAGGTCAGGGCACAGCGGCTGTGCCGGCCTGGGCCACGGAGAGGCTCGGGGACCCTGGCCAGTCTCCTCCCTGCTCTGGACCCAGGCCCCATGCCTTGGCTTCCAGAATATGACCCCAAACCAGCCGTACTTTCTTTTTCTGAGAGTTTCTCCCTCCCCCGCCACGGGGGTTTGTGGCCCGTGCCTTCGTGGGTTGTGGCCGGCACCGGGGTGGGTACAGTAGTGCTGTCAGGAGCCCCCTCTGCTCATTTCTGGGGGCGATCCTCTCTGGACACCGGACCCCAAAAGCCAGGTGCTCTGGGCCCCTGCTGGCTGTCCGTGGAGCTGTGGGCGTTCTTCACACCCGCTCGGTCTGCGGGGGCCCATCCGTGGCCCTGTGCTGCAGCCGCTGTCGCCATCCAGACCTGGCGACACCAGCAGGAGCGCAGAGCCTGGCCTGGGCCCTGCGGGCCGCCTGGGCAGAGACAGAGGCAGCCCACACCCCCCTCCAGGCCCAGCATGGGCAGGGCCCCTGAGACAGCGGGGGAGGGGAGACGGGTGCCCACTGCTGCAGTCTGGCTGCGGGCAGAGTGGGCCAGGCGGGGGGGCGGGGAGTCACAGGCCCCTCGGGGGAGGCCATGGTGTTGCACACAGCCGGCCTGTGTGTCCCTGAATGGGTGGCTTTATCCTGGGTCCTAACCGCCAGGACCTGGCCCTGTGGAACCAAGCCAGGCTGCCAGGCCCGGGACCAGCCTGTCTGGGGAGGCAGGAGGTGTGGCCATAGTTACTGAGTTGAGGCCAGACGCCTGGCCTTTGCCCAACCCAGGCCCGCCCTTCTGGCAAGAACCCAGGGTGTCCAGAGGGTGGTGGCGGCTGCTGAGTCTCTGCCTGGCAGGGCCCCAGCCTTCTCAGGTCTCTGTGTCGCACCAAAGCCCCTGGCCATCCTTCCACCTGGCCCCTCCAGAGTGAAAAGGAGACACAGTCCCACCCACGGGCCAGAGCCCAGGCCCAAACTCCAGATTAAATTCCTGGGTGCAATGACCGTGGGAGGAGCCTTGGGTGAGGAGTCTGTCACCTGACCTCTGAGGGGGCTGATGGAAGTGGCCTGGGCTGCACTCGGCCCCCCACAGGGATGCCCATGCCGCTGTTCTAGACCCTCCCGTCGCTGGGCATTCTGTGCCCACCACGTGCCAGGAGCACCCCTTGTTGTGACCGTCACTCCTGTCCCCAGACATTGCCACATGTCCCCTAGGGGCAGACTTGCCTGACTTACTTACTAATGGTGCCAGTGGGCAGATATGTAAGGAGAGGTGGGCATCCTGGAGACCCGCGGGATGAGGGGCCAGGCTCCCGGAGGGTGTGGCTCTGTGTGGAGAGGCTTCCGTGGTTGGACCGACAGCAACGTTCACCGCTGGAACCCTCCGGAAAACAGACCAGGGTCAAGAGGCCCTGCAGGGCTTCGAGTTTGGGTGGGCCCCGTTGGAGGCAGAGTGCTAACACAGCCACGCCTCACTGCAGCCACAGCCACGCCTCACTGCAGCCACACCTCACTGCAGCCACAGCCATGCCTCACCTGCAGCCACAGCCACGCCTCACTGCAGCCACAGCCACGCCTCACCTGCAGCCGCAGCCATGCCTCACTGCAGCCATGCCTCACCTGCAGCCACAGCCACGCCTCACTGCAGCCACATCCACGCCTCACTGCAGCCGCAGCCACACCTCACTGCAGCCACAGCCATGCCTCACTGCAGCCACAGCCACGCCTCACTGCAGCCACGCCTCACCTGCAGCCATAGCCATGCCTCACTGCAGCCACAGCCACGCCTCACTGCAGCCACGCCTCACCTGCAGCCACAGCCACGCCTCACCTGCAGCCACAGCCACACCTCACTGCAGCCACAGCCACACCTCACCTATAGCCACACCTCACCTGCAGCCACAGCCACACCTCACCTGCAACCACAGCCACGCCTCACTTCAACCGCAGCCACACCTCACCTGTAGCCACAGCCATGCCTCACCTGCCGCCCGTCCCACCCCGCCCACTCCACTCTTCTGTCTTGGAGGAGAAAAAGCTGAGCCAAGTGGCTGTGAGCTTGAACCTGCCCTGAGGGCCCCTCAGCGAGTGGCTCTGGAGTGCCTGGTGGCATTGTGGAGTCTCCTTGTCCGTCTGGGTCAGGAGGCACCATCCTCTGCTTGTTGGACAGGGTGTTCTGCCCAGCAGGCCGGGGAGGCTAACACCTGCTGGCTGGTGGCCCCTTTGCATGTCAGCCCCAGTCCCGGCAGGACTGGCACCAGTGTCGCCTGCTGGGGGGGGAGAGGGGGGGCTCTGCTGGCACCAGCCATGGCCACCTGCCAAGCCCCTCAACAGGGACCTGCTGAGTCAGCAGAAACCTCCAGCAAGATCAGAATACCCTTCCTTTCCCAGCACTTGAGAGGTTTTCTGTCTTCGAGGGGAAACGAAACAAAACCAGAAATAAGAATTGCAGTATCTGCCGCCACGGGGACTGGTTGTTCTGAGCCTCTTGGCCGGAGGGGGGTCCTCACACTCCCGTCTGTGGAGGGTGGCGTGTGTGGTGTGATTGATTGTGTCTCTGTGAGTGGGGGCGTCTGCGGGAGCCGTGGGCGTTTATGGGCTGGGTGTGGGGGGCCGTGTGGGGTTCCCAGGACTCACGAGTCCCCTTGCTCTTGCAGCGGAGCTGGAGTTCGTGGAGATCACCATCATCGTGGTGGTGGTGATGGTGATGGTGGTGGTGATCACGTGCCTGCTCAGCCACTACAAGCTGTCCGCGCGCTCCTTCATCGGCCGGCACAGCCAGGGCAGGAGGAGAGAAGACGCCCTGTCCTCAGTGAGTGCCGCCCTCGGGACGCGCCAGGGTGCCCCCCGCCGGGGTCCCGGGACCTGCAGGAGACAGAGCTCCAGGTTCAGGCAGAGGCCGGGCAGACAGGGCGGTGGCTCAGGTGCCGAGCCCTGCTGGTGACCCAGACACGGGAGAGCCCTTCCTCTCAGCCAGCGCCTCCGGGCATCGGGCGGGGACTCAGCGCCTTGGAGGCAGCAGGTCACCCGGGAAGGGCCCTGTAATCCCAGCTCCCCCGGTCCTGGCCGTGTGCCCTCGGACCAGTCCCTCCTTCATGAAACGGGCTTCAGTCCCACTCATGTGAAAGCCTGGGGCAGACGCTGGGGTCCGAGGGCAGCTGGGAACCGAGGAAGGTGGCTCCAGGCAGCCCCGAGACGGGGCTGAGCCGGTGTTCTTTGGGCACCGGGAGGACAGTGACAGGACAGGAGGCGGCGCTGGGTGTGGCCTCCCGGTTCCCGGGTCTCCGGCTGAGCCAAGTCCGCAGGCAGGCCTGTCCCAGCAGGTTCTGGCATCTCTGCTTGCATCAGGCCGCAGCCTCAGTGTGCCACCAGGTTGCCAGGGCAAGGAGCGGCCGCTCTGAGGCCTCACAGCTTTTAAGTGGCGGTTTGAGAGGTTTGAAGAGCCACAGCCCGTTTGTTCTCCTCCCTGTTTGTTCTCCCTCGGGGCTGGAGCCCGTGAGGGCCTTTTGCACAACGGACAATACGCCAGCCCTGCAGGCCAGCCCTGTAGACATGCTGCAGGCGGGTCCCCTTCCCTCCAAGCCCCAGGGAGCCCCTGTGGAATAGGTGGAGCCAGCCTTTCTCCCGCCGCCCCGGGTGGCCCAGCCTGTGGTCCAGGAGGATGAAGTTGGCGACTCTGGAGGTGCAGAGGCTCCCAGGGGCGGCGTGCCTGCTTCCACGGAGGGAGGCAGCTCTGTGGCAGCACCTGGGCCTTCCTGCCCAGACGGAGGTTAGGATTCAGGATGCCCGGGGCTAAAAGAAAGGCGCCCCTCCCCCCTGCCATCTGCCCAGCCACCTGCACAGGTCCCCGGGGACCCCCTGCCAGACAGGGCGTGTCTGAGGAATCTCTGGGTCCAGCAACCTCCCAGAGAGACCCACACCCTGCCACAGTCTGCCTGGGGCTGGGCCCAGCCTGGCCTGGCTGCCCTGCCATGGCCCCTTTTCGGGGTGACTTTCTGGGTAATTGTTTCCTCACTCAAGCCCATTCCCATGGAATCTTCCCTGGTGGCTGTGTTTGCCCCAGAGCAATGTTGTTAGTGATGTAACAGACCGTCTGCCCCACCAAGCAGGAACTAGCTCACTCTCTGGCCCTTTGAGGAAACAGTTTGCAGACCCCTGGTTCTACATGGGGAAGCCATGCCAGGTTGGACAGGCTCACCACAAGGAAGCTTCTAGAAAAAAAAAGATGGAGCCTGGGGGTGCTGGGGATGGGAGGGGGGCAAGAAGGAGCGGTCAGGAACAACCCTGAGGGTCTGGCATTTGCATCTGGAAAGATGTTGGGGCCATTCAGTGAATTGGGGAACAAGGCAAGGAAGACCGGCTGCTTGGCAGGGGTTCTACTTGAGTGCAGCGCCGCCCTGGCGGTGGGTTTCTGTACGCAGGGCCAGGCTGGCGGGGAGCTGGGGTGCTGTGGGAGCCTCCAGCCAGGCGTCTGGCCCGGTGGGTGGTTCCCGGAACTCTGAAGGAGGAGGTGACCTCCAGGTGCACGAGTGGAGGTAGTCAGTGGCAAGGATGGTGGGTGGTTCTGGGTCTGCCGTGGGGCACCCAGGCGCTGATGGGTGTTTTCGCAACCTCCCTGGGTGGTGCTACTTTGCAACCAGGCGGAGAACCTCTGGGCTAGGGCTCCGCCAGTGCGGGGTGTAAGTGGGGGAAGAGGTGTTGGCGGCCATGTCCTGCCGGGGCTTGGCTGGAGGGCCTCACAGGAGGCTTTTAGAGGGGCTTGTATGGGTCACATTTCATCCAAGGCCCCGTGGCTGCTTGCACCCCTCCCCAGGGCTCCCGACTCCACTTGGGAGCAGGTGGTTGGTTTAGTGGGAGAATTGAAATGATGCTTAAAAGAGTTTATCACAGTGCCTGACACCAAGACAGCAATTGATATGGCATTGTTAATTAATATTAGCACCAAAATGGCCATTGACGACCATATTAACAATAACCGTGTATGTCTGCTCTCTGCATCCCCACACCTGGCACATACTAGGCCCCAAGGCGTCTTCATGGTTTAGTCAGTGCATTCCTGTTGGGACAGTTTTGAGAGACACAGGGCCCCCTAGTGGCCATAACAGAAATTGCAGCCCTCCAGGGAATCCTCAACTGGGAACCCCTCCAGAAAAAGTGCCCCCAATGAATTAATGGGATGATGGATGTGTTTGTTACTCTGATTGTGGTGATGGGTTCCTGGTATATACATATGCCAAAACTTTACCAAGTTATATACTTGGAATATGTACAGTTTATTATATGTCAGGTATATCTCAATAAAGCTGGCTTTAATTTTTAAAATTATTTTGCCCCTCAGATGAACTGATCCTGGTGTGGGGGTCCCACTTTCCTGGCCCTCAGGTCTCCGCATGAAACAGGAATCTCAGTACAGAGGGAGGGGTCTTTCGTCAGATGATAGAGGTCCCGGGAACCTCGGGCAGGGTTTCCGGCTCGGTGGGAGCTGAGGCCCCGATGTCTGCAGAGCATGCTGTTTCCTGTCCCCGGGCCCCTCTGTGGTGGGCTCACTGTCTAACCTCTGACGGGCCAAGGTCAGCGTGGCCTGAGCAGGACAGACGCTGCCCGCTGCGGGTAGTAGGTATGAGGGAGCCAGCAGTGTGGCTGGAACTCATACAGAGCCGGGGCAGCCTGGCCGCCTGTGCGCAGACGGGAGTCCAGAGCCAGCCCTGTCCATTCCCCAGGGGAGCTGCAGGCTCCACCCAGAGTTTCAGGGCAGAGGGCATAAGCCTCATGAGGTGGCAGCGACATGCCTGGCACCTGGCCCGGAGCTTGGCACAGAAGTGGGGCCACATCCACATTTGTTGACTCACTGAATCATGTCGTGGCAAAGCAGCGAGGTGGGGCTTCCCTGATTAACGCGTGTATTTCTTCACCTGTAACCTGGGCTCACAGTGGGGAGGCCAAGACAGTCACGAGCTAAATAAACAAGGAGGCAAGCTGTCTTGTGAAGGAAATCATTAGAGGACAGGATTTGCAATGGGTGAGGGCCCTCCAGGTGTGGTGTCACAGGAGTCTGCAGGGGACACTGGGATGAGAAAGCAAGAGCCCTGCTGGGCGGCTCGGTTGGAGCATCGTCCCGTGCAAGAAGGGTCTTAGATTTGATGCCCGGTCAGGGCACATCCTGGAAGCAACAGATGGACGTTTCTCTCTCACACATCTCCCTCTCTCTCCTCCCTCCATCTCTCCCTCCCTGCCTGTCTCTAAAAGCAATACACATATCCTCGTGTGAGGATAAAAAAGAAAAAAACAAGGAGTTGGCCATGCAGTGGGGTGGCCAGTCCAAAGGCCCTGAGGTGCACACTTAGCATCTCGATGCACTAGATAGCAGTCAGCAGGGCTGGAGACAGCGTGGTGATGGCGTCCAGTGTTTTCATTTGCTCGCAGAGGGCGCCGTGCACTCCGAGCGGTTTGTACGCTCCACTCCTTCAGTGCTGGCATTCAGCCACTCGCCAAGGTGGCACAGCCAGGAAGGCGGGGGTGGGCAAGGCCAGGAGGGCTGGATCTGGCCAGGCTTTCTTAGCAGCTAGTCCATGGTTACTTTGGGTTTATTCTAAGGCACAGGAGGTGCTGGAGGGTTCAGAGAAAGGAGATTCAGCTGCATGTTTTAGAAAGTGTGGAGCGTGCATTTTCAGGGACGGGGGGGGGGGGGGGGGGCAGAAATGGGTGTCTGAGAGGTGTCCAGGGCCCGGTGGGGATGGAGAGAGGTGGATAGTGCGAGGTCTCATTCCAAATGGAAGGTCCCAGGGTCAGAACCAGGTGGACCCCTGGCTCTCGACTGTCCTTCATCCCCTGACCTGCCTCTCCTCCCACACAGGAAGGATGCCTATGGCCCTCAGAGAGCACCGTGTCCGGCAGTGGAATCCCAGAGGTGAGCCCCAGTGTGCCTGCCCCCCCCCTTCCCCTCCTGCCCTCCATACCTGCCCTCCAAAGTGCTTCAGTGGACCCAGAGGCCCCCGGCCCAGCGGTGCCCTTCCCGGGCTGAACAGCTGGCTGCTACAGGCTCCCACTCTGCCCTTCTCTGAAGAAACGCGCGGTGGCTGGTCCTCCCTGCCCGGACAGGATGCACCCGCCCCAGGGAGCAGCCCCGTGTCTGCCCCAGGCCGGCCAGGGCGGCCCCTTCAGCTCTGATGGCCCCAGGCCAGTGCTGCAGGAGGGCGCGGTACTCAGGTGGAGGCCAGGCCCCAGGCTCGCCTCTCCCCGCCCCGCCCTCCCTTTCCCCAGAGAGCAGGGTCGCACGCAGCCATCCTTGCTTCGGGCCCTGCTTCTGGGGACCCTCACTCTGCTCTGCTCCCTCCAGCCTCAGGTCTACGCCCCACCAAGGCCCACGGACCGCCTGGCCGTGCCCCCCTTCGCCCAGCGGGACCGCATCCACCGCTTCCAGCCCACCTACCCCTACCTGCAGCATGAGATCGACCTGCCGCCCACCATCTCGCTGTCGGACGGGGAGGAGCCGCCGCCCTACCAGGGCCCCTGCACCCTCCAGCTGCGGGACCCCGAGCAGCAGCTGGAGCTCAACCGCGAGTCGGTGCGCGCACCCCCAAACAGGACCATCTTCGACAGCGACCTGATGGACAGCGCCATGCTGGGCGGCCCCTGTCCCCCCAGCAGCAACTCGGGCATCAGCGCCACGTGCTACGGGGGCGGCGGGCGCATGGAGGGGCCGCCCCCCACCTACAGCGAGGTCATCGGGCACTACCCCGGGTCCGCCGCCTTCCAGCATCAGCAGAGCAGCGGGCCGGCCTCCCTGCTGGAGGGGGCCCGGCTCCACCCCGCGCACCTCGTGGCCCTGGAGAGCGCCGCCGCCTGGAGCCAAGAGGACAAACAGAAGGGACACCCTCTCTAGGGTGCGGCCGGCGGCCAGGGCAGTGGTGGGTGAAAAGGCAAACACTCCGCACTTCGAAGAGGAGAGAGGAGGCCAGGGCGGACCCGCGCGTCGCCGTCCCCTCCCTCTCCCTGTGTATAAATAGTCACATGTCTGTCTGGTCCGGATGCACAAGCTAAGAAAGCTTGCAAAACAACAAACACACACGCAGAAACGATGTTTCTTTGTTGAGCCCTGTCTTGAAGGCAAAAGAGAAGAAACAATTCTGCCCTAGTTTTTTCTGTTGCTAGTCGAGCTTCGTGAAGGCTTCCTTTCGTTTGTTTATGACGATTTCACTTAACTTTAAAAACATATTTGCACAAAACCTTTGTTTAAAGATCTGCAATATTATATATAAAAATATATATAAAGTAAGAGAAACTGTATGTATGAGGGCAGGAGTATTTTTGTATTAGAAGAGTCCTATTAAAACACACACCGGCTGCTCTCTGAGTGAGAAGGGGCAGGCAGGGGCCACTCGGAGTGCCAGCTCAGAGCGTGTGTCTGACCTTGTAAAGAAGCAATGACAAAGCAGGGGTTTAGAGTTATTTATATAAATGTTGAGCTTTTGCACTATTTTTTAATATAAATATGTCAGTGCTTGTTTGACGGAAACTTTTATCACGTTTGTCGAGACTCTTAAGGGAGAGATGCCGAGCTCGGCGGCGGCGGGCAGAGGGGCTCTGCCTGAGCGGAGAGGCTGGGACGGCGCGGCCGCAGCGGGCGCCGTGCTGGGGTAGGCTCTTCCCTCCTTACACATTCCCGCCCGAAGGGGACACGCTTTCTCCTCGGGGTCAGAGCAGCCTTTGAATCGCATGAAATAGAGGCACCGAGTTCCAGGCGGTGGCTTTGCTTCCCCAAATGAAATAAACTGTTACTGAAGGAATTTAAGTTTTCCCTCCTATTTTTTTTTTTTTTTTTAATCATGAAGGTCCCCATAGGCAGGGGCGAAGGTGCTGCTATTGACACGCCAAGGGGTGTAGACGGCTTGTTGTGCAGAATTCGATGGTGGCTCCAGAACTGGTCGGTTACGGTCAGTGCAGTCCACGGGCTACAGGAACGGCCCAGCGTCTTAGGGCTGGGCCTCGTCCCTGTCTCGCTCTCCACGTATGATTCCCACTTCCTGGGCCTAGCACAGAAGACCAGAGATGAAGAAGCGACACTCCCAGGACGTGCAGAAGGACCGTCCGCCTCTGCACCCCGCGCTTAGGCTTTAGGCCAGGGTTGGGGACGTCCTCTAAGACCCGGGAAATCGTTGGGTCTGGCCCTGCCAAGGCATTAGGGTGAGGGCGTTACATGTCTGACCGTGCACAGCAGGCTGGTTTCTAAGGTGGTAATTGTGGATGGCCCGCGAGTGAAAACAGCTTCCCCACCCCTGCTTGGAAGCGGGTCCTCTGCCTTCTCTCCGTCCCCATTCCTCCTGGGAACAGTCCTGTTCCCTGTGTGTCTTTCCCTGTGTTCCCATCAGCATCTTCCTCAGACACGACTCCTGTTTACCGGGGTTTTACCGAGTAGATTTGGGTGTGGGGAGACCCCTCGTGGGTGTGCGTGGGCACACGTGTGTGCGTGGGCAGAGATGAATGGCAGGAAGTGGAGTGGGGTCCCTTGGCATCTGCCGAGGACGGTGGCTGGAGCTGGAGCCCTGTCTCCCGGTGAGGACTCGCTAATCTCCATGAGGGGTGACCCCCCCCCCCCGTCAGCCGGAAGAGCAGCCCCCCGTCCCCCACCCCACGGAGGTGTCCTCATTTTGGCAGAATGCCAACTAGCCGACTGACGTAAGAGAAAGATATGAGGCAATAACTATTGTTTTTAAGCAACTATTTTATTACTTGAAAAATGAAAACCTGGGAACAGTTTTGCAGTTCTGACCATTTGAACTCTGTTTATATACAAATTTTACAAACAGGCGAGCACCAGGCACGGCCGCCGCGTCCTCGGCCAGCCTGGCAGAGGTGTCCGCCTCACAGCACCTGCCCCTCCGTGGGTCTTCAGCCTGAAGCTTGCTGCCCTCAAAGAGGGTTCTTTTCAAAGGCCGAGCAGAGACGCCCCTGCCATCTGTGCTGACAGGACAGGGACAATTTGTAGGGGACGGTTTTAAAGGTACGTTTCCGGGGAGTCTCCCTAGTGCCTTACTGAGGGAACACTGGGCTCCGGTCGCCCGGCGGCATTCCGGGGGTGCCTGGCTCGCCCGGGCCCGCCTCCCGCTCCTGGCCCGCAAAGGGCTGCTGCTTCTCAAACCCCCCTTTGCCCTCCCCCGTCCCAGCCCACCTGCCCTCCCCCCTGCACTCCTCCCTGGGCCAGGCGACCCCTCCTGCCCCAGCCTCCCTGGCCGAGTACTGTGCTTACCGCCCCCCTGGGTGGAAACCTGGAAGTGGGCCTGACAAAAGCCAGTGCGCAGCGCCCCCAGGTCCTCTGAACCTCGGTGCCCGTGGCGTGGTCCGATCTGCTGTACTTGCGGAGTTAGGAGGAGTTAGGAGGAAGCCGGGCGGCCGACCTCAGCCCGTTGGAGGGCAGAGCTGGCTCCTCTGATCAGCCCCAGTCGGTGCTGCAGGCCAGGTCGCCGTGCGGCCTGTCCCTGGGCTCCTGCCCGGCCGGTGACAGCTGGGGCGTGCATCTCGAGAACAGTGGTGTGTTTCCAGAAAGTGGCGCCGTAGCTAAGCTCTGGGTTTCTCTGGACCCCAGAGCTGGGGTGCGGGGGGCACGATTTCCTCTAGGTGTCGACTGTCAGGCTGTTACCTTTGAAAAGCCTTTGCGCACCCCTCAGGAGGCCCCCTGTCGCCAGTAGAGCGTTGGGGGGTCTTTAGAAGTGGCTGGTTGGAGGGGGACCAGGTTGGGCTCAGAAAAGGCGGTGGAGCTCAGCTGTCTGTAATGCTCATTGTTTTCCTGCTGGTCAGTCATCACATCCCCTGCACCCCGGTCCAGGCACACGGACTTAGCAAAGTCCACCGTGAGCCGTCCATGTACCCTCAAAGCCCAGTGTCTGCGCACAGAGCTGAGAGTGACCGCTTCCCCGAGCAGCGAGCGCTGAATCCGTCCCTGTCTTGTCTGTCCTGTCTGTGAATTCTGCGTTTCAGAGATTCCTCTTTTCCACATGTAACGCAAAGCTTCCAGGTCCGTAGAGCATCCCAATGACAAGGGAAGAATTGTTGTCCTCCGGAACCTGTGCTTCAGGTGTTGCTGTAACTGTGGGGCTGCGAAGGCCGCGCTCCCTTGCCGCCTGGTCCGCGGTGATGTGCGGATGGCGGCGCCCACTGGTGTCCTTGGCGCCGGAACTGCGCGCCTTTGCCGCCCTGTGTCCCGACTTCGTTAAACTGCAAACTGTCCGTGTCACTCGGACTGGACCGGGCTCGCGCCGCTGCTGCGGTGGTAGCCTGTGTTTTCGATGCCCGTCCACGGGCCCGATGAAATTGCTTGTTGTTATCAATAATCGTTAGTGGGGAGGAGGACATTCTGAAGAGCTGCAATACTTACACAATAAATTTTACAATCTTTGGAATGAGGCTGGTTTATTTCTTTGGTCGTTCCCCTGCCCCCACCGCCCTCGGCAACCACCCCCGGGCCCCACGGAGCTGCCGGGAGACCTTGGCCAATTCCTTCCTCCCCTGCGTGAGGGCAGGGAGCCCCGTGCAAACTCGAGCTCGGGTGGGTGGTTTTAACCAGAGAGGTGGTGTTTGGGTTAAAGGAATTTCCAAAACATTACCTACCTTTCCTCCTTGGAAAATTTTTAAATCACCAAAGCATGACAAAAGCTCTGATAAGGTCTGCGAGAAAAACTGTCTGAGTAGGGTTCTTCTAGAAGTAAACCGAGGCGTGCCCCTGTCTGAAGGGATGTGTCACGGCTGTCTCCCAGGGAGACCAGGGAGTCGGGAAGTGGATCACAGAACCCCAAAAGGGATCTCGGGTCTGAGGGGGGCACCCACAGTGCCCACGACAGAAACTTGTTTATTTCTCTCAAGTCTACGTGTTGTTTTCAATCCGCCTAAACAGCGTCCATGACCCGAGAGATGACCAGTTTGGTCTCAGCCCCAAGGCTTCCTAAGCTTCTGGGCCACAGGCTTACAAAGCTGCCCCACCGTGTGGGGACGGAACTCAGCACGCGTGCGCTACCTGCTGCCTGCCTCTGGTGTACGAAAACCTCAGATCGCAAAGACTTGGGGGGGAACCTAAAGAGCTCACTTATGCTTCCGTGCTAGGGGCAGGGCAGGCATCGCAGCGCTGTGCCCCAGCGGGGCTCTGGAGCCCCAGTGCCTCCCTTGCTGACCCTCAGCCACCTCATCTGTAGAATGGGCTGATGGCGGTACCTGTGAGCTGGTTGCGCTTGGTGTCTGAAAGGGTGCCTGCCGCATGCAAATGTGAGCCGCTTTTATTAATAACGGGCTCCCGGGATGGGTTTCCGGTAACCCAGTGCCCCTGGAGCTTCTGGGCCGGTGTGTAGGTCCTGGGCTGAGCTCACGGGCAGCACCTCCCTGGGGAGTCAGGATACAAGAGCCTTTCCTGTCGGGAGGGGAGCCTTGGGTCCCAATGGGAAGGAGACCCCCCCACACACACACTTTTGAGAACAGCCCAAGCAGTATAGCCGTGTCCGTCCAGAACAGTGGTCGGCAAACTGCGGCTCACAAGCCACATGCGGCTCTTTGGCCCCTTGAGTGTGGCTCTAACACAAAATACCACGGCCTGGGCGAGTCTATTTTGAAGAAGTGGCGTTAGAAGAAGTTTAAGTTTAAAAAATGTGGCTCTCAAAAGAAATTTCAATCGTTGTACTGTTGATATTTGGCTCTGTTGACTAATGAGTTTGCCGACCACTGGTCCAGAATAATGGCTGAACTCGGAACAGCTGATGTTTTGGGAGCTTCTATTAGATTGCAAGCATGATGCTAAGTCATGGCAGAAGGTGGCTGCTCGTTGGGGCGCTGAGGAGGTCCTGGGGGTACCAGTGCATCAGGCCCAACCCCAGACCTCAAAGAACTCACCTGGGACCACAGCACAACCCTGAGAGGGCGAGAGGGGGCTGTCAGAAGCAAGAGGGAGGTTGCCGAAGGCGGCATTATTGTGCCCAGAGGCATGAGGAAGAAAAGGAGGGAGAGGCTGAGCCAGGCGGCTGCGTGAACACACAGGACGCCGGGGGCTCGGCAGGGCAGCGCTGACCCGCAAAGCGGGGCCCTGGAGGGGAGGCTGAGCCTCACTGCACAGCGACCAGGGAGGGCGGTGGGTGAGGCCTGTATGGAGGGGGCACCGAGAACATGGTTAGGAACGTCACACAGGCCATCGGAACGCGGCCGGGAAAACGGCCGAAGCCTGCCCTCAGAGCCGGTCCGACGAGCTGGTCCCCACGCCAGCGCCCGGCCCACGTCAGCTGTGACCGTCTGGATCCCATTGTCGGCAGATTTCCGGTGGAGGCTGTCCCGTGGCCTCCATTCTCTGGTGGTGAAGAAAAGTTGTTGGTTTTTAGTTTGTCCACTTGTTTCTTCTTGTGAGAGTAAGAGTGATGACCGAGGCTGTTTGCACCTCAAACCGGAAACAGCAGTTCCCTGTACAAATGAAAGTTCTCTTTTTTTAGACGGTGAGCTAGATTTACATCCTATGAAATTCACCGTTAACACCCAGTGGGCTTAGTATAGGCACAAAGTTGTGCCTCCATCCCCAGGATCGAATTCCAGGACGTCCGCGTCATCCCCAGTGAAACTTCGCTCCATTCCAGTCCTTCCCCAGCACCGGGCAGCCACAGTCTACTTCCTGTTTCCGTGGGTTTGCCTACTTCGAACATTTTGTATGAGCAGAGTCATGCAGTATGTGATCTTTTTCTTATATTGTGTGTCTGGCTGCTTTTCCTTAGCCTAATGTTTTCCAAGGCTCATTCATGTTGTCGCGGGCATCACTACACCTTTCGGTTGAGTACCATTCCATTGTATGGGTGGATTATTACAGTTGTTTATCCATTGCTCAGTTGATGAACATTGGGGTAGTCTCCACGTTGGGCTAGTCTGAGGAATGCTGCCCTGAATACTCATGTACAAGTTTCTGGGCAGACATATGTTTTCACTTCTCATCCTCGGAGAGGAACTAGCCGGTTGGGTCACATGGTAGTTTTATATTTAACTTTTTGAAGGTCTGCCAAACTTTTTCCTCATCAGCGGCACCAATTCACATCCTACCGGCATGTATGAGGCCCCAATTCCCACATCCTCACCAGCACTTGCTCTTTCCCTTTCTTAAAATGATTATGTTTAAGGCCATCCTGGTGGGTGTGAGGTGGCATCTCATGGTGGTTTTGACCTGCATTTCCCTGAGGATGAATGATGGCGGGCATGTTTGCACCTACTTATTGAACGTTTGCATTTCTGCTTCAGGGAAACGTCCATGCAAACTCTTTGCCCATTTTTTAAATTGATCCTAGAGAGAGGAAGAGGGAGAGAGAGGGAGAGAGAGAGAGAGAGAGAGAGAGAGAGAGAGAGAGAGAGAGAGAGAGGAGAGAGAGAGAGAGAGAGAGATGAGAGAGAAACATTGATCAGTTGCCTCGTGTACCCTATGTGCCCCAACAGGGGTGACGCTCCAACCAACTGAGCCACAGCAGGGCCCTTTGCCCATTTTCTACTTGGGTGACTTGCCTTTTATTGTTGAATTGTAATATGTCTGTATTCTGGATCCTAGATCCCTACTAGATATAGAAAACGCTTCCATTCTTTGTGTTTTCTTTTGCACGATAGTTTTTAATTTTCATGAATTACTTATTTATTTATTGGTTTCTTGGTGTTATATCGAAGAAACCATTGCCCAAACCCTGATTTTTATGCAGATTTACACCTGTTTCCTCTAAGAGGTTTCTAGGGTTAGCTCTTCTATTTAGGTCTTCGATCTATTTTGAGTTAATTCTTGCACTTGGCATAAGGTAGGAGTGCAAATCCTTTCTTTTGCACATGGGTGTCCAGTTTTCCTTGCATCATCTGTTGAAGACTCTTCTTTGCTCTGTTCAGTTGTCTCAGCATCCTTGTCAAAAATCAACCCACCACAACGGTATGGGTTTATTTCTGGGCTCTCGATTCGATTTCACTGAGCTGTGTCTCGCCTTACGTCAGCTCTACCCAGTCCTTGTTATGGTAACTTTGCAGGAACTTTCACGAATCCTCCAATTCTGTTCTCATATTTCAAGATCGTTTTGCATATCTCGGGATTCTTATGAATTTGAGGATTGGCTTTTCAGGTTTTGCACAACAGCCAGCCGGGGTATCAATAAGGATGACCTTGGATCTGTAGAGGTCAGTTTGGGGACTATGGCTGCCTTCAGGAGATTAAGTCTTCCAACTCATGAGTGCAGGAGGCCTTTCCACTTATGTAGAATTTATTCAACTTCCTTTCGGTGATGGTCTTGAACGCTTGGTGGTGGGGTTTTTTGCTAAATTTATTTCTAAGTAATTTGTTCTTTTTGATTCTTTGGTTGCAGGGCCCAGATGCGGCAGGGGCCAGATATGGCAGGGATCTCCATTTTCCATGTCCAGCACGGAAAGAGAGATGAATGAACCGGTTCTAAGTGGAGGCGGCCAGGGATTGAGAAATAATAGAAATAAAGAGAGCAAGACGCAGAAATAGATTTATAAAGCTGGGAGCCAGGTGGGACGCCATCCTCTCTGATGGAGAGGCAGCAACGACGACGACCCCATGCAGCGCGTTTATTTTTACACCCCCAAATACCAGGAGGTATCACCAAAACTTAGGATCAGAGGAGCTTATTTGCATTCTTAAGTAGGCCCGAGCATTCCAAGTGCTTGACTGGATTTACATATCTAGACCCGCCCCTGCCGACACCTGGGCTGATAAGAAGGCCAAGCCGATTACACTGTCCGCCATCTTGGGGAAATGTGTATCCGAGACGCGGCTCTGCCAGTTGTCTCGGACTCAGCTGACAACAATTTAAAGAAATGTCCATGTGCCTTCCCAGGCGGCCCTCTACATTTTGTAAATGGAATTTTTTTTCCAACTTTTACTTTGAATCTTTCACTACTAGTCTGTAAGAATGCAGTTGATTTTTATATAATGACTAGAGGCCTAGTGCACGAAATTCGTGCACTGGGGATGGGGGGTGTCCCTCAGCCCAGCCTGCACCCTCTCCAATCTGGGACCCCTCGGGGGATGTCTGACTGCCCGTTTGTCGGACATCCCTCTCACAATCCGGGACTGCTGGCTCCTAACCACTCGCCTGCCTGTCTGCCTGATTGCCCCTAACCACTCCCCTGCCAGCCTGATTAACACCTAACTGCTCCCCTGCCAGCCCGATCACTCCCAACTGCCCTCCCCTGCTGGCCTGATGGCCCCCAATTGCCCTCCCCTTCTGGCCTGGTCTCCCCCAACTTCCCTCCCCTGCTGGTCTGGTTCCCCCCAACTGCTCTCCCCTGCAGGCCTGGTCCCCCCAACTGCCCTCCCCTGCCAGCCTTATCTCTCCCCTAACTGTCCTCCTCTGCTGGCCTGATTGCCCCCAACTGCCCTCTTCTGCTAGCCTCATCTTGCCCCCAACTGCCCTTCCCTGTTAGCCTAATCACTCCTAACTGCCTCTGCCTGCCTGATCACCCCTAACTGCCCTCCCCTGCTGGCCTGATCTCATTCCCAACTGCCCTCCCCTGCAGGCCTGTTCTTGCCCCCAACTTCCCTCCTCTGCCAGCCAATTTGGTTCTGATTGGTCGGTTTCTATGCCAGTCAGCGTCAAAAGCTTCGCCTCTTAAGGAGCCATTGACTCCTAACAGTTGACCCAGGTTTGGTTCTGATTGGTCGGTTTCTATGCCAGTCAGCGTCTCTGGGCCTATCAACGGGGCCTGATCAGAAAGGCGGGGCTGATCAGCAGCCCCAGTGGAGGCCTGGAGAGAAATGGAGGCACAGATGCTGACCAGGCCTGGAGCTAAAGAAAGAGGCAAGTGCTGATCAACAGATCAGACCCTGCTTCTCTCTTCAGGCCTCTCTCTGGGCCTGATTCGCAGTACCCTCAGCAGTCAGTGCTGGGTCACCATGCCTGCAGTCACCATGCCACGGCAACCCAGTGCTGACTGCAGGACTGACTTCCAGTTGGTCCAGCCTCCCGGTCATTGCGAACCCAGGGTTTTTATATATTAGGAATTTGTAACCTGCAACCCTGATGAACATGTTTACTAGGTCTGAATTGTTGACTTTCGTAACTGAAAAGCAACAGGCCAGAGCTGGGCTAGATCACACACCACCAGGTACAGATAGATGTGCACATGCAACGTTATGAAGGTGTCTGTCCCCCACCATCAAGCTTCTCTTCTGTCTACTGGTTCTCCTTTCAAGCAGATTCTCCTGTCCTGGTGGCGTCTTCTCCCCGGTTTGTTTCTGATCGCTCTAAATCAAACGAGAAGAAATTGGTTTCCAATTCTTCCACCGAAAGTCCCAGAATTAAATCCCATTGGCTTGGCTTAGATCACATGCCCATCCCTGAACTGAGCCACAAGAAGCCAGTGCTCTGATTGGCCAGGTTTGGGTCACATGCCCTGTCCTGGAAGTGGGGTCAGCTCCCTTCCATCCACATGGATTGAGAAGGGAGAGAGGTGATTCTCAAAAGGAAAATTGGGAGTCCTGGTCGGGTAGCTCAGTTGGTTAGAGTGTCATCTTCATATGCCAAGGTTGTGGGTTCAATCTCTGGTAAGGGCACATACAAAATCAACCAATGAATGCATGAATAAGTGGAATAACAAACCAATGTTTCTCTCCCTCACCCCTCCGCCGCTCCCCCTCTCTCCCTTCCTCTGACCCTCTAAAATCAATTAATAAAAAAGGAAAATTGGGGTGATTTTACCAGAAGAAGGAGGTCGGGTGCTAGGTAGCTAAAAACAGCAGATGCCACCCAGCTGGCATGGTCAGTGGTTGAGTGTTGACCTATGACCCAGGTTCCGGTTCGATTCCTGGTCAGGGCTCATGCCTGGGTTGTGGGCTCAATCCCTAGTAGGGGGCATGCAGGAGGCAGCTGATCGATGATTCTCATCATTGATGTTTCTACCTCTCGCTTCCTCTCTGAAATCAATAAAAATAGATCTTAAAAATAAAAGCAGCAGAGGCCATTACACTGGACAAGTGAATGCGTTAATGCTGAAAAAGAAGCTGTTTATAAACACGGCAACTCTGGCACTGCGCTACCGAGCTGTCTCCTTTGCACCGGGGGCGGGGGAGGCAGCAGCGCCTGCACCAGCCCTGCGAGTTGGTTCTGAGTTGATATTTGTTGAAATTACTTCAGCATGTGTGTCTGGCTTCCTGTCGCGGGCACCGACGGCACGTTCGGAGCGAGGAGAATGTGCGAGCCAGCAAGGGAGGCAGAACACACAGGGCGTCTGCCAAGCGGCTCGCGTTTCCTTTCGCACTCTGTACAGTTGTCCCAAAGAAAAAGCGCTGCTTCTAAAAATAAAACAAAATATTATAAAAAGCTTCACAATCAGACGCTTTGGAACAAATGATGGGTTTAAATGTGCAAATACATTTCGAAAACAAATGCCCATCTGTGTGTGCACATGTGTGTCTGTGTGCGTGTCTGTGAGCGTGTCTGTGTGCGTGTGTGCGTGTGCACACGTGCCTGCTGGGACCCTGTGCCCCTCCCCTACATTTCCTCCCACACCCCCTCCACCAGCTCCCCTCCCGCCCCTCTGTGCTCCCTCCTTGCCTTGACTGGTAGCCCTGCGGGCTGAGGCTGAAATCCTGGTGTTCAGCTTATTAAAAGGCTTTCACTGAGCTCGGAATAATTAAATTTGTCTTTAAAAGCATCTAACTTGATTGAGTGAACAAGTTCAAAACCGGATTGTTTTAGATCCATGGTGCTCGGCTTCTCCTGCCTGCTCTTCACAGGGGTGGCCAGCGGAGCCACCAAGCATGGGAGCCATTTGGCTGGCGCTGTGGTGGTCTGATCCAGAGTCAAATCCTGCCCCTCTGAAACCCCCTCCCGCACTCACCCCGGCCACAGCCCCGGGGGCTCCTCCTCTTATGATGTGTCTCCCCATTTCCTTCTTTTTCCCTTCTGGGCGTGGCGGTCTTAGCACCTCTGTCTTCCAGATGTTTGAGCTGCAAAATACAGGGGCGGGGGAGCATCGCAAATTCGGAATTCATACGTATTTAACTAAAAGCCTAGAAAACCTAACATGTCAAGTTCACTAATTGTTCCATTTAATCATCATTAAAAATTGCATCACACTTTGAGAGAATTCCCGAGACTCCTGGACACTCGGTGAAGAATTGGTGGCCAATTGTAATTAAATGAATTTCTTGTAGGCAAATAATTCTGGAAGTGAAATTATTTTTAGAAATCATTGATTATAACAATAGAAGTTAGATGTGAATCAGTCCAGTGTATTTGTTGGGCTTTCTGAAAAGAGTTGGTGGGAGAGGAGGGGCCCGAGCCGCCCAGGGCTGGCCACACCCCTCTCCCTCGCCCACCTCCAGCCCCAGGACACCTTTCCAAATCCCCGTCTCCCCTTGGGTGAAAATCCTCCAGTCCCCCTTCCTTGGCCCTTGGGAAAAATCTCAGGTTACTACCACGGCTAATTCCCGGCCCTGCCCAGCTCCCTAACTCAGTACCACCTGCCTGTCCACCTGCCTATCCATCGCTGCTGAGAGCTGGGGATGGGAGGACCCGGGACTCAACCTGAACCACCTGTCAGTCCCTGGACCGGGCAATGTGGCCTCCTCTGCAGCCAGAGTGGGAAGCGGAACCGGGAACCAGTGAGGGGGTCTTTCTCCTGCTCCCCGCTCCCTGGGCAGGCCCCAACGTGTGGCCTGGGGTTAAGAAGGCACAAGAAGCCATTTGGTGAATGACGGGCTGAATAAATGGGACTGCTCTGTCACCAGAGAGAGGACCAGCTGGAGATCCTATGATGATGATTAACCAGCTCCTGTTTAATGAGCACATGCTACGTGCTCAGTGCTCTGCTAGCACCTTCAGCCATGACCTCATTGAACAACAACCCCACAACTGAGGCTCAGATGAGTAGTGGCTTGCTCCAGACACAGAGCTGAAAGGTGGGGGTGCCAGGACCAGAGCCCCAGGTTTGCCTGCCTCTGGGGACATGGGTGACCAAGCTCTGTCTTGAAGGGCCGCGAACAGAGCCTTCGACGCAGCAGCTTTGCTTGGTCTAGGTTTCTCTCCCTCCTCCTCTCCCTCCTGGGACCTTGTGCAGTCCTCTCTGGCCACCTCCAGTTCTCTGACCTTTGCCCTTGACCAAAGACTTGTCACTTCCACATTGGTGCCTTCTGATCCCGGAGACGAATGCGCGGGGGAAATGCGAAGATAACACCCAGGCTGCCTGGGAGAAAGGAGACTGGGTTTCGACAGCACAATGTGCGGTAAAAATATCTCTCTTCACAAAGAGCGCGAGGGAGAAATCTAAAGACTCGAGATCAGTAACGTGTCATTATCATCTGGTTTGGGCGGAGAGTTCTTAACAGTTTCTAGAAAAAACAAGCCATAGAAAATGAGTCTGCTTTTCGGGGCAAAAGGAGGTTTGGGATCCAGCAGTCAGTGGTGCCATCTGGGATTGCCTGTGGCCTCTCAGGCCCTTCCCAGGGGGGCCAGGCGACACCCGTGTCCCTGTCTCCCGTCCTCTCCCCTTTTGCCTTCCACCCTGGGCGGCAGGCTCTGCGAGCGTGGAAACTGCCCTGGAACTCGGACCTATCAATAAACAGGCCCCACGAATGGCCACACCTAGAGGCACAGAGGAGGTACCGTGGCCCCTTCCACGGAGGAACGCCTGAGCCTCTCAATGGAAGGGACAGCTAGGTCTCCTCCAATATCTGTTGTCCCATATTTTTAAGTACCAGAAGCCCCCATTTTAGCTGGGAGCATTGCGGCCCAGAATAAAGACCGTTGCCCCCCAGCCTCCCTTGCCGGGACATGAGATGAGTGGGATGTCAGGGGAATGTGTTTGCAGCTTGCAAGTGTTCTTAAAAGGGAGATACATGCCCTTCTCCCCCTTCCTTCTTCCTGCTGGAAGGAATGCAGATGTGATGGCTGGAGCTGAAGCAGCCATTCTAGAACTCAAGGCCAATCTTGGAATGGAGGCCACAAATGGCAGAGCAACAAGATAGAAGGGGCCTGGGTCCTAACCTCATGATGTGCCACACCAAACCTGGACCACCTGCCAGACTGAGGAGAAAAAAAAGAAAGAAGCATCTGGATGGCGGAAGCCATTGATATTTGGGTTAAAGACAATCTTTAAAGTCAAAATTACCTTGAAAATCCCTTAAACTGAGAAGAGAAATAAAAGATAATCATTTGGATTATTTAACAGTGAGAATCCCACTCAGTGTGGCGAGACGCTCACAGCGGCTCATGGCTCCCTGAATTCTGGACGTGCTGAGCCACGCGAGGGAAGTTGGAACCCACCCATGTTCAATTGTTTTTCTTTCTCTTTCTCTCTCACTTTTTTTTTCTTTTGCCTAGTGCCCACGGTTACATGGTAGAGAGGCATCCAGCACATTTTCTAACTTGTGAGAACCTACCGAGTATCATACAGACATGCTTCTTCTTCTTTGTTATCTCTGTTTTACAGTTGAAGAAACTAAGACTCAGAGCAGTCCTGACCCCCCATGAGAGGCAGGGCCTGCCCTGGAGAAGAAGGCAAGACAGAATCCCCGCCCAGGCGGCACCTCCCAGGCGCCTGGCCTTTCCCGCACGGTGGCTCCTGCCGCAGGTTCCGGGGACCACTCAGAGAGCAGGGCGGAGGCCACGCGTGGCTTCAGGACGGGACAGTGGGGGCAGGAAGGGCCCTCCAAACACTGCCCGATGGACAGCCGTCACCACTGAAACACAAGTGGTCCTTCCAGAACCCAACTGGACCCTCAGGAGGAAGCCCGCCCTCAGCCTGGCCTGCAAGCCCAAGAGGCCAGGCACCTGGGTCAAGGCCTGGGCTTGCTGCTTCCACCCTGGGAGGAGTTAAGGAGCCCAAGGAGGAGAGGGCGGGGGAGAAGCCGAGGTCGGGCCAGATGGACTCGGGTTTCGCTGGGGAGATGATGGGTGGGAGGTCCCCCCTCAATCAGAGGGACCAGGCGGAGGTGGGCCAGCGCCCGGGTTGGTGAGCGGGCGCCACCTGGTGGCCGGTCCCGGCACGGAGCCTCCCAGCATCCACGGGGCTCACCCATAGCCTTTTCCACAATCTTCCTCAACACCCGTAACCGCCCTGCATTTAAAGTGCATGTTGTCAGTTCATATAGAGATACAGGCTTCTTCGGTTTTACATAAAAGAGGAACAAAAGCACCCTTGTGGTTCCTGTTTTTATTGAGTGGTCACACTCTCCACACCGCACCCTGCCAACGACATCACCTGGGACGCCCGGCCCCGCCCGCAGAGGTTGGAGTTGGTGGATCTGCTGTGGACTGGGCATCAGGACTTCTGCTTGCTCTGCGAAGGCAGCCTCTGGGCGAGCCCCGGACCCGTCCCCTCGCTCGGTCGCTGTTCTCCACCCCTGCGTTTGCAGACAGGCTGCCAGGGGAGTGCCCGAGGGAGCGGGCTTGTCCGCTGGCCCGCCCAGGCCTCTGCGCTGGACCCTCGGGCCCAGGGACTTCCTGGGCAGGGTTCTTGGTCCTCTTGGCTGCCTCACACAACGCCCCTCATTTCTGTGGGCCTCAGTTTCCCCTCTATTACCTGAAAGAGAACAATGGCTCTGGACTGCTTGGGGATCACTTATGAAAGTGATGGGGTGTTTCGCCTGAAACATGCGGGCACCCAATTGTGCTCATGACTGTAAATGAAACTGGAAGTAAATGGAGGCACAGAAAGGTTAATAACTTGCCCAAGGTCACAGAGCCAGTAAACGTGTGGGGAGGCGCTGGGTTAGGACCCAAGCATGTCTGTGGCCTTGAACAGGTGGCCGCACTGACCAGAGCCTCAGTTTCCCTCTGAGAAAAGAGGCCAGTACTAGTCCCTACCCTGTAGGTGAGTTAGAGGGGCCCATGAGATTTGAAAGCACACAGTAGGTGCTCACCAAAGGGAGTTGTCATTTTGAAGTGGGCACCCAGTGTCGTAGCCTCTGTGTGTGGGAGGGTCAAGGTGGACATCAGTGGGCACCTGGAAGTTACTCAGCTCTTCCCTCCAACATCTAGTCCACTTCCTCTTACTCATCAACTCTGCTTCTGATATCGTTTCTTTCGAAAGCCACACACAGAAGTTTCATTTTCTTTTTCTCGGCAATGCTGATCAGTTCCGGCTCTCTAGGCCTGTTTCCGGGTATAAACAGCTGGTGCCTGCCTGTGAAGCCAGCCTCCCGTCACAGCTGCCAGGAGCCCCGGCCTCGGCCACACAGGGACACCAGCCTCGGCCAGCCCACCTCCTCCAGGCCCCCAAGCCTCCCCGGGCTCCTAGCCGCTGCTGTCAGCATGGCCCAGGCTCCCGCAGACGCCGATGGGACAGGTACCAGTACGCCCTCCCAAGGGATGGTGGGGACCTGGGGGGCTGATTATAGCAATGACAGCGCCACGGCGCCCAGGGAGAGGAGAGTGCGGGCTGGGCTGGGAGGCTGGCTCTGCCCTCGGCGCCTGGCCCACGCCCCATGCGTTTCACCGGAACCAGGAACCGCAGGGGTGAGCGCTGCCATGTTCCCATTTCACACATGAGACCACCAGGGCCCTCAGAGACCAAACCTCAGGGCGTCGGCTGGTGCTGGGGGCTGAGCGCGTCTCCGCACTCATTTTGAGAAGCAGCACAAGCCGCTGTGAGGAGACACACATTTCCCCACTGCCCCTCCCTCTGAGAGCTTCACCCCGAGGCCCAGTGGAGGGGCCAGCCCTGAGCAATCGCCGGGCTTAGGGTGCCCCTGGGGGCTGCGGGCTGCGGGTGGGGTTTTGGCTTCTTGTCGTTGTTTTTGTTCTCATTAGCTCATTTCATCCTCACCACAATCTTGGAAGTAGCTGCTATTACCCCACTTCACAGGTGGCGAAACTGAGGCAGAGTCACACAGCCAGTAGGTGGCTGAGCTGGGGCTCACACCTGGGGAACCAGCCTCAGAGAACAAAAAGGAGGCAAAGGGGGTGCAGGGAGGGGAGGGCAGGGTGTGGCCCAGGTGGACTGGCTCAGCTCCAGTTCCTGTCCTGCTCCCCCAGGGGACACGCAGGTACCAGTCCAGGGCACTCGGTGACCACGTGCTGCTTCTTCTCTGGTGGCTTCCCCCTCCTCATCACGCGCCGCTGGTACCCTGTCCATTTCACAGCCTCCCAGTCGCTGGGGGCTCGCTCCCTCACTGGCCTTTGCAGTCAGGGTGGAGGGGGCGGAGGAGGCTGACCAGGGGCCGGCTTTTCAAGAATCAAAACTCTTTTCAGGACAAGGCAGAGCCCGTGTGTGGTTGGCTGGACGAGGATTTCTGGCGGCTGATGACCGCTTGGGGTAGAATTGGGGTGAGGGAGTGGGCTCACACCTGGGGAACCAGCCTCAGAGAACAAAAAGGAGGCAAAGGGGGTGCAGGGAGGGGAGGGCAGGGTGTGGCCCAGGTGGACTGGCTCAGCTCCAGTTCCTGTCCTGCTCCCCCAGGGGACACGCAGGTACCAGTCCAGGGCACTCGGTGACCACGTGCTGCTTCTTCTCTGGTGGCTTCCCCCTCCTCATCACGCGCCGCTGGTACCCTGTCCATTTCACAGCCTCCCAGTCGCTGGGGGCTCGCTCCCTCACTGGCCTTTGCAGTCAGGGTGGAGGGGGCGGAGGAGGCTGACCAGGGGCCGGCTTTTCAAGAATCAAAACTCTTTTCAGGACAAGGCAGAGCCCGTGTGTGGTTGGCTGGACGAGGATTTCTGGCGGCTGATGACCGCTTGGGGTAGAATTGGGGTGAGGGAGTGGGCTCCCCCAGGTGTTCTAGCTGCACTTCACCTGCCGGCAGGTGAAAACGTTGTGACGAAGGCGAGCTGCAGCCGGGCTGTAGCGCCGGAACCGGATGGTCCATCCCCACTAGAACTGCCACCGCAGAGCCGGACGGACCAGCAGGCAGAGGACCCGCTAGGCCTAGGGCCACCTCCCCGGAAGGGGACCCGACTTCCCAAGCAGGGCCCTGCTTTGCATTTCCCTCGGGCTTCCTGGGGTCCAGGTTTCCTGCTGATGGGTGGGGCTGCCGCCCACAGCGCCCTCTGCATCCTGAACTCATATCCCCTTGGTTTGGGGGGTCCTGCCCCGAGGAGGGGGAAGCAGAGAAGAGGCGATGAGGGGCCTCAAGGGAGCCAGGAACAGCGTTTCCAGGGCCAACCACCCAGGCAGGGACGGTGGGCCCCAGGAGGGCAGATTTTGAAGGGAGGAGGCGGCTGGGTCTGGGAACAGAGTGGCACGCCTCCCTCGGGCAACTGGCCCACTGCCCCGCGCCCACCCCCCCCCCCCCCGCACCTCCTCTGGCCACCAGGCTGTCCAGCCAAGGCCATTTCTGATCAGCCCACGAGCCCCTCACTGAACAGAAGTGTCGTTGGTGGATGCCTGCTCGGGCTCTGCCCCGGGCCCTCCCCCGTGGGCCTCCCCTAACCCAGAGCCCCTAGCCCAGGCTCCAACCTGGCACTCAGTTCTCTCCCTGCCCCTCTCTCCTCTCCCAGACCTTGAGCAGAGGATCCTGCAGGTGCTGAAGAAAGCTGACACCCCTGTGAAGGCTGCCCAGCTGGCAAAGGAATGCCAAGCGCCCAAGAAGAACATCAACCGAGTTCTCTACCGGATGAAGGATAAGTTGCTAGTGGATGACGCTGGCTCTGCGACATGGTGCTTGAGAGAGGGTGGGACTGGAGAAATGGTTCCCACAGCGCCGGCCCAGCCCAGCCATGGTAACCTGCCAACCTTGGGGCGGGGGCGGGGGGGCAGGGGGGGACCCAGCACCAGCAGTCCTGTGCGGCGGGGGCCAGACATGGCGGGGATCTCCCTTTTCTGCGTCCCGCGCAGAAAGAGAGATGAACAAACCGGTTCTAAGTGGAGGCGGGCAGGGATTGAGAAATATTAGAAATAAAGAGAGGAGACACAGAGATAGATTTGAAAGCTGGGGCTGGGTGGATCTTTCTGTGCCTGGCTGAGGCCACAGAACAGATCCAGACTGCAAAGCTGAGGCTTTATTTATAATCAGGGACAAACAAGGCAATTAACAATGTTCTTGTAAGTTTCACTTGTTTTGGCAGCACTTGCTGCCCCTCCCACAGCCCACTAGCTACCCAGGAAGGATCTAGGGATCAGTTACAGGATCAGGCTTAATTATGCTGGGAGGGGTCTGCCTTCCAAATGAACTTGTTTGTGACCCTGCCACAGGTCAGTCAGAGGCTTAACCCTATAACCGCTCCCTACAGTCCTGGCAACGGACAAGCCTGGATTTGGGCTTGGGTGAGAATACAGGCTCTGCCCCTCGGGGGTGCATACTGTCCCCTCATCGTGCCTCACTTCCTCTTCTGGCCAACGGAGACAGGAGCAGGGCTGCTTCGTGGGGTTTCCAGAGGATTAGATGCAAAGGGCTCAGCCTAGTGCCAGCACATAGTAGGTGCTCAGCAAAGTACAATAACAACAGGAAGTAATGATGACGACGATGGCGATGATGATAGAACCAAGTTCACATCACAGGAGATCCTCCTGGCCAGTTCTGTAGCCCACAGACCGAAAGAGCTGACACTTGTCAAGTACTTACAATGGGCCCGGCGCACCCGGGGTTCCCGCGGTGCTAAGAGGCGGTACTCACCCCCCTTTTCCCAGAGAAGGTAGGTAGCAGGGCACCGCACAGCTGGAAAGAGGCAGGGCAGGATCAGAGCTCACGACCCAGCGCCTTCGCCTGGTAGAGTCCCGTCCGCTTCCTGCTCCGCCGCCCCTGGCCGTCTTCCTTCCCCGGCAGAGGGGCCCCTGCAAGACGCAGTTGCAATTCCCAGAAACCTGGCTCTCCGCTCGGTGACCGGCGGAAGCACCCGGCTTCCTCGCAGCTCCTGGGACAGGGGCCCATTTTCTCTGACCCCAGCTCTCCTTGGCCACAGGCGATGCTGTGAGAGCTCGGGGGCGAGGCCCTCCCACCCCACTGAGAGGGTCCCACACAGCGCCCGGCTCTGCCGTGGAAGAAGCTAACTGCCTGAGAAGCGATGTCTCCGGTGGAGAGCTGACATCACTGTGCAGCCCCGTGTGCCAGGCGCGCCCGGAGGCTCGGTGCCCATCCCCGGCCCCAGGACAGCCTCGCTGGCACGGTGATCATGCGCGTCCGCTGGACGAGGGATGGCTCAGAGGGGCCGCACAGCTAGTCAGCAGTGGAGCAGACTCACACTCCGGAGTCCTCCTTAACCACCCACCGCCCTGCCTCCCACAGAGCCGGTGCAGGAACAGATCCGCAGGCTACTGGCCGCCAGCGGGCCCCTGAGGGCCTTGAGCATCGCCCAGTCCCTGGGGATGAAGACGTCAAGGGATGTCAACCCATACCTGTATGCCATGCAGAAAGAGCACCTTCTGGACTTGGACAAGAAGTCAAATACGTGGGAAATTTACCAACCAGGTAGGCCCTGACATGCTTCCCACACCTGGGCAGGGCAGGGAAAGAGACACTCCGGTGCCCAACATGTGTTCCTTGCTGGGCACCCTGCTGAGCACTTGGCCTGCTCCGCCTTCAGAACCTCCCAGAAGCTTGCACTTGTCTTGCTGAGCAGTCACTGGAAGGGGTTCCAGGAGGGAGGGGCATGACGGGGGAGTAACCAGGGAGGGCTTCCTGGAGGCGGGGCCTGAGGCTGTAGCTGCAGAAGGCAAGGGGCTGGGAGGGGCGGCCCACTCCTGACTGTACTGGCCTGGGCGCAGGGCTCAGCCTGAGGTTGCTGGCAGTTTTCTGTGGGCACTTGGCCCAGCTTGGAGTTGGCATTGCTGAGGGAGAGCAGGCTGGGCTCAGATAGCCGGGGGCGGAGTCCCAGGGCGCCTTATCCGCCAGGTGCAGCAGTCGCAGGGCCTAGAGCCCACGGTCCTTTTACAGGCCCACAGCAACGTCCTCATTTCTCTTAAAACCAGAAGAAAAAAGTGAACGTTATAATCATAACAACGACTCTCGCCTAGATTATATGTCTTTGTCCCAATGCAGTCATAACATGTAATTAAAAAAAATATTTTTAATGGAGGAAGGGGCCCACAAAGGCACAAGAGCCCAGGGCCCACGGAGGTGGGATGTGGCCCGTGTGTGCAGCGGCGAAGCCCCGGGCAGGTGCCCAGCTGGCCCGCGTGGGCGGACACCCCTACTCCAAGGGTTCTCACATCCTAGGAGTGATGACCTGTGACAGCAGCCAGATTTTAAACACTCGTCACAAAAGCAAATTCTTGAAAATGCCTTGGGAGGCAAGCAAAGCTTATCTGGTGGCCACAAACAGCCTGTGGCCAGCCCGCCAGCCTGTGGACGCTCCCCCCATCCTCTCGGGGAGCAGAGGACACTCAGGTGGGGTGACCTGCCGTGACGATGTCCAGGGGAGAGTCATCTGAGATGCCGGTGGCATTTGTCAGACATGCCAGTTCCTGACTAGGGGCTCCGGACTCAGCGCCCGGTGGGCACTGGGACTCGATGTCCAGGCTGGCCAGGAGATGTGCTCCAGGCGGCAGGTGGAGCCCCTGCTCCGTCGGGAGGTGTAGAGGGGTTGAGTGGCATGTCATTCCACAGGGAACCCAAGGGGAAGGAGTCAGTCCACCCCTGTCGTTTACCAGCAAAACTCCATCACGATCTGTCAGAATGGGCCACACGGCCAAATCTCCATCGGGAACTCCGAAGCCGTCCAGATTGGACACGGGAACAGCATCATGAAACACCTGGCCCCTGCGGAGAGCGGTGAGTCCTCTGGGAGGCGCCGTGGGAGGACCGGGGGCAGCTGCTCTGTCTGGGTGGGTCAGGGGACGGGTGGGCGGGGGGTGGGAAACGGGGGCAATCCACCCTCCGCGGAGAAAGGGCGGCTTTCAGATCACCACGGTCCTCCCTCATGGTCTCCTGAGAACAGGGCCGTCTTTCTCGTGCCTGGATCAAACCCTTCCTGATTCCCTCTCATTCCAATGCCGTTAGCCTCATGTTCCGGGGGACCCCATCGCTCCCCGTGAGAAGCAGTTCAGGTCACTCTCCTCAGTAGGAGGCACAGGGGTCACGGCAGCATTTGTTTATTCCGAGACGCACGGTTTTCTCCGTGTTTTAACATCTCCAACCCTGGGATGCGTCTCACCAGTGGTGCCCTCGTTACGATGAAACACGGCCCTGCAGGCACTGTGGTGAGGGGGCAGGCCACCCCTCAGCCCAGCGTGGGACAACAGTGAGCGCATCAGCCCCAAAGTGGGAACACTCCCTGGGACTTCTGGAGAACCCTTCCCCCTGCTGGGCCTCAGTTTCCCCAACTGTGAAATGGAGAACTTTGTCTGAAAATCTAGATCAATGTTTGCCCAACGTCAATCCTCCGAGCCTCCCCCCCCCACTCCGCCCCCAATTCCAGCCGTGCCCGTGTCTGATTGTTGACTCCATGTTAAATGGTTTCCCTTTCATTCTGCTCAAATGTACTTTCGAGTAAATTTGTGCAGCGTTAACCATGTGGGAAACCAGGAAGGTCACCATAAAGAAGCACTGAGAGAAGCGTGGGGGCTCGGAGCCGGGTAGAGATGCGCTCACACCAGAGGGACTTTCTCCCGAGGGCTCCGAGGACTGAGGGCGACGAGGAGGCAGAGGGTGGGCTCACTGTCTGGGTTTCGAGTGCCCCAGTGACTCTCCAAAACCCAGGGACCCTGTGCTGACTGTTCTGCTGGGCCGGCCTTTCCGATGGTGCCAGGAAGAGTCCGGAGGCCTGTCTCCCTGCCCAGCCAGCACTCTGAGTGTGGGGGTGTTGGGAGGGCCAGAGGTCATGTTGCTGTGTTTCCTGCCAGGCTCCATGGCTCCCCTCTGCCTCCCTCCACCACCAGCAGCGGGTCCCCGCGCTCAGGATCCCCCGGCTGGAACCTGGGCGCCGCAGGACATCCGCATAGACAATTCTGTGCTCAGACGGGTGCAGCTGGGACATGGCAACGAGATGAACCTGCATGGCACCCCGGCCACCGGCCCTGGCCACAGCCCCCCAGGTAACTGGGGGTCATGCAGCCATCTGCCCACCCCACCCCACTCGGCTCCTCAATGGATGGAACCTAAGCCAGTCTTTGCAGGGAGAGAG